>NW_022103904.1:8480119-8487251 GCF_000313985.2 Echinops telfairi
CAGGGTTTTCGATGACTCATTTTCAGGAATCAATCACCAGGCCTTTCTTTCAGCGTGCCTCTCTCTGGGAGGACTCGAACCGCCAAACTGCTGTTGGCTACAAAAGCCCCTAAACTAATCACACTATTCTAAAGGATTTTTTTTTTTTTAAGTTGCCATCTAGTTGACTAATCCACAGCCACAGGGTTTTCGATGACTCATTTTCAGGAATCAATCACCAGGCCTTTCTTTCAGCGTGCCTCTCTCTGGGAGGACTCGAACCGCCAAACTGCTGTTAGCAACTCAGCATGTTAGCTGCCACTCAGACCAGTCAGTGTAAATGGATGATACGAGGCAATGGCTGTGACCTGTTTAAGAAGGTGAACGTTACATCTACTTGATGCCCAAACCCATTGCCTTAGAGGCTACTCCGATTCAGAGAGACCCTGCAAGGCAGTAGGACTGTCAGGTTTCCGTCATTCTTCATGGGAACAGGCAGCTTCCTCTTTCTCCAGCAGAATGACTGGAAGGTGAGAGAGCCTTTGGTGAGCAGCTCAATGCATACTCCAGGGCACCACCAGGGCTGCTGGGCGCCCGAACTAGGAAAGTAACGTTTTCAGAAGACTTCCAGAGGAAGTAGGTCTCTAGATAAAAGGCAAGGAGCAACAGCAGTGTGAGCAGGGACATCAAGGGACTGGCGACAGCCTGTGCAGGGGGCCAGGGGATGGGGTACCCAAGGGCCAGATGAGCCCAGTAAACCTCTCTAGAAAGTATGGCTCCTGTAGTCTCTCCTATGCCTCACCTAGCTCGTCCCCAAGCTTCTTGCTCCCACCCCCAAACGAATGTTCCCTCAAAATCACTCACTCATTTTTGTCAAAGGTACAGTTGCTCGCACCTCACTGGTCCCCAGTTTCACTAGTTATCACCCAAGATCGTGCAGAACCACACCCAGCCACGCCAGGCACCAGAGCACTCAAGCCTCACTGGACGAGTCGAATGTAAACCCCGACTGCGGCATCGGTGGCTCACTGTAGAATCTGCACCTTCCCTGCAGAGACCTGGGCCTGGCCCTTTGTGCACAGCCACCGCTCACCTGGTCAGCAAAGGCTGCAGGTTGCTATTGGGCTGAATTGGTTTTAGCAGTTTCTAGACTAAGGCAAACTAGGAAGAAAGGCCTGGCCCTACACTTCCCAAAATCAGTGCATGAAAACTCTACAGGACACAAAGGTCCAATCCATTGCTGACCACGGGGATGGGACACGACCAGGCAGCATTTTGCATGGAATAGTTGTGTGTGGAATTGCCATGGGTCATGCGCCAAATCAACAGGCAGGAGGGAACCCAGACTTGCCCGTTACTCTGCAATGTCCCACTCAAAAAGTCAATGCCATCCGGTCACTTCCGACTCAGAGAGAGGCCCTGCAGGACAGAGGAGAATTGCTCTGTCCCTGCGGATGTATGCGACTGTAATTTTTTATAGAAAACTGTGAAATATGGAAAGCCTCATCTTTCTCCCCTGGAGCAGGGAGCTGGTGGTTTCAAATCGCTGACCTTGCAATGAGCAGCCTGACTTGTAACCATTACCACACCGGGGCTCCTCCCTTGCGAGGGAGCACCTTAAAAATCTACCAAAGTGGTACATCGTTTCTAGACTTACAACCCGGCCTCTGGGTCGGGGGAGAATGCCAGGACTGTCATCCCAGATCTCCAAGAGAAGGAGGGGACTAAGCCCGGAGCTGCTGTGAAGCTCACAGAGGAAAGTTTGCAAACGCTACATGGCAATTTGGATCCCCGTTCCAGCGCCTCCTGCCAGTCACGACTCGCCGCCAAGAGAGCAAGCTACCCAGCCAAGGCTGCAGAGTTTGACCCCAGATTAAACAATTTCATTTCCTAGGGGGAACCATTAAAAATAAATAAATAATCCTGCCGGCCTCATCAGTCGTTCCGCAAAGAGGTGAAAGACAGGCACGGGCTGAGCCTGAAACAGGGTATGCGGAGAACTGTCGTTGATGGTGCAGCTTGGTCCACTCCAATCGGTGCCTCCCGGGCATTTTTGTCTCTCTCAGCTCCAGATGACATACCAACAGTTTTGAGAAATGTGAGTAGATGCACCTATTAAATATGTAAAACACGCGTCTTCTCTTCCACCCGCTTTGAAGATGTATTTCTAAGGGGTGTGGGAAATCACCTCGCACAAAGACAGACAGGTAGGAAACAACAACAGTTTAAAAAAAAAGAAAGAAAAGAAATCCTTCCGTGCATTCTTTTAGCACACAGGCTCTCGGTGAGCTCGGCACAACAATGTCCCCCAGAAAAATAGATTCAAGCCAATTAAAAATGCAGTTTCTTTTCTTTCAGCTAATTCCTCAGGTTTTGCTAATTAGCAACTAATAGCTCTGTCATCTGAGCTGGGAAACATAAGGAAGAATACCAGTGGTATGTTTTCAATCAAAACATTTGCATGGAGTAATGAATCATATTTTCCATGAGGAATCCCTGCCTGGGAGCAGTAGGAGGGAGAAGGCAAGCAGTCTGCTCACCACTCGGATGGAACACCGAAATTCTAGAAGAGGGGGCATCGCTTTAGCTTTCATAAAGCCGGCTGGGGCTATGACACAAACCAGTAAATCTAGAAGCTCCACAGAAAACCCCCTGTAGGAACCGTTATGAAACGAGCCTCTTCGCAGTAAAACGGGAGACCGCAAAACACATGTTTTCTGTAAGGAGAAGAGAATAAAAGTTAACTATCGGCCAAGGTACAGGAATGCTTTAACTATTATGTCACCTGCCTTGGTATAAGCTTATAAAAGAAAAGGCCCGACAGTCACGGAAGGCAGGGATGAGGTGGTAGTGGTTTGGGAGAACTGGCTACAGATGGAGCTGCAGCAGAATAAAATTGCCCAGAAAGCTTGGAGCAGACTCGGGTACAAACAGACCAGGCCCCCAAGTCCACTCCCCCCACGCTCTGGCAAATTATAAAGTGCCAGTGATTCCGTAGCAGCGAGCCTGTCAGCACCAAGACCTGCCTCAGCCATGCGACTGAAATGGCGGCTTTCTTCCCTGATATCGAACCCATCCACAGCTGCCCCTCCTAAGAGAACAGCCCCTAGGACCCCCGCGGGGATTGTATCCCAAACATGCTGCCAACATTTGAGGTGCCTGCTGCCACTCCATTTTCTTCTTTTCCTTTAGTCCTTGTAGGTCAAACCTGCAAAACTGAAAATACTTGGACTCCTGCCTTAAAAAAAAAAAAAAAAAAGCGAAGATGCAGCAATGTCTACCCAAGTATCATACACTCATCTGCAACTGCAACAACAACAATTTTTACAGCTGTCCTTCTGAGGGAAAGAGAATGATTTCCCCTTTTCCGGACTTACAGGAAGCCTGCCCACACTTTTAAAACACAAAGTCAGTATATATAGAAAGCACAAATTAGGCATCTTGAAAAGTCCACATTTTCCAACCGCAGGGAAAGGGAGTGCGTTCAGAGCTTACACACCCAGCTACACTGACGGCTCAGGGGCGCTCGGGGTTCCCCAGGAGGGCCGGCAGCACAACTCGGGGAAGAGGGCGGGCTACTGAGATCTTTCTGAGCCTACCTTGGACAGCTAGAGACTAAAGGTCAACTAGTCACGCACTTACATCGTTAAACGTGTTTTGCAGGACTGACACAAGCTTTATACCCAAGGAGCAAAGTTAGTCATTTCTAAAGGGTTTTGGGGGGTTTGTGTTTTTGATTTTTTAGTTGTATTTGTGTCATACACTAAACATTTTTTTCCTTTTGAATGATTTATCAACTTCAGCTTCCAGTCAGTATTAGCTTTGTGTGGATGACAATAACGACATGAAGATGTCTAGGTAGCACTGTCAGTTAAGTGTAAGATCACTAGCATCAAGGTCAGAGGTTCAAATCCACGAGCAGCTCTCTGAGATTTACCACCTCAGAAATCTGACAAAGGTTGCTATGAGTCAGAACTGATCCAATAGCAATGCATTTGAGTGTATTCACACCAGATGCAGAGACTGTACTACAAAACTGCACTCATTGTCAAGGAGGGAGTTCTGATTCACAGTGACCCACATAGGATAGGGGAGAACTGCCCCTCTGGGTTCCCAAGGCTATAAACCTTCACAGGCGCAGAAAGCCTCATCTTTCTTCTACAGAACAGCTGGTGGCTTCAAACTGCTGACCTTGCAGTTAACAGCCCAATTCGTAATCCTCGACACCCTCAGAGCTCCTTTGACTGTACTACAAAGTACCTTAAAAACACTTTCCAAAACATGGGGAATATATTGTCACGGACTTGTACACATTTTTTTTTAAAAAGGCAAAAAGGCAAATGTTTTGCTATGTGTATTTTTAATCGCAATAGATGTCTTTAAATATTTGGTACACCATTAGAAAATGAATGAAGTAATTAATAGAGCTTTTAAAAAAGCCATACCCTACATCCAACTCTTAGAATGTCAATTTGAAACATCTCAAGATTATTTTATATGAATAAATGATACTGTGCCATTTTTATTGTCTGAATAAAATTTGTTTTTGAATTTCCTAAAACACTTTCTTTATTAAGAATTTCAATGTTACTGCACCCTCAAACCCATTTAAAAGCTTGAGGACTGCTTCATTCACAAAACAGAAGAAACAAATCAGCCAACCCACTTTGGTTCCGAGAGTAGGAATTATGTTCAGAAGGTCACAGGGCATAACTCTAACCACACGATTCTCTTCTTCTAAGGTTTACAACCTTCTCCATCTCTAAGCAGTGTTTACCTACGACAGGACCTAGTCCACAGGAAGAGGTGAGTGGGTCTGGCTGAGAGGAGCAGCTTACGCTGAACCGAGCAGCAACATGCACAACTTGGACTTGGTTTGAACAGTGAACTAATCAGAAGTTGATGACGATGATGGAAGGAGAGCAACAAAAGGATGAGGAGGGAGATGGACCTGGAGGAAGGAAGAGGAGGAGAGAGAAAAAGAAAGGTAGAGGAAGGTGAGGCAGAAAGAACCACGTAATAATTTCTGAACAACTAAATCCCATGTCAGAGGTTATATTAAATATCTTATTTACATTGTCTCATTTAATTCTCACAAGAACACCATGGAGGATTCCTGGTGGCATAGCAGGTTAAGCACTGTGCTTATAATCATAGGGTCGGCAGTTCAAAACCACCAGCTGCTCCACTGGAGAAAGATGAGGCTTTCTACTGCTGTAAAGACTCACGGTCTCGGAAATTCACAGAGCAGTTCTACTCTGTCCCATGGGGCTGCAAGGGGGAAATGGGCTCGATGGCAGTGAGTCTGGCTTTGGGTTTGAGAACAATATGAGGCAAGCATATCAGCACCCACATGCCACCACTAGGAATTGACCTTCAGAGGGGTGAACATACTTGGCCAAGGTTACACAGCTAGTGAAGGGCAAAGCCACCGCTTAAACAACAAAACCCCTGAGACCTGAGCCAATAACCACCAGCTCTCTCTGTCCATCCTGTCTCTTTAATGATATTGTGTTTCTACCAATTTAAAGAGTAATTTAGGATGTGACCCAAAAGGCATCTGCCATTAAATGTATAGCTAAGTGATCACATCATTTTTTTTTTAAACACTAGCTTGAATAACACAGTGGGGAATTCTGCAGAACCACTATCGATCGCATTAGTGGTGTATTCCCAAAACAGAGGGGTGGAGGTGAAGGAATCCAAGTCCCACTCAGGCCTCTCCAAGGCCCAATGTAATGACTCTTTCCGCTGAGGGTCCAGAAGATGGGCCACAAACAAGGAGAGAGAACACAAGTCCCTGGTAGGAAGGAGCCCAGCCCCCTAAGCAGCGGGCAGAGGATTCGATTTTGAAGCCGTTAGAAACCAACAGACGCAAGCAAACGAGGCAGCTGAACATTGGGGGGAGAAAAAGTTAACGGCTCTCTGCCCATTTTCTTCAGCCCAAAAAAGAAGGGCTCATCAGCTGTCCTGACTAATTAAATACTTCACTAATTGGTGGGCATCTGGGAAGGAAAACAAAACATAAATATGAGGTGGGAAAAGTTTATCTTCACACAGAAGAACAAAACAATGAAAGGAGCTTACTATTTTAGCTAAGAAACTAGGTTAGATTTGGGGGTGGGGGGGGCAAGAAAATATTAGGGAATACAAAGATATGTGGAACTATGTAGGGCTCCCTCATACTTTCTGCATAGCTATTTAATAGGGGCCCACAGATAGAAACAAAAAGATATAGAGATATGTTTAGTGAAAAAATTCTACCAATACAGTGTTAAACCTCCACACTTGAAAGAAAACAAAAAGAAATAAACTTTGTGAGTGAAGGAAGGAACAGGACGTACAGCCTCAACTCGTCTTTGTTCCTGTATCTTTAGAAACAACCACTGCAGCAATGAGACTTGTGAAACACCAAAAACAGGCCCTTTTAAAGAGAAGTTGTGGCCTTCCCAGAAAAAGCTCAGAATTCATAAAACTCTTTTCCTCCTTGCTTCTGACCATTTAAATTAAATTATACATTCTCTCTCTCTCTCTCTCTCTCTGTCTGTGTCTCTCTCTCTCTCTCTTTCCTCTTCAAAAAAAAAGAAGAAAAGGAACATAGCTCCATCTTCCCCAACAATATAATCTGATTCCGGGGTGGAAAAAAAGCAGTTGCAGAGACTTAAGGTTGTGCGAGGCTCTTTGATCTGCACCCTGATGAGTGAACATTCCCCTTTGCTGCGAGCCAACTAATGAAGGGATGAAATTAGCTTTTATCCTGGGCACTTTCCTGAGCAAAAAAACATGGGCTAATCAGCTGTCCTCACTAATCAGTCATCTGGCTAATGACCTTTTGCCATCACGCGTTAAAATTTCTGAATGATGTAGAAAAGGGGAAACACAAACCAGTCCCCCTTTCTCGTCTGGGAACTGAGCCTCTCAGGTTAAATGGCAAATCTGCATCCTGGCGAGGTGATAAATCTGTAATCAGGAACTGCACGCTTCAGGACCTCAATGGAGCATCATTACTCCACCGCTGAATTAAGAGTTTTTAACTAGAAACAGACCAAAGATAAACTCAACCCTCATGATTTTCTTTATATTCTGTTTAGGAGGAAAATGTCCTATATTGGTCAGTAGTCCGAGTTCATTTTTTAAGCTTATTTTAATGCAG
>NW_022103904.1:8487351-8516955 GCF_000313985.2 Echinops telfairi
TTAGACAGAGACAGGAAGTTGTGGAGAAATCTCTCCCATGTTTGGAGTTTATGATTTGCTCAATGAGCTTTGTTCATCCTCAAAAAATGTCCCCAAAAGTCATTATAAATGGGGATACCAAAAAAGCCAAACTCACTCCATCGAGTAGCTCCTGACTCATACAAACCTTATAGGAGACAGTAAAACTGGCCCTGTGGTTTCTTCTGAGACTGAACTCTTTCTTTTTTTTATATAATTTTATTGGGGGCTTGTGCAACTCTTGTCTTACACTAACCGATGTCTCCCCTCACCCACTTTTCTGTTGTCCGTCCTCAGGGAGAGGGTTATATGTAGATCATTGTGATCGCTTCCCCCCTTCTTCCCTCACGTTTCCTTACCCTCCTGGTATCACTACTCTCATTATTGGTCCTGAGGGGTTTATCAGTCTTAAAAATACCTGTGTTTTCAGCTCTAATCTGTACCAGTGTACATCCTCTGGTTTAGCCAGATTTGTAAGGCAGAATTGGGATCATGATAGTGGGGGTGATGAAGCATTAAAGAACTAGAGGAAAGTTGTATATTTCATTGGTGCTAAACTGCACCTTGACTGGTTCGTATCCTCCCTGCAACCCTTCTCTAAGGGGATGTCCAGTTGCCTACAGATGGGCTTTGGGTCTCCACTCCACACTCCCCCTCATTCACAATGATATGATTTTTTGTTCTTTGATGCCTGATACCCGATCCTTCCGACACCTCGTGATCACACAGGCTGATGTGCTTCTTCCATGTGGGCTTTGTTGCTTCTCAGCTAGATGGCCACTTGTTTATCTTCAAGCCTTTAAGACCCCAAGACCCCAGACACTGTATCTTTTGATAGCCAGGCACCCTAAGCTTTCTTCACATTTGCCAATGCACCTGCTTTGCTTTGTCTTCAGCGATGCTATTGGGAAGGTGAGCTTCATGGAATGCCAGTTTAATAGAATAAAGTGTTCTTGCATTAAGAGAGTACTTGAGTAGAGGCCCAATGTCCATCTGCTACCTTAACATTAAACCAACAAATATATGTACATATATCTATTTCTCCATCCTCATATATTTACATATGTACATGCCTGTATTTAGACCTCTAAAAATGCACTTTGCCTCCTAGTTCTTTCCTCTATTTCCTTTTACTTTCCTCTTGTCTCACTGTCATTTCAGCCTTCATCTGGATTTCAGTAATTCCTCTCGGTTACATTACCCTTGATCAAGCCCTACCAAGCTCCTACACCCTCCTCGCCATTGATTTTTAGATCACTTGTTGTTCCCTTGTCCCTGAGTTTGTTAACACCCACTTCTTTACAGGTATAAAAAGCCTCATTTTTCTCCCCACAGGGGAGTTATCAGCCCAACTCTCAGGCACTATGCCACCAGGGTGTCTAGAAATGGGGAGAGATGCTATTTAAAGACCTCTCCCGGTGCAGTTCTTGTTAACAACTCCCTGCCATCAGTCATTTACCTTCTGGGTAGAACAAATCTGGTTCTAGTTCCAAGGAAAATTCCATATGGATGAGATGGACCACCTGCTCAAAGGCTGCCCCAGTGAGGCCCAAAGTTGCTTAAGGATTTAAGGCTATGCTACTCTTTCAAAAGGTCAGAGTAGGAGAAAAGAAGAAGAGGAGAAAGAGGCAAATGAAACCTTTTATTGAGATAGTCTTGTTGTTTAGTGCACACCAAATAACTCACAGAGCACACACACACACAGCCTCCCCACTGGGCAGCATTAGGCACTTACGGTAGTGCGGCTCCATGTACCCATTCCGGGGGTCCATGGCAAACACTGTCCCGCGGTAAGGGACGGAGGGCTCGGCCAGGTGCGGGATGGACCCATGGATCTCCTTCTTGATCAGTGAAGCCCTCTCGTCGCTGGACGTTGAAGGCTCTTCGCTGACCTTGCCCAGTCCCTGGACACTCTGCGGCTGCATGGTGATTGCGTTTCTTCTCTCTCTGTGATAGGTCTGCCCAGGACTTTCATCCTCTAGGGAATGAAGGACAAGGAAAGACACTGTGATCCACTTTCAGGAACAACTGAGACCTAGTAATAAATTGGGTATCCCTCTGAGCACAACCCCCACCCCACCCCCACCAAAAAAAAAAGGACAACGCCTGTTTCTCATTCATGGCAACTTTGAAAGCTAAGCTGCGATGAGGTAAGATAAAAATGCTTATGAGTAAGGGTTCCAAAGTCCACATGGGAGGACGAAGGGGAGCAGGAAATGAGCCTATGAAGTTTAGATGTGGAGGGGCCAGCAAATCATCATCACCAGTTTACTGGGGCATTTGCCAGTGAAGCTATTAATCCTGGACTTGCCAATGTCCTCGCAGGTCCCACACAGAACTGCACGTTTCTCCAGCCTAAGGCCTGGAAAGAGGGAATCCAGTGTCCCTTACTCAGCCAGAGGATTGGGTCAATGGGAAAATGACAAGGCCTACCACTCACTGATGCTCTGGGTGACTGAAGTGGGGTCACTCCCTTGTTCCTCAGAGGATGATATCTTAGAAGGGGGTTGGAAGTTTCTGTTTTTTGTTTTTCAAGTTGATTTGGTGACCCACTGAGAAATTTCCCTGAGTCAGAAGCGGGACATACAACCTTGTTGTGCACAGTGCCCCAGGGGAGGAGGCTGATCCTGTTTCTGCCCATAACAGAACTGAAATCAAAGGGGAGAAACATTCTCAAGAAGGGCATGTGGGTGAAGTAGGTAGGCAGCCAGTGTGCCTGCTGTGGTGGGTCCCCTACTCCTTTACACCAGCATCGCACTGGCACATCTAAATTTCCACAGAGATGAGGGAGCTTCAGAAAGTTTGTAGCAAAATGGAATGACAAGATCATGGAATTTCCCCCACCAAATTTTTGAAGCCCCTGAAAGTTGGTATTCCAGCTACTCTGATCTATAAGTATCTCTCATCCATCCACTATATTAGTTTGCAAATGTGCTTGGAAGATCTTTCTAGAATAGTGGATCACAGAACTCATGCACAGAAAACCACACCAAACTTTTCAATTGAATCTGCAACAACTGGACGAGTCACAATTCGTATCGTACACACACCCTAAGCTAAGTACGCGCAGCCCCAGATTATAAATGAGGTTGGTTCCCAAGTGTGTCTTTAAGTTGAATCTGTAGATAAATCACAAGTGCACATGATTCATATAAAACTGTATTTTAATCCAGGAAATAATTCAGCCTTGGAAAGTGAAAGTGCCACTTGGTCTTATAGGGTCGCTCTTTGCCTGAATCAACTCAATGGCCGTGAGTTTGGGTTTGGTTTTTGTGAAAGATGGAGCCCAGGTAAAGCAATGGTTACTGTTCTCTGCTGCCAACTGCAGCTCTGAGGTTCAAACCTACCAGACACTCAGCAGGAAAAAAGATGTACAGCCCTGGAAAACCTATAGGGAAGTTCTACTGTGTCCTTTGTTTTTTTTAAGTCAACTCACTGGCAGTAGATTTGGGTTTTGGAATCCCACAAAGAGGAGCCTTGGTTGGTGCAGTGGTTAAGCACTTAGCTGTTAACTGGAGGGGCTGGCGGTTCAAATCTACCAGCCACTTCAAAGTAAAAAATGTGGTGGTCTGTTTCCATGAAGATTTACAGCCTTGAAAGACCAACCCGATGGCAATCAAGGCTTGTGAAGCTTTAGAAAAGGCTGAAAGGTTTTTTCCCCCCAACTTTCCTTCACAAGCACGTGCAGCTAGTGAAGGTGATTCTGATGAAGAACCTGTGTGTGTGTAACAGTTCCAGTGTTTCAAAACTGGAGGGCACATTTACATAACATTAAAGGGTGAGATGGGGTGGTTTCTGAGTGTGACATTCTTAACCAGGGACTTCCTGCACATCCAAACAAGTTGTGCAGTGACTCACCACACTGAACTCTGACAGGTAAGTGCTAAGGAAGCAAAGCTGTGAAGTCACCTCTTAGACATCTAATTTTAAAACGGTATTCCATTCCTTTTGGAAGGCAAAAACAAGGCCCTTTAGTAGGAGCCGGAATCGAGTTTTGTTTTTTCAGGGTTTTAGATACATGCTAATGCATCGTGTCCATATATGGAAACTCCCAGCAGATACCAGGGGCGGTCACAAGGTCGTGGAAAAATAAAAGAAAATGAAAATTTTCCAATAATCCTCTGAAGACCCCTCCCATGTTGATCTGAGCAGCCCACAAGCAGGAAAAGTACATTTTAGCACTTCTATAGCTCTTCTGATAAGTTTCATAGAAAGTACAATATAAACACAGACCAACATGAAAAACAGAAGCTAAAGCAGCAGCCACGACCTTGTGTTGACTGATGACTAACGCCCCAAAGCAACTTTGGTCTTTCTGGCCGTGTCTGGGACTGGAAGAGGCAAGGTGGAGGGGTTTTTGGCCTCCCTAGCAAATGACTTGCAAAACAGAACAGACAAATCCCTCTGAACTTGCTGACTACTCCGAAGTAACTGTGAAACATTATTTTAATACTGTGTTGTGCAGACCCGCACCCCTAAACCTGATAATTAAGGAATAAATTAGGAGTTTAATCTATCAAATACCTGCCTGAAGAAAAGTCAGGTGTAACCCTAATTTACACATATTTTGGTCTTTATAAAAGCAATTCGACCCATGCTTTCTGGTTATTTAAAAACAAAGGGGTGGGTGGGTGGGTGTGCGTGTGGGTGTGTGTGTCCCTTAAAAAACCTACATTCGTACATTCCCTGTGACTAATACTTGTTGGCACTAGTCCACTGTTGTATTTCACTAATAGCAAAGTTGCAGGTAATAGACTAAGGGGGGAGGGGTGTTCATTTTTGCAAAAGCATAAGAAACACTAAAATTCAGTGGGTTTTATGAAAATTCCCATAACCTACAAGTGAATAAAGTCAGATTTTCCACTAATTTGATCTCTGCATACAATCTTTCATTCAAAATTCAACTTTAAGTGAACTCCTAGCTCTGAGGTGCAAATTCTGTAGAATGGGACTTTGCATTTGGAAAGGTAGGCAAACCCTTACCTTCAGGCTGCGACACATAATTAGCTTTCAATGGAAAAGATGAATAACCTGAGCTCAATTCATCTGCTCTGCTTTTGAAACTCTAAGTTCCTTCACTTAACCAACCTACTAAGAAATGAACTTCTCTTAAAAGGGAGTCCCTCTACAGGCAGCCATGGGTTACAAACACTGGACTTACCAGGGGAGCAACTCGACTTGCCCTTTCATGTTATGTAAATTTGCCCTCTACTTTAATAGGACCCAAGCAGACCCTACTCCACAAGTTCTTCACCCACAGCCACCTTCGCTTGCTATATGTGCAGCTTTAAGACCGTTGGAAACGCTTCAAAAGCCTTTCCATGCACCAACGCCAGATTGAAAACAACAACAACAAACACAATCTCAATGCCAAAGTCAGTTCTGACTCAGGGGATGTACAGGGCAAGGTAGCACGAAAGTAAGGCTAAGAACCTTATGCCCCTGTTTAGACTTAACCTACTTATTCAACTTGAAAATACCCTTATGAACGGATGTCGTCTGTAACCCCGGGGCTGCTTGTAATCAGCTTTCTTGGAAACGATGTCTTTTAGGTGGGCATCTGAATAATAGGCAAGGTCTGGCCAGACTTGGTTCACACCTGGGAGAAGAAGTGGGTGTTGGATAAAAGCAGAGGTGAGTGGAAATGGGGCTTGGGGTGCCTCTTTAGCTACATGATTGTCCCAATCAGCGTTAACCCAACTTCTTTACGTTTTAAAACTTTAATAACAAATACTCAATGTTCAAATAATCGATCTTAAGCCATTCCCCCCAGTAACATTAAAAGCAGGCAAGATTTTTTTTCCCTAGTATGGAACTTCTCATGGGGGGTGGGGAAGGGGCTCAGTCAGCAAAAGTCATTTTTGCCTCCCCTCCCTACAAATTTTACCTCCCCTCCCTACAAAAGGAACCCTGATGATGCAGCGGAGTTTAAGAGCTTGGCTGCAAAGAAACTGCAAGCCCAAGGGTCCTTAGTTCAAAGCCCTCAGCCGCTCTGCAGGAGGGCGCAGGGGCAGTGAGCTTCCCTAAAGACTAGGGCTTTGGAAACCCCAGTTCTACCCTGTCCGAAGCCAACTCCAAGGCAGCAGGTTTGGCTTTTGTTTTCTTGCCCACATACACACTCAAAAAAAGAAAAAAAAATCCAGCCGAGAACTCGGTCATGAAGTTGGCTTCCTGCACCGAGTTGCTTTTGCTGGGCACGCAGATGAAAACCTGACGGTGCACATCCACACACTCCGGAGGACAAACCGCTCCAGCCTGCAGGCACCTTCGGACACAGTGAAAGGGAAACTTTTCCAGGCAAGACTCCTGCCTGTGCTTATAAAGTTAGCAAACACTTCAGCCAGCCAAAGGATGAAAGCTGTCTAATCTTGTTCCGTGGAGCCGAATGGTTCAATAAAGCCTGAGAGTCAGCGCAGACAAGCTACGCCAGGCCAAATTATTGACAGAGACCTACTGTCCGCCATGGCAACAAGTGGCAGTGAGTGGGCTGCAGAAATGTAAGCCAGCAGCCGCTGCTCCAAGAGTATCTGCCAGTAGATATTTACCAGCCACACACAAGGCGGCTGTTAGGGCGGCCGGCTCTGGGCTCAAGCTGAAACATCCAATTCACGACAAGATTTCAGGGGAAAATGAATTTCAATACTACCGGAATCCCAGTCTGTTCTTGTTTCCTGCTGCACATGTGCTCCAGTGGAAGCGGCAATTTCCTGTTCTGCAGAGCGCCGAGTTTGAGAAATTGCCCCAGGTTTTCCAAACTCATCCCAAAGCAACCGATGTGCGTGCGGATGTTCTGAGCAACGTGCAGCGAAAACTCAAAAGGTGTGAAAACTGCTTAGACAAAGTTTGCAGTAAAGGTTGGGAGAAAGGCATCATTCTGCGTGAAGCAGGACTCAACGATACACTGCCTGGTGCGTCTGTCCACAGACAACACAATTCCTCGTTATCAGAGAGGAGTTTTGCTTGGGGGGGGGGTGTTGTTGGGTTGTTTTGGGGATTTTTTTGCCTTTGACTTGAGTTGAAAGTTTCAGGAGTCTTCCAAAATAAAAACTAAAATGATGCAATGCCTCACCGACTAGGAACACTGCCTGTCACCCTAACAAAACGTGTCTGCCCCCTGCCCACCCAATCCCACCCCACCCCCGCCGCCTTTTTCACATTCATTTAAAACTGTTCTCCCACATCCCATTTAAAAGCCAGAACTTTCTCTCTTCCCCCAAGATGTAGAAAGACGCAGAGCGCAAGCAATGGGCAATACTCACAACTCAGTCCCCAGGCTTGGGCTAGCTACTGTCTGCCAACTTCTCTTGGTGAGCTTTCTCCAGATGTGTGGACCCGCTAGGATCATTCTCCGCGCTGCCACCTCCACCTCTCCCTCTCCTGCTCCCTCTCTCCCTTTCCTGTCTCTTCCTGCTCCCTCTCGGAGGCAGCAGCGGCTGCTCCCATTAGAGGAATTAAAAGTGGTTGGAGCCATGCTAAATTTAACAAGCTCATTAGTATTCTTTCTGTGTGCTTCCTAGTGAACTCTCCCTATTCAAGGCCCTCTCTCCAGCAGAAGGGTCAGGCGGCTAATCATTAAATCAAACTAATGTCACCCTATCACAATCAGCCCGCGAGAAGGAGGGTTTATTATTTCAGTTTATGCTAAATAAACGGTTTTACAAATGGTCTCCAAGCAAGGTCAACAGCAGCTTCAATTACAAGACAAACTTAACAAGAGTTGCTATAAACCAAGTACTCCGTGTTGACTTAAGAACAGGCTCAGCTCCACATATTGGCACTAGTGGGATTGTACAGGAATGCATATTGTAAAATAAAGGAAGGGTGAGCTTTTCTCTTCGCCAGAATTTGCCACTGCCCAGCGACTCCTCATTCACCTCTCTCCAACCAGCAAGCCGCTCAGCTCAATTCACCCCACACAAAGGCTGGAGCCCAGACCTCAATGGGCCGAGTGAAACATGTTCAAAACTCGGCTCTCTATTGTGACTGAATTTCTTAACATCTTTTCAAAAAGCGGAGAATGCCTTGAGGCTAAAGGAAGAAACAGGCTAATGGTGAATTGGGAATTCTGAGCAAATTTCAGAGCCCTTTCCTCCTAGCTTTTGAGGTTGAAAGCAAGCTCTTTCCTTTCAAGTTTCAAAGTCCTTTTTCCTCCCGCAGTGTCACAGAAGGATTTGAAAAGAAGGTAATTGTGCTCGCAGTCTCCCTGATCAGAGCTTACGTCCTATTTCTGGTATTTCGGAATACTTCTTGCAATAATAGTGCATATAGCTCAATCCCTTAACCGGCCTGCACTCTGCATTTGCTCATTAAATGAACAATTGCGGGTATAAAATGTCTTTTATGTTCAAGGTCTGGATATAAGATAAGCATTCTAGGACTCTAAATTTGGTTTACTAAGGAAACTCTCCATCATTAAATTACAAAACTGAAGTCAGAATATCAGGCTTTCCCAGAAAAGTAGCACTCAGGTTGCTGCGGTGAACCAAAATGATGGGGGTGGGGGGGGTGGGGGGCGCGGGATACAGTGCGGATGAGGGGAGTGGGGGGCAGGGCACAAAATGGTAAGGTGGAGAAAAAGGAAGAAGAAAAGGCTGGATAGTCAAATATCTAGCCAAGTAGAATTCTCAAAAGAAAATAGTATTTCCATGTTTAAGAAGGTCTGGGAATGGGAAACCTCATCACTTCTATATTGAGTGACATAATAAAGACATCTTCAAATGAACTGAAACACAGGATTGAGTCTCAATAAATATGTAGATCACTTCTGCTGACTCTTAGCAGCAAACATGGACACCTCCACCCCCACTCCCCCGCCGCCTTAAGAAGAAAACAAAGCAGTGCTTTACCGTGATAGGATGCTTTATAATTTACATCATCTCATTAGAGCCTCACAAGGACCCAATGATGGAGGGACAAAGAACCAGGTATGAAATCCAGGGTCATGATCACAAATAGGACAGAACTTATTGGCTACTCTTTGCTGATCCAGAAGTCTATGACTAGGTAAACTTTCATAATGATACCTGGGGTCTCTATGTCCCCTCACCTCATCTTCCCATACCAATTAAGAATGGGGGAACACCCTTACACTACTCTCCTATGACATTTTTGCCCACCCAAAGTCATTCTCGAAAAACAAGGAGGACAAGAATGACAGTTCTGGGTGCTTCAAGGGAGATACATGGGAGTTCAAGGGTAGAAATAGCAGCTTCCATGAGCAACAGCAGTTTCCGTGAGCAAGATCCAGGAGTCCTGGACAGTGCACTTCAAAAACAACCAACGACACATCTGTCAGTGAGGCTTCTGAATGCATTTGAATTATGGTGTTGATGATGCATAAAGTACCGTGTATGGTGGAGTGCCAGAAGAACAAACAAATCAGTCTTGGAACACATGCAGTCAGAGTGCTCCTTGGAAGGGAGAATGTGGGGAATCTTCATCTCATGTACTGTTGAGATGTTATCAGGAGAGACCAGGTCCTGGGAAAGGCCATCGAGCTCCGTAAAGCAGGAGGTCAGAGGGAAAAAGACCCTCAGCGAGATGGATTGGCACTTTAACAATAACTGTGAGGATGCCACAGGGCCTGCCTATGTTTCCTTCTGCTGTGTCTAAACAGAGTTGCTATGAGTCACAGCCAGCTCAAGGAACCCTAACAAGAACAACAGTGATGCCGAACAGGTTGCAGCAGTTTCTGGACTAGGATCTACTTCGGAAAATCTGCCAATGAAAACCCTGTGGATCACAATAGTTTGATTAGTTGCCATTTGCGGAGATAGCACAGGTCCATTCCACAGTAGAGGCCCTGCCAAGAGTTCACAATGAACTCCAAAGCAGCTATTCACAACAACTGATGCAGCAATATCAGATCCACTCCTCAATTCTCAATTCTCTCCTACGCATGCCTGAAGTCACACACTCCCCTACTGAGGGCTACAAATCTACCCCCACAGTACTTTCAGAAGTTTCAGCCAATAGCTGACTTTAGTGGCCTTCTGCTGGCTATTTTAATATGCTCTCTTTAGCCTTGCCTTATTCTTCTTAAGAAGAAACAGAGCATCGTTTTTTTCTGGTCTCCCAGCAAATGATCTCCCTATGTTTGGAAAGGGGCATTCTTTCTTTTTCCCTATTATACACGTGTTGCACCTTGTCAGCTTTTATGTCTTGGCTTTATTTACATTTTGATGTGCTGTAAATGAACAGCAATGGAGCCCAAGTCTCCCGTGTCTGTTTCAGATTCCACCCCAAGACTTGGGTCAGAGAGATCAGAAATGACAATGATCGGAGGGTAAGTCTATACATGAGCATGAATTATCCTAGGGAGAGGGAAGAAAGTTCCTGGAGTTTTTCAGACCTTACATTTCCACTTTTCCTCTAGACTGCAGTTCTGCCTAGGCTCCCTAAGAATATCAAAATCTGGGCTTCACAAGGGAGTGAGCAAACAATGCCTTCTCTAAGAACATTTCCAATATCCCTGGGGTCAGCCACTGCCCTTGTGCGGCTACACATACATCTCCCAGTGACAATGACTGATGGCAGACGGAGTGCCCAGATGGATCAGGCACAAGCGCTCGGCTTTGTGTGCAACCTTTAAACCACACTGCCAGGCCTGCGACACAAGCGGGCTACAGCAGAGGTGGACATCTAGAGAAATCCGAGTGACACCCCCTCCCTCATCCCTCAGCTCCTTCCTCGTGCAGGGGGCCCCAGTGTGAAAGGAGCAAACAGAGCAAATGCCCCATAGGAGTCATGAGTGCAAATTACTGGGACATTTCTAAGGTTCTTTTTGCCAAAGCATAAAACACAGTCTAGACTGACAGCATCCCGCCATGGGTCCTTCCCTGGGAACTATTTGCTCCAAAAAGCGCCCGGGCAGCAGAGCACTCAATCCAAGGCTCCCCACAACTGCACAGTTTACAAACCTCCATTCAACTTCAAAGGCGGTGCTTGGGAGAGAAAAGTGTGGGCAGAAAAGGCAAGATGGGAATTTAGATAAACTAAAATGTAAAACCTGAAATGACTGTCCCCAGGACTGCAGCAAAGAGGGCTGCTGGTATGCAGAGCAAGCAGACTCCTGCCTTTTAAAAAGATAATAACAAGATGAGGCCCTGCCTATCTGGGGAATCAAGAGCTGATAACACTATCAACCTGTCTGAGGCCTTGCCAAGTATGGCCTGGGGCCAGCAGAGTTTCCACTCCTCCAAGCCATCAAAACTGAGAGTCTACCACCCCCTCCCCGCACCTGAGGGGATGTTCTGAGTGGTGACTATTACCCTGAACACACTGAGCATGGACGTCCAGGCACTGTGAGCGGGATGACACCCATCTTTCAAACTTCTAAACCAAGAGCATTAGCCAAAGCCTGTACGCATCTGGGAAGAGGAGCAAAGGTCGCAAGCCAATAGCAAATGGCTCACATGCCGCATGACTCACCTAAAGATTAGTGGTTCAAGTCTACCCAGCGGTGCTGTAGAATAGAAAGAGGGCCTTACAATATGCTTCTATTGAGATTAAAAATTCAAAAGTAGACAGGGTTGCATTGCTATCAAGTCGACTCCTAAGTCTTGGGCATCCTGTGTGCTACAGGATACAGCTGGCTGTGATCTCTATAGAAGCAGTTCACCAGACCTTTCTTGGGCAGCACCACTGTAGTACAAACGGGGTACAGTGAGGAACTGAGCGCTAACCACCAGCACCACCCAGGCTCCCTATTCCATTTATGGCATACAGCATGCAGCCAAGAAAACTGTCAGGAGCAGTCCCCCTTCTATAGGGCACGGGTCGCCCTAAGAGGAACTAAATTGATGGCAACAGGTTTGGTTTGTTTTGTGTTGAGGTTTCCCCCTTGAGAACCTTTTCAAGTTCTCCTTTAAAAGAGAGGAGGAAATATTCCTTCTTTCTGAGTGTGCCAAGACCCTCCTTGAATGAAGAACTCTAAATTTCTGTGAAGCTTCTTCTATTAGCTTGCTATCAGTTGTTAGTCACTGCTTACACCGAGTGAATTAATTAGTTACATCAAAGGCAGTACAATAAATTCCCAGGAGGGCCGCTCCCCCCACCCTCCTCTCCCCCTCTGCCACCCTTCTGCTTAATAGTGCATTTATGCCTATCTGTGAGTAAGAGTCTCAAGAACATTTAAGTTTAAGGGATTTCTTTGAGAACTCTTTTTTCCCGGGCTTTCATAAGCAAAGAATTAAGAGTCTCTCTTACTTTGCACATCCAGACCTGAGCAGTTAAGATTCAATAATTAGATCTACAGCCAGCCAACACTCTAGCAAAAACAATGAAACCCCTGTTTGCAAGGCCAGAGTGTCCAAGCTGCTGCCACGGCCGCCTGCATCCTCCCAAAGGACCCATCCTATCATCCTGAGATCTGCCCCCGCCCCCGCCTGGCCAGGAGGACTCTGGGCCTGGTTTTCCTTTAAAGGCTCTGCGGGAGGAATCGCAGCTTCTTCTGGCAGCTCTTTCAAATGGTGATTCCCAGGTTGCCTTCTCCCCACCCCACCCAGAGCAGGAAAGTCCTGTCCCCTAACCTTCCTATGCCTCCTTTGAATTGCCCCCTCCGTGCGCTTCTTCTGGTGGGTATGGGTTGCGTGTTTCAGAAGCCCGTGTAATGAGAAAGCTTCAGCATGTGGTGGTGGTCTCTTCTGATAAACTTCACAGAACGTGCTTCCACCTCTGCAGGAATCAGCCCCTCCTGAAGAGCATATCTCAAAACAACACCATTATGATATCGGAGTGAGCTGAAGGCTCCATGCTCCGCGTGCGCAGAGGAGAGGCAAGGGCAGGGGCGAGTACAGTGCGCTCCTGGGTGGCTTCTGCACAGCAATGGCCCCTCGACCCTGACCTCGGCAGTGAGAGGTGCACAGTTGAGTCAGTCCATACACCTGCTCCTTTGAAAGGACTCCGCGTGCCCAGGTTGCAAGCAGGCACCACAACAACACACTGCCGTCAAGTCGATTCCAACTCACAGTGACCAGTAGGGCAGGGCAGAACACTGCCCCAGTGTGTTTCCCAGACCGACTTTTCACAGGAGTAGAAAGCCTCATGTTTCTCCCTTGGAGCGGCTGGCAGTTCTGAACTGCGGTCTTGTGGTTCGCGGCCAAACACACAGTCCACTGCACCACCAGGGCTCCTGACAGCCCGTAACCGGTGGGTGTCCTGTGGCATGGCCGCCTGTCGATTACCACAAAAGCATATACCTGTATGACAGGGCAAACCGGTACCATATGGTTTCTTGGGCCGCGATCCTTATGGGCGTCCACTGCCAGGTCTTTTCTCTCACAGGGCTCCACACTCCCTTAGTGGCAGGGTTCCTAACCATTCCGCCAGTGGGAACTGGACATATTCATCATCTTGTTGATTCTTGCTCGTTTCAGCCTAAGTGTGACAGGACTTGGCCTGCACAGCCTGGGTGTGGTTACCTAGCCAAGAAGTCACCAACCATTGCTGGTGGGAATGCAAAATGGTGCCGCTCGTGTGGGACACGATCTGGCGGTTCTGCAAAACAAAGCCCAAACACAACAAGGAGAGGGAGAGCTGCCAAGAGACTCGGCGATGCCATTGCTAAGCGAGCACCCTAGAGATGCGACAGACGGGCTACAAGCAGAGATGCAGACCCTGTTCACTGCAGCACAATTCGGACTCGGAAAAAGATAAAAACAACCAAAGTGCCCATCGTCAGATAAATAATGGCACGTACGTATACACAATGGAAAACGGAGTTCCCAAAACATCTTGGAGGAACCTGGAGGGTATTATGTGGAGCACAATGTCAATCACCAAAAATACCTAGTTTACATTCCCTCTCGTGAAATGGCCTGGGCAGGCAAAGTCCCAGAAGCTGATGTTCGTTCTGCAGTGACCGTGGTGCACTCTGCACAGCAGTGGACGCTTGTCATCTGGGGGGATGGAAGAGGGGACGATGAGGGAGGGGAAGGAGACACAGCTTAAGGAAGGTATGTGGTGTGGCTAAAGAGTACACAGGAAGAAGGACCTGCTGGGTACTTTCTATGGCATCTATATAATTTCTGAAAAACACCCCAAATATATGTCTGGGTATGTATGTATGTATGTATGTATGTATGTATGTATGTATAGATAGGCACATACAAGGGGACTTCAAAGAGCTCACTATCATGTATTTCTTTCTGTTTTTCCAAAAACTTTTGAAGCCCCATGATAGGTGTACACTATGGAAAAGTCAACCCCACTACCAACTAGGCCATTCTGATGTACAGCAACACTATAGATGAAACTGCGCCCAAGGTTTCCGAGGCTGTGAATCTTTAGGGAAGCAGCCTACCATGCCTTTCTCCTGCAGAATGGGAGCTAAGCAATTTCGCCACCTTATCAAGGCTCTGTTAAAAGTGCTCAAAAACGCAAAACTAAACCCACTGCCGTCAAGTGAATTCTAACTCACAGTGATTCTCTGTGTAGCGCTTCCCAGACTACAAATCTTTAGGGCGCAGAAAGTCTCAGCTTTCTCCAAAGGAGCAGCTGGTGGGTTTGAATCACTGGCCTTCTGGTTAGCAGCCTAATAACGCTTAACTCACAGCACCGACAGGGCTCATCTTATACTCATATGTACATTTATATGCATCTAAGTGTCTGTGCATTTATTGAAATGCATAATAAAGCAATAAGAGGCACAATTATGGATACTCTTTAGACCTAACCAAATACCTCATGGGATTATAGTTCTGGGTTTGAAAGATTATGAACGCAGTCTTGTGGGGCCTCTCGGGCACATGGAATAATAAAGTTCATAAAGTTATGTTCTGCATCCTAGTTTGCTGAATAATGTCTGGGATCATAAAAGCTTATAAGCACCCATCTGAGAATCAACTGGAGCAGAGCAAATTATGCACAGGGCTGCTAACCTCAAAGTCAACAGCTTGAAAACTGTTGTTCTTAGGAAAGAGAAGGCTTTCGACTCCCACAAGGAGTTAACAGTCTCAGAGCCCACAGGGACAGTTCTACGCTGCCCTATCGGGTCACTGTGAGTAGGAATTGACTTGATGCCAGTGAGTTTGGGTTTTGTTTTTTGAAGAAACACAAGGAAACCAAGGATTCAAAGAAGATATTAGTTGACAGGACTCATAGTCTACACAAACCACAGCTTCATCATTCCTGAGACCAGAAGAAGAGGATGGTGCCCAGCCAGCCCCCCATGACAGAGAACCTCAAATACCAACCCCAAAAGCCCACACTAAAAGTTCCAAAGAGCTGCTGAATTGGAGGACTCCCAAGGAGCACTGCGTGCAGGGATGGCCTAGTCAAATCTTGAGCCGAAACTGTTGCTAATGCATTCTCATCCGTCAGTACCATTTGTCTTTTAAAAAGCAGCTGCATGTGACTTAATAGGTGGGCCTGTGAGGGGCAGGGAAACAAGGTGAACGGAAACAGAACAAGGATGGGCACGGCGAGAACTTTCACACATTGCGAAGACTAATCGATGCCCCCGAACAGCTCGTGGAAACACAGCTGAGAGAGAACCAAAGCTGCTGGGTAAAAACTTCACTAAAAACAAAATACTGTTTTTAAAAGAAGTCTGCAACTTGGTAAATGCTTCCAGATAATGGCTCAGGCACTGTCTGCGTGAAGAAGGCAGAGCCACAAAATGTAATCTCCCCTTAAACACACCTGCATGGCCATGACAGCAGGTGTTATGCAGGTACCCCAGCAGGTCTGTGCTCCTCACGGGTGCCACCAAGCCCCTGCCATACCCCCTCCACTGGGACTGGAAGAATAGATCAGATCCTTCGTTTGGCCTTGTTCTAGCTTCCCAAACACACTCAGGAATACTTATTGTTGCAATGGGAAGGCATGTAGTTTTACTTTAAGAAAGTACCAATGTGAACAATTATGAAAATAAGTAAAAGACCAAATTCATCTACTTTCCTAAAACACAAATAATTTTAGCCTCATTTATTCTTTTTATCCTTTTTATTTTTTCAAAAGCCAGCCAACTGAAAACTATTAACAATGTACCAGTTAATGAACGCTAACATCTATTTAGGAGTCCCTGGGTGGCACAAACACAGTTAAGCACTTGACCACGAACCCAAAGGTGGATGGGCTTGAAGTTACCTCTAAGAAAGGTCCAGTGGTCTTCTGAATGACTACCTGCCTCCTTGCCTTCGAGTAAATTCTGAATCATAGCCACACAACAGGACACACAGTAGAGCTGCCTCCTCTTTGGGTTTCGAAGACTTTAAATCTTTAGGAGAGCAAAAAACCTCATGTTTCTCCTGTATAGCAGCTGGTGGGTTTGAACTGCTAACCTTGTGATTAGCAGCCCAACTCAAAACTCAATATGCCACCAGGGCTCCTTCTGAAAGAAGCACCACAGTCACTGAAAACCCAATCATGGAACAGAGTTCTAATCTGAAACACATGTGGTAGTGTTTTAGATTTTCACAATGCTATAACACAATTCCCATCCAGACCCCAACTCCATCCTTTTAAGAAATGGATAGACTAATTACCTACTTTATATAGAGAAGGAAGAAACCAATGATAAGCAAATAACTTCTTAAGAAGAACAAAATAGGGGGCCTCTCAGTTCATGGCCTCAAAACCTATTAAATATACCCACAGTAGTCAAAACAGCTTGGTACTATGTACGTACAGTGTAGGTACTATTATGTACCTACAAAGTGGAAGAATGAAACAATATCCACACAGAACCCCATGTACAAAAACGAACTAAAGGTAGATCAAAGACCCAACACGTCAATCCCACAACTATAAAGATCAATGAGAAGATAGATACAAACCGAAGGGCCCTATGGCCAAGCAAAGACATTCTGTCCAACAACCACAACGAAAGAAGCACATAGTAGATGAACAAATAGATGACGGAGACCATCTAAAAATAAGACAGGGATATGCAGCAAAGACTCCACCAAAAGAGGAAAAAGAGAACCCAGGAACAAGGGGAAAATCTTTAGCAAAGACATACAGTCAAGAGACTAATCCCCAAAATGTACAAAAAGCTGCAATACCTCAAAAAGAAAACAATGAATAAGCTAATTAAAGAGTGGGCCAAGTGCATGAACAATTCACCAAAAGCAGCTAAAAAATATATGGGGAAAAAATGTTCGTAATGATTAACCATCCGGGAAATGTAAATCAAAACAATGAAGAGGTATCAATTTTCACTGACAGCCCAATTCAAAAACACCAGAAGCCAACCAACGCTGGAGAGGCTGCAGAGAGCGCGGCAGTCTCGGACCCTGCTGGTGCGGCTGTCAGTGTGTGCAGCCACTGTGGAGCGTGATATGGAGCTACCTCCAACGCCTGGGAGTAGAGACTCAGTACACACCGGCAACACCTCTGCTGGATAGATGCCCTCACGAAGTAAAGCCACAGGAAGGGCAGGCAGATACACTCCCAGGTTCATGGCAGACCCGTTTACATTAGCGAGAAGCTGGAAACAGCCCAGAAGAATGGATAACGAAATGTTGGTTCACATGACAGTGAGCTACTAGACATCTCTAAAAATCAGGGCTGAAACCAGGAAGCACCTGCAACATGGATGGACCGAGAGAACATTACGCTGAGGGAAGCTGGTCAATCCTCAAAGGACCAATATTGGGAGAGACCACTCCTACAACCAAGACAAAAACGTGCACACCAAAGAACAGGCTTCGGAGGGTCCCAGGGGAAGGAGGACAAGCGTGGAAAGATGAAGCAGCGGGCTAAAGAGCTGAAAGGGATTGACTTAGGTGACAGGGAGGACAGAGGTCCATCAGAGGAAAAAGAGAACTGGGGTGCGGTTCGGGGGAGGATAAAATGTGGTTTGAAATGTTGAATGCAGAGTTGATGGTTCAGCACTTTTGCGCAGGTGGTACAAAAGACTAAATGCTCAACTACTCACTGAAAGGTTAGACGTTTGAATCCATGCAGAAGCATCGGGAAGAAAATGCCTGGTAACCTATTCTGGATACATCAACCCAAAGCAAACTCACTGCCACTGAGTGGTGCCTACCCTCTAGGAGAGGGTAGAACTGCTCCTATGAGTTTCCCAGACTGTAGCTCTTTAGGACAGTAAAAAGTCCCATATTCCTCCCCAGGAGTCCCTGGTGGTTTTGAACTGCTTGACCTAGCCATTAGCAACCCAATGCATAACCACCATTCTCACCCGCGCTCCTTGAACAACCTGTGGAGGGCAGTTCTACTCTGTAGTACATGGAGTAGTCATGAGTCAGAAACAAGTCAATGACCAGTCTTTTGATTGCTTTTTAAAAAAAACCAACTACTAAGTAAGCAGTTGGAAAGCTAATGATAAGGTCAGCAGTTCAAACCCAACAACCATTTCCACTCTGTAAAGATGTATAGCCTCAGAAACCTTATCAAGGGTCGCTGTGACTCAGAATCAACTTGGTGCCAGGGGTGACGTTTGGTACTTACTGTGAGGTAGGAAAAGGCTTCCTACCCATGTGTATTAATCTTCGCTGAAACTTGATCAAAAAGGCTCTGTGTTACTCTTTCATTTCACAGTTGAGAAAACTCACGGCACAGGAAGGAGAGTGATTTTCCCAAGTCAGACAACTAGTTACCAGACAGGGTTGGGAACCCGCCTATACACTGCCTATACACATTAAAAATAAATAACACCTCCCCTAGAAAATAGCTAGAACCATACAATGAGATGGGCACTTTCATACATCATTAAACGTCTACGCTGTTGCCTTAATGGAAGCCCTGATGGTGTACTGGGTTACTCACAAGGTTAGCAGTTCTAAGACGACAGCTGCTCTTAGAGAGAAAGAGGAGGCTTTCTACTCCCATAGAGTTACAGTCTCAGAAACCAGCAGGGAAGTTCTACCCTGTCCTAGAGAGTCGCTATGCATCAGAATTGACTCGATGGTAGTGAGTAAATGAACTGTGGTTAGAGGCCATGAAGTTGATTCCGACTCACAGTGAGCCTGTGTGCAACACATCAAAAACCTGCCTGCTCTTGCACCATCCTCACAATGGCTGCTTTGCTTCGGTCTGCTGTTGTAGGCACGCTGTCAATCATCTCATCGAGAGACTCTCTCTTTCTCTGACCAAGCACTTTGTGCTTCACCAGCCGGTCCCTCCTGACAACCTGTCTAAAGAATGTAAGAAGTCCTGTCACCTTTGTTTAGAACGTGCAGCATTTCTCTGACTGTACTTCTTCCAAGATAGATTTGTTCTTTCTTCTGGCCGCCCAAGGCATATTTAATATTCTTCGCCAACACCTTAATTCAAATGCATCAATTCTTCCTCAGTCTTCTTTTTTTTTAATTTATTATTGATTGGGCGTTAATACATGTATCATATCATTCCATAGTTCAATCACGTCAAGCAATTGTACAACTGCTACCACAATCAGTTGCTAAACATTATTTTTCTTCCTGGACTTCTTGGCATCGTCTTCCCTTTACCCCACCGCACCACGACCACTGAAACCCCGCCCGGCCCCCTGCCCTCCCCAAACCATTATTCAACTTGCTATCCCTATAGGATCATCAGTCCTGGGCTTCATATACAGAAAAGCAGAAAGACATGTAACACACTTCAAGAGTGTGACCTCCAATGATCTCACAGCCCCTAATATGAACAAACACACACAAAACAAAATTCACTCTCCAGCTCTCACATGTAGAAGGCAACTGACAATGCCTTCACTGGGGTCAGGCCACCCTAGTTCTCAAAAACATATGGATTTCTAAGGTGGACCAGGTAGATCCCTTCTAGGATATATCTTAAAGGAAAGAACTTAGAGTGACAATCAAGGATGTTCATCCCAGTGCTATCCTGTTACAATGGGGCGTTATCATCATTAACTCCAGCACTTGCAAGGAGTTTGACAAACACAGAAAGGTAGTGTGGTTAATGCCAGCAAGTCTATTCTGACTCGTGGCAACCCCATTGATGCAGAGTAAGGCCGTCCCACACAGTTGTCAAGGCTGCGGCCTTTGAGTAGCAGATCTTCCAAGGAACATCAGGTGGGTTTGAACTGCCGGTCTTTTAGCTAGTGGCTAAACTCTTAACCATCTGTACTACCCAGGAAATCCAGAAAAGTAACAGCTAAAAGTTATTATACAGAGCTTTTGGAAGTGCCATACTTGACAACCCTGTGTGTTAAGCACAATTATGATTCCCAATATACAGATATGAAAACTAATACAGCCAGAACGCAATAGAGCCTGGAAGATAATCCAGTCTACTCATTTATTCACTAGGCTATGCCTCTAAAACGTGTTAAGTTTTGGAGAAAGATATGGTTGGGAGAACAGAAATATAAAATAAGTATTCCTATATGGAATTCCTAAATGAAAAACTTTCAGAAACTGCCCTCAAACTAGCACGACAATATTTGTAAAGATTCTTTTCTCTCAGTGTATCTATTTTGCCCAATCTTTTTAGAGTATAGAAAAAGCGGACTTTAATTTTGTCTATTCTAAGTATAACCTTTACAATAATACTCCAGAGAAGACCCTAATAAGAACACACAAATCAAAAACTTAGCCAACAAATTTTTCTCCCAAAGCCTGTATAAAATCTATTTATTCCACCTTTGAAAACTAGAAGTGCCTGGTAGGCTATTTCTACACATAATAATAACACCTTCTAGGGTTTTATGAAGATCCCAATAAATTCACGGATTTAAAAATATGTGCTCACTTCAATTATTCTGTATCTCTGCATCACTACCCTCAAGTCAATTCTGAGTCCTCGGAGCCCTACAGGGCCGAGGAGAACTGCTCTAGAGGGTTCTGGGGTGATCTGTTTTTACGGAAGCAGACTGCCTCCTCTTTCTCTCCCTGGGCAACTGATGAACCACCAACCCTGTATTTAGCAGCCTAGTGCTTCACACAACACATCTCCGAACTCCTTCATCGATACCCAAACATCTTCTCCACACATACCACAAAAATGCCCTAACCTCTCTCCACCCAGTTTGCTAACCCAACTTTTACCTGGCCATCCCTAAAAAGTATAATATGGAAAACAGCATAAAAATCCATAATCATCGCTACCCTCACTATTGCTCATATTTATTGAACACGGACTAGATGCCAGACTGTGTGCTAAATGCTCACTCTGCATTAAACACATTTAGTCCTCACAGGTTTATCGGGGATTCAGAACCATCACCCTCCTTGCCCAGGTGAAAATCCTGAGGTTTAACAATGGCTCGGCTACCTGTTTAAAGATATCCTCCCGGTAAATGATCAGATCGATTTGGCTTTGGCAGGTATTGTAAATTACTATTCACCCCTGCAAAGTGTCCGTGAATCCATCTGGAACATCCATTTGCTTGCTATGTCTTTATGTGTATAATTGGAGACTATTTTCTACTTCTTCCTGGTGATGCTAGGGGGAAAACACACTTCAAGCATTAATCAAATGGACTTAATTGTGACACTTCAAGCCAAACCGAACTACGCAAGCCAAACTCACTGCCATCAAGGCGATGCGGACTCACAGTGACCCCTTGTGGTTTTCCAAGACTGTCACTGCTTACGGGAGAAGAAAGTCCAGTCTTTTTCCCGAGGAGTTGCTGGTGGTTTCAAACTGCTGACCATGTGCATAACCCACTACGTAATCATAATCGCAGCCCAATGCATAGCCACTCTAGCACCAGGACTCCAAGCCAGAGGTAGGAAATGCAGTTTAGAACTCCTCCAGATTTCTGATTTGACTTTAGCTGCTGCTGCTGTTGTCCTCACCACCCCTATTGTCATTGCACAGGGCAAATCACACCTCGCGTGCTCATGGTGAATGATTTTCTTGTTCCCGTGTTTCTCAACACCCTGTCTCCACACTCTTCCCTATTGCAACCTGTTATAATAGTGTCTCCATGTTCAGAAAAGCTATTTTGCAAAGGAGTATTTAACATGGTTTTCTGGGTAATTGGGGGCGCTGGTGGCCCAGTGGTTAAGCACTTGGCCGCTAACCATAAGGTCAGTGGTTCAAACCCACCAGCTGTTCTGAGGGCAAAAGATGTGGCCTTCCACTTCCATACAGATTTACAGCCTTAGAAACCCTATGGGGGCAGATCTCTCTGTCCTATAGGGTCTATAGGGTCCTTGTAAGTTGGGATCAACACAGCAGAGTGGGTTTGGGTTTGGGGTCTGGGTGACTATTGCAGGCTGAGGTGCCAGAAGCAGTATTTGGTTTCTGTTTAATTTAACAATAGCTCCAACCGTTAGAGCTTCACATTGTGCTGTAAAAGGGGCACATATCCAACAGTTAAAGAAGCATATGGTTTATAGAGAAAGGGGGGTGGGGAGGGACTCGGAAGCAGCTTTGCTTGGGTTATTTACCAACAAATGAAAGGCCCTGGATGCTACCCAAGAGCACAGTCCACTCCTACCGGCTGAGAGGGAGCGGAGAATGAGTCAATAAAAACCAGGGGTAGAAAAAGCAGAGACAGTGCCCCCAGCCAACAAAAGATGATTATCGAATTACAGCAAATTTAAGAACGTTTTCTTGCTCTTTGTAAAATCAAGAGCAAACCAGACTACTTCTTAAAACGCATTCTTAGGAATTGTAACTGTTCTCCAAAGTGCCAGACAGCCTTCCGCCCATGCAACATTAAAACTAACAAGCACCATTCCCACTCCTTTGAATGATGGGCACCCAATAAACAGCCAGCAGTACTTCATTTAGCCAAAGGAACTGAAGCAAAAAGAGGCAAAATAAATAAATAATGCGCTTACACGGGCCACTTACCAAAAAATAAAGTCACTGCCCTCACCCTTTTACAGGAGGCATATGTAGCGATTTGAAAGCAAAAATTCTCATGACAGAAACCTCTATTTAAAAGAAAACTGACCACCAGGGGCTGGAGCTATGCAGGATGTTATTTCTTTTCCAATTTAGTTTTTAATGTTTGGGTATAAATGACATCAGCTTCCATATAGTCTAATAAGGCAGCACGGTGTAATAACGGGGAGAAGTTAGAAAACTTAGACCCCAGACGTGCCTCCAGCACTTAATCAGTGTGTGTGACCCAGGGCAAGTTAAACTATGTCAGACTGTCAGTTGCCTCATCTGTAAATAAAACGCATGCCTCTGACTTCATAGGGTTTTCTAGGGGGTTAAATGAAATCGTATATGAAAAGGACCTTTATAAAAGATGTCATTTATGAATGCCAGGTGCTGTCACTAATCTCCTCATTAACACGGCGTGATAATAAAGCAAAACAGGATGGTGTGGTGGGGAGTGTCTTGGGCCAGGAGTTAGGAGACTGAATTTCCAGGCTTGATTCTACTGCTGAGCTGGTTTAACCTCAGTCAAGTTACAAAATCTCTCTGGGCTGCTCCCTTGGTTTACAAAATGGGACCATCACTGAGCCACTCCACCCAACCTCCTGGGAGGCCTAGAAAAATAGTAATGATGCACAAAAGTGTTTCATAACCTCTCAGGGGCCAAACCTGTATAAACTGTCACCAGGGAATATTTCAGACAGCTGGGTAGAAAATAATCACAGTTTCATAACCAAAGAAGATCCAAGTGATCCATCTTTCTCCTGGGCAGATCTTGGGTCTGGCTCACAACAACAATCAACGTTGACCTAGTACAGATGCCTGACTTCCTCAACCATCTGCTGAAAACAGTGCTTCGAACTGGTCCGGCCCAGTGTGGACCCTGCTGGAAGTTGCCTTCCCACCCCACATCTGCTAACCTACATTCTTAGGATAAGTTATCTGAGGATGTATGAGACTCGCCTGGGTATCTTGTGAAAATGAATACTTGGATTCAGTATATCTGGGGGTAGACATGTACATTCTCATCAGAGGGTTAAACAGGAAGAAAACAGTTCAAATCCCTAGGTGGAAATACATCACTCTCCTCTCCACTTGGTTTCTGACAGTGACCCCAGGCACCTGCCTTTTCCTGAGAAGAACATTTTCTGTTTCTCCACAAACTATATTTACTAAAAACAGATCCAGCAAAAATTGTCTCAGAGAGGGTGTTGGCACCCGACAACTCACTGCTTGTTTTCAAACAGCCCTAGGGCTAAGACTGGTTTTTAATGTTTTCAGTGCTTGGGGTAGAGAAGAAACGATCAAATGTGAATGATGCTGTATGACACATAAAAACTATATGAAATTCAAATTTAGGTATTCATAAACAAAGTCTTACTGTAACACACAGCAAGGGTGCTTGTTTAAGCCCTATCCTATGGCTGCATTCTCACGACAACAGCAGAGCTGAGAAGCTGTGACAAGCCACACAAAAGAGTCCACGGAACCAAGACCAAAACCCAAGCCACTGCCACCGAATCGATTCTAACTCATTGCTACCCTCTAGGCCAGAGCAGCGCTGCTCTACAGGGCTTCTGAGACGATGAATCTGTCGGAGAGCTGACAGAGCAGCTAGTGGGTTTGAACCTGGACCCTTACCAGGCCAATGTTTAACCTACTGTGCTACCAGTAGCCAGAAGTATTTATTAACTGTCCTTTATCTAGCTTAGACCATGCTAAAAGAACCATTTCATACCAATACGCACTCTTTCATCCTTATCTCATCGTCTCACCAGGTTGTACTAACGTCCTCATGGAGAGCTGAAGAGGCGGCAGCCGAAACATACATCCCACTGTTTGGTTGTGCTTGGCCATTTTGTAGGTCCTCTTGTTTCTCTGTGTCCCATAGTATACCTTGTAGACTCCAAAAAACATCCCAGTATGGCCCTGCTGCCCAACATCACAAAGAGTTCCTCCCCATGAAATAAATGCAGCCTCCAGTCCAACCCCTGCTCCTGCAGAGGCAAGCTGCCTCCTCTGGGCTCTGAAGTAGCTCAGCTCTTGCTCTCACCAGAAGCTACGAGTCCAGGAAGCTCATTTTGGTTTCCTTCGTAGGCACATTGGCTTTGGAGTCTGATTGGAGAAGTGGTCCAGGAGAGGAACAAGGAAACACGTTTATACATTCAACCTAATCTTCAAATCTATGGTGGAAACCTGTCTTCTCTTGTCACGTGACAACTGTATTCACAAATTATAGGTCTTCCATCCAAACTCTGATTTTTTGCAATACAGACCTCATTTTTTCTAAAAATCATTTTATTGGGGGCTCGTACAACTCTTATCACAATCCATCCATCCATCCATTGTGTCAGGCACATTTGTACATTTGGTGCCATATCATTCTCAAAACTTTTGCTTTCTACTTGAGCCCTTGGATATCAGCTCATTTTTCCCCCTCCCTCCCCGCGCTCCCTCCCTCATGAACCCCTGATAATTTATAAATTATTATTACTTTGTCACGTCTTACACTGTCCGATATCTCCCTTCACCCAGGCATCATCATCCTTGCCAAGGGCTTCATAAATTACTCAGAATAAAATCAAGATGGTCGTTTATCTCTGTGTGCCTGCCTTTCCTTTCACCCGCTTCTCCTTTGCTTCTGCAACGAAAGAGCTCGGCTGCCTCACGGCCCACTGGCACAGCCCTCCAGCAGTCACTCAAAGGAATGCGTGTCCCTATCGCTCAGTTGCCCTTCTACTGTGTGGACTGCACGCCCACCCCTCTCACTTGCTTTTTCTCCAACCACAGCTGCCTCTACCTTTGTACTCCAGGTCTTTGTTGGACCCAACACCACTTCCATCCAATACACCATCCCTCTTCTCAGCAGAACCACTGAGAAAATTATAGCAGCGCTTGTCCCCAGATTTCTCCTGACATTTCTGGTTTGCCCTCGGTCTCTGAATTGTCTTTAATGTTTCCAGATGATCGCTTGGCCAATGTTTGGCTCAATCCTTGTGCTGATGCTTTAGCAAAGCCTTCTACCCACTCTGTTCAAGAGCTCTTTCACTTACTCATTTTTTTCTAGCACTCTACAATGTGAAAAATCCAGGTCTTTGTGAAAAGGGAAAAAAAGTTTCTGTTTATTTTAATAAGTCCATATGAATAGATTGGAAATTCAGTCTGGCATTAAAAAACACATCAAAATATGTGTAAAAAGATTATTTCTATTTGACATGGAAGCCTCGCCTCAGCTGGGATCAGTTTCTTGTGTTTGGGGGCTGAGGGAAAAAGTAATATATAACACACATATAAACATTCATATATATTTATGTTCTAATTGAATGATATGAGCACAAAAAAAATCACCAGAAACATTATACATATCCCTAAAACATACACATAACTTCTGAAGATAATGTTTTAATATAGTCCTTTATTTCAATCAATAAAGGACTCCAAAAAGTTTACATTTTATAAAAAGATCCTCATCTTCATAAAAACAGCTTCATTATTACATGACAAAGCATAAGTAAAAAGGGGAAGAAAATGAGACATTTAAAGCACTATCCAACCAGTGTGTTCCCCAGTAGGTACAGCTAATCTGTTGGCAATCTTTGGCTTTAGCGTATCCCTATTAAGGCAACCACAGAAACCCCCAACAGTTTTGGCAAAACACTTCTTCGTCCAATTTGGACAGCTTCCTTATTGTCCTTCTGGAAGATCTTGAGAGTTTAACTGTTCCAAAGCTAGCATTTTCACAGAGACCAGGGAAAGCTGTCCAACAATATATTGCTATGTGCAAGTGAAATTCACAAACATTTCAGATGTATCATAATTTTAAAAATGGTTACAACAGAACAGCAGGAAGGAGACACCAGAAACCCTAGTTGGATTCAGAAAAGGATGTAGGACAAAGGATGTCATTACCAAAATCAGGGGGTGGCTAGCTGAAAGCAGAGATACCACTAGAAAGATGTTTACTTCTGTTTCATACAAAGGCATTTGACCAGGTGGATCATAACTATGCATAATAATGTGAAAAAATGAAAATTCCAGAACACTAAGTTGTGCTCATACAGAACCTGTACACAGACCAAAAAACAGCCGTTTGAACAAAACAGAGATGATAAATGATTTAAAATCAGGAAAGGTGTGTATCAGGATTGTTATATTTTTACCCTATTTATTCAATCTGTAGGTTTAAGGGAAAAAAATTGATGGTTTAGGAAGTAAGTCATGTAGCTGGTCTATGTAAAGAAAACCATAGCATCTGGATTAGAGACAGACTTACTAACAACCTTCGATATGCTTGCTGAAACAAAGCGGTCTAGAGAAGCATTTATTGATAAAGATCAAAGACTTATTTAGTATGGATTACACCTCAATGTAAGAAAACAAAAGTCCCTTACAAAGGTAGATTACATCATGGTAAACCGGAAAAAAGAATAAAGTTATCCCAGACTTCACCTAAACTGCCGGTCGATGTTCATGGAAATCGCTGTCAAGAAAGCACTAGACATATTGCATTAGGCAAATCTGCTGCATTTACAGTTTTAAAAAGTAGAAAATGGCTATATGAAGGAGGTACAAAAAGTTCACGGGAAAAATGGGATCTTTCCACGATATGTTCGAAGCCCCCTCGTACCGGTAATTCACAGCAATTTTTTTAAATTATAGTGTTATTCATTAACTTCAGGCCAGTGTTCTTCACCAGCAGAATAAAAGGTTGAAGACATTAAAGCAGCGGTTCTCAACCTGTGGGTCGCAACCCCTTTAGGGGTTGAAGAACCCTTTCACAGGGGTCACCTAATTCATAACAGTAGCAAAATTACAGTTATGAAGTAGCAACGAAAATAATTTGATGGTTGGGGGGTCACCACAAGATGAGGAACTGTATTAAAGAGTCACGGCATTGGGAAGGTTGAGGACCACTTCATTAAAGTCATGAATAGAAAAGATAAATGGATAAAGGGCAAGAATGATAGGCATGAGCTACTTACTATTCTTTTTTTCCAGTATCAATTGCTCCTGTGTTCAGCAGGAAGAGCAATACTCAACACGCAAAAGTGGCTATGGAGATTAGTACGGAGCCTATGTACATGAGAGAAAAGTACCAAACAATTCACACTTGACAGAGCTAACGAAACACACCAGCAAAAAATTGGCCCTCCTTGGGTCACTGATTTAGCAGTGTCGATGTAGTTGGAGGAGTATTGATAACTTTTTAAAAGAGATGTATACACACTTGATGAATTAAAGGACAAAACTTTAATGCAAAACACATTAATACTGCCTCTTCCCTATACAGCAAGAATTCTGCCTTTTCTCTACATAAAAAAAGGGGGGGGGCGGGGGGGACACAAAGGTAACCCTGGCAATGCCTTAAAAGGGTAGGGCATTTTATGCAGTAGAAGGGTTTTTTTGTTTTTTACAACTATCAACCTTTCATCTGAACCCTGGTGAGGGCTGTATTTGCCACTGGCTGATAAGTGAAGATGGCAGAACTTCAAAACTCACATCAGCCAAAGACTCTAGAAGGAAAAAAAAGTCAGACATAAAACTGGTAAAAGGCAGCCATAAATTTTTTTAATGCCTTTTCTTTTTAATTCTACCCAAAGATCACACAGCAGTACGATCCAGACTGAGTACATCTCTCAACCTCAAGTCATGTGCGCTCATGGCCCACGTCCAATGTCTTAGCCCGAAGACGTGTTTTTCATTAAACTAGTACACCGAGAATGGTTGCCTCTAAGACCTGTACGTTAATAAGCTCCTTCCTCTTAGACAACAGTTGATTCGAGTGAACCAAGGAGAACTCACAGAGAAGAAATTAATAGACATAAAGTGCAATGCTATATTGAGAGCTGAGAACCCAGACTGAAGCCAACAGCTATCATCTACCATTTAAATCAGCACTTCGTACCTGGTTAGAAAAACATGTTTACGCTCATCCTTACTCAAAGTAATGCCAAGCAAAGCCCAAAGGGACTGCACTATGCGAGTCTATACTGCTCTTTACTCTGGTCACGGGGTTTCAGTGAAAAGAACAGAAGGCCAGGGCCATGTGAAAAACACACACACCCTGGAAATGTTTATAGTGTCACACACACACACACACACACACACACACACCCTGGAAATGTTTATAGTCTCACACACACACATCTGGAAAAGTTTATAGTCTCAGGCACACATACACACACACACAAAATCAGGAGCCTGCAGGAATTGAAATCAGCTCCATGACAATGTTATGTAGAGATGAAGCTGCAAAGATATTCATTGAATCATTTTGAATACCAAAAAAACAAACAGGCAATAACTAGAGTCACTGAGTCAATTGACACAATGACCTTCACTGAGTCATACCGACATTGTAGGTCAGGGCAGCACTGCCCCTGAGTGTCCAAGCCCTTAACTTCTCACCGGAGGAGAAAGCCTCGTTTTCGTCCCGGAGGTGCAGCAGGTGTTGCCGTGTGCTCACCGGGCACTTAGCAACCCGACTCTGCTGTGTTCAGTGTTAATGGCGAGGCCGCAGACTCTGAACTAGCCAACAACGGGAAATTAATAGCACCCACAAACAGGTCACGAAACGCTTTACAAAGTACAACTCATGATGGAAACGAGAAGGGGAGGAGAAAAAGGGCAAGTGAAGGGAAAGGGGGAGACTGACAGGGAACAAGGGAGGGGAGAGGGCAGGGCAGGATGCGGCAGCACGGGGCAGGAAGCAAGAAGCAACCTGTTCACAGTGATGGTTACCTCGGAGAAGTCGACGATACAGGATTTTCCAATATATTCTGACGCCTTCAAAAACAAAGTTGCTTCATTTAGTTATAAATGTGTTTTCTCCCCCCC
>NW_022103904.1:8517055-8528910 GCF_000313985.2 Echinops telfairi
AGAGTTTGAATACTACAGAGAACCTATAGATTTCTAAGCAAGCTCTTGGTCTTTGTAGAAATATGAGTCAATGGTAAATAAAACAGATGCCAGCACTCTCACCACAATTGCCCCGATCAAGTATTTGCTTAAGCAATTTTTTATCTTTGCTCAAACCCCTGCAGGGGTGGGAAGGAGGAATTAGACATTCTGTGGGCTCATGCCCAGTTTAACCCTAATTCCCCAGACAAAATAAAACCTGTGAAGATTCATTTGTTTCTCTCCCCTGCAGCAACAACCCAGTTGAGTCAGTACACAGTTATTTATTAATCATTCTATGTGCAATTACACGGCTCCATAAAAATTGTGCAATCTCTTCTTCCAGTGAAAATGCGTCGCGAGCTGTAGGAATTGTGTGATCGGTTGGCCCTGTCCTGCTTCTCGCCCCAGCTTCTTGTAAGTGTTAGATTCAAAAGAGCTTTGATTGTCAAAATTTCAACATTGTTCAGAAGCCTGGATGAGGAGTGATTTCATGATCCATTCTATCATACAAGTCATTGTATCAGGGGCTGCACTAAGTGGCTTTTTGCTCTTCTAGCCTTCTTTAAGAGCCAGGACCTTCTTTCTAAGGGAAAATTCCAAGAATCTACAAAACTTTTCCCATCAAGAAAACGGAGAAAGAGATGGTAAGTCCAAGTGTTTAGAATATGGAGGCTGATAACTGGTTATATCTTCCACAGCTAACCACAAAGTTAATAGTTCAAACCTACCAGCTGCTCCCATAAAGATTTTCAGCCTCAGAGACCCAAAGGGGCACTTTTACTCAATTCTACAGTGTTGCTGTGAGTCAGACTCAACTCCAAGGGTGAGTTTGGTTTTTAGACACAGGGGACACATTAGAAAGGCGGGTTTCCCATCCTATATCACTATGTTAAAGCAACATAAATATATAAACATGTTAAAAAGGTTAAAAAGTAACGTACGAAAATATGAATCATTTTCATCCATGCACAAAAAATAGAATAAGGATGATTTTTTTCATTTGCTATTTTTCAATAGTATTTAAATGTTCTACATTGAACATGATTAATTTTTCTTATTTTAAAAATTATAATCAAACAGAGTATGAAAACAAAGCTCACGGTTAGTAGTCCAACTTCTAACTCACTACACCACCAAAAAAACCACAGAAGCAAAAACAAATTCACTGTCACGGAGTTGATTCCTACTCATAACGACCGACCCTAGAGGGCTCCAAAAAGATAGTAGGCGTGAGGAAGAAGTGGATTCAGAATCCACTGTAGGTTTCTCACAACCTGCTCAAGTTTCCGAAACTTCCTCACAAAGATATGCCAAAGCTAAGATATCTGAGTCCCCGGAGACTCACTTTTGTCACTGCAGAAAACAGCTGGCATTTATTATTCATGACACAAGAAACAGGAAAGAATAAAGGCAGGTCCAAGATTGAGACATGATCTGTTTTTGTCTCCCCCGCTCCCTAAGCCCAAATCCTCCTTACGTTTTCATTGTGCATACTGCTATTGCTCTTGATGTTGTGGGGAGGAGGAGGCACCCTCAAACGGTGAGCAAAGTTATTTGGTTATATACTGACTGATTATACTGCCTCGGCGAGTCAAACTCTAAAAGGCCGTGTGAGGTGTCCACAAGATCTATGTATGCTTCAGTTCAAAGTCAATTTTCTTTCTTTTTTTCCCCAATTTTCTTATTTTTCAGCTGGAAACTAGTAGACATTTTACATATACAAACATACACACACACACAGGAGATTCTAAAAGTCTTAAAGGCATAACTCTGAGTCTCAGATGGCAAGGTTAGAGAACAGTGATGGTTGGTCACCATGAACGATTCCTAAATTGGAAGGTTCATCACTTAGATTCCCATCAACTAGCAGAATTAGGTGATAAAATGACAAAGTGTGAGCACTTAATGGGCTAAATGGATGCAATGGTCTCAATGTTATCCTAAAGAATTGCAACTGTACGGGTTTATGGGCATTATTTGATATTACCCTTCCTTCATCATAGTCCATCCATTATGTATTGATTTTAAAAAGAAAGAAACTGTTAGAGTACTAAACCCTGATCCCTGTAAACTTGACCTTATTTGGAAATAAGGACTTTTAATATGTTATCAGTTAACGTGTGGTCACACTTAAATAGGCAGTGTTGATCTAATCTGAGTGTTGTCCTTATAAAAGAGACACAGACCTGTGCTATGTAATTATAGAGCTTTGCTATAACTGCAAGCCAAGGACCACTGAGGACTACTAGACAGTAAGTGCAACAGAGAAGGATCTTCCTAGAACCTTCTGAGCAAGCATGGCAGCCCTCCCCACAGCCTGGATTCAGACCTCTGGCCCCCATAACTGTATCCAATAAATGTCCGTTGTTTAAAGCCACCCCCAGTGGTATTCATTGCAGCAGCCTTAGGAAGTAAGTGCACCTTCTAGTAGGCTGTTAGCCACAAGGTCAGCAGATCAACACCACCAGCTGCTGTGAAGGAAAAAGATGAGGTTATCTACTGCCATAAATATTTGAAGTCTTGGAAACTCAAAGGAGCCGCTCTACTCTGTCCTCCAGGGCTCCCAGGAGTTGAAATCGAGTCTCTGGCAGAGTTTGGCTTGGGTTTGAGTTGGTTCTGTGGCTCCGTAGGATGTGCATCAGAAGGATTTGGGCAGGACAGAGAAATCTCAACTTCCTTTTTCTGGCCTCTGACCTGTACCTCCAAAAGGACTATTTGAGAGTAAGGAAACTCTTCAGCAGTGGACCTGGGTTATTTCCTTGAGTAAAGTTAACACAATTGGTCCTTCACCGTCAATATCTTACATTCAATAGGGAATTTTGCTAGTCAGAATGGTGTCCAAAGAGCTTTGCATTCTAATTTGATTCTATTTATTTATGGTTGTGGAGACTAGGATCCAGAAAGGTGACGCAACTTACTCTTAAGTCCCAGCAAAGGGAACAACACTCAGTACCAGAAGGTCAAGCAATCACTGCACAGACGCTCCACTCCTCTTACCCAGGCAGCCTCACCCAGGAAATGACGCAGCTGTGAAGATGGCTTTGCCACTGCTTTGCATCCCGCTACAGCTAGATGCACTGTGAAGTGCTCATCCAATATCTGTTTCAATTCGTTTAGAAAGGCGGCGGTGCCTGATGAGCACCAGACTGGGGTCATAGCCCTGGTGTCAACATACACAACACACACAGGGGCAGGAACACACCAAAGACATGCTGAGGTCTTCTCTTTCGCTTTGTCTTCATTCACTTCTGAAGACATTTTTCCCCTAAGGCCAAAATTAAGAAGGTTCTAATTTCTAAAAAGAGATTTTCTTAAAACGGCCTTAACATGACTCTTCCCACCTCTGTAATGAATCTAAGAGCATGAATGGGTAAGTATCCTGGGCAAAGCTGGGTAATGAGTCTGCAAACCAGATTATTTCTGTAGAAAATATTTATTCAGATTTAAGGCTTGTTTTTTCTGGTTATAGCAAGATTATCTGCAGCCATTGATTTCTGTGTCCTTCTGTCTTTCCTCGGCTGCATCGAGTGACTAGACAATTCCCAATACACTCCTCTTAAGACCAGAAGAAAGTTTCTGAATCCCCAATCCCCCTAAGACATTAAGAAACTCGGAGAATTCTTCAGAAACATCATCTACTGAAATCTAGCCATTGGCCCTGTGGGAAGTTCCACGTTCCTCCAGCAAAGACGTGACTCGCGGGAGGAGCACACAAAAAGTAAAAGTTGTGAAGACCCTGAAACAAAAGCAGAGCTTGCTTGGTCATTAACTGGCTTTCCAGGCAACCCAAGGCAACCTCATGGGCGTCCAAGTGGAAGTGGGGTCCACACCATGTTTCAAGAGCTCACTTTGCATTAGATCCCCAGCCTTTCTTCCGAGGTGCCTCTTGCTGGGCTCAAACCTCCACACCTTTGCTCAGCCACTGACTCCGCCAGGGGCTCCTTGGCCAACTGCACATTTTCAGTCAATCAGTGTGTACCAGGCGCACACTTCACAGCGCCACATGGCTTTGGGTTTGAAAGGTTGCTGAGTAATTAGAGAAATCTTGGTTTCTCAAATCACGATGTTCTTTTTACAAGAATACTCGCATCTTACTTTTCTTTTTTTTTTTAATTCATCTTATTGGGGGCTCATACAATTCTTATCACAAGCCATATATACATCCATTGTGTCAAGCACATTTGTTGCCATCATCATTTTCAAAACATTGGCTTTCTACTTGAGATCTTAATATCAGCTTCTCATTTTCCCCCTCCCTCCCCATTTCCCCCTCCCTGCATCTTACTTTTCTTCTGAAGTGTCAAATCAATAAAATAAAAAAAACAATGGGGGGGACGCAGTATGGCTTTGTGTATTCCATGGGACAAAATATGTACAAGAAATTAGTAGCTAAGTATAAATATAAACATTTCACACTTTAATTGCAAAAGGCAGTTTAATAAAAGATATGCAAATATGCATAAGGAATCGGCAGTTCAAATGTGAAATACATTTAAAACTGCAAATGGCAGTTTAATAAAATTTGAGACCAATTAAGGATGCCCTTAACTGGTTACTATTGATAGCTGGGAAATGAATTTATTTTTCCAAATGATTTATTCAACCTAAATCAAAAACCCTGGTGGTGCAATGGTCAGGCACTTGGCTGCGCACAAAAGACAGGTGGAACCCGTCACACCCTCCCTGGGGCAAAGACAAGGCAGTCTGCTCGGGCAAGGGTCACAGCCTTGGAAACTCCACAGGGCAAGTCCATTCTGTTAACAGGGTCACCATGAGCTGGAAATAACTGGATGGCACAAGATATTCCTCCCACCAACTCAAGAATAAATAAAGGCCAAACCACTTCCATCAAGTCAACTCCAACTCTTAAAGCCCCTACTTGGCATTTCAGAGGGTATAAGTCTTTAAGGAAGTAGACAGCCCAGCTGGCGGTTTTGAACTGCCAAATTTACGGATAGCAGTCCAACACTCACTAAACAGCACTAACAGGGTTCTTTAACCCAATAATACAAATACATATTTCTCTTGACAATTCTTATATATCTGCAGTGTGGCACCAATCCTCAAATTTTCATTCCCTGACTCTCCTGCACTGGGAACTCTGGTTCAAATCTCCGGTGTTGGCACGGGATGTCAGAACTTCTTTCGATGGAATTCCCTCTTGGGCCATCCCAGGGACTTGGCCCGCCTCATCGCAAATGCCTGCTTATTCATTTCCTCCCTCGAAATGTTAAAAGCCCTGTGTCATTAACCAGCTGGTAGTGCTGAACACATCCTCATAAATCAGCCCTTTGCCAGGCGAACTCCAAGTTCACGGTGGCTCTTTCCTGACACACAGAGAAAACAACTGAAGCGCGTTTCGGTTCAGAAAAGAACATTCACATGTTCACAGACCTCTTCTTTCATCTGTCTGATCACAGCTCCTTTTTGATGAACTCTGCTCATCAACCGCCCCCCAGGGCCGCACAGAGGGTGATGGCGCGGGCTTGGAGGCTGGCTGCCAGGGTTCAGGCCCCAGCCCTGTCACTGCACACAGTGCAGGCAGTTAGTGAACTCCACCCACAACTGTGAAACGTGGAAAAGAGCAGTGGGGCTGCTGGGGATGAAATGAGGGCGCACGAGAGAAGTCTTCTGTCGGCGGAAGCTGCTGGCAGAACTTCTGAGTCCATGCTGATAGAAAGTGTCACTATACAGTTAGGAGGCAGTCTTACCTGTATGGTTTATTTAAATGAGCCTCAGGACTAGCTGATCAAAAGGACACCCAACAAGTGATTTTTCATCCACTCAGTCTTGGTATCTAACAAGATGTAAATGCTTTTGATGATTGCTAAGGCCAATAGAAATGAGCGCCAGTTCAGCATTTATTCTGACTGTACAATCTAGAGCACAAATTGCATTCACTATGTTGTGCAACCGTCCCCACTATTTGTTTCTTCACGATTCTGTCTCCATTAACAGAATCTCGGTGCTCCGTACATAAGGATTCTCCCATTTCCCCTCCCTTTCAGGGAGCCGGGGGAGTAATCATCAGGCTGCTCACCGCAAGGGCAGCTGTTCAAATCTACTCGCTTCTCTGAGGAAGAAAGACCAGGCTGTCGGCCTCCCTAAAAGATCATACAGACGTGGAAGCCCAAAGGAGCACCTCCACGGCAGTTCTGCTGTGTAACAGGCTGATGTGGGTCAGAACCTGCTGAGTGGTCATGGTTTTACATCACTGGTATAACCACTAATACACTTAACTCTCCGTGCATTTGCCTGCTCTAGATATTTCATAGAGGTGAGATTATCCAATGTCGCTGACTTATTTTCCACAACAACTGTTTGTGCAGTTCACCCACACTGTGACATGCATCAAGGCTGGGCTTCTTTTTGACGGAGTAACATCCCAGTGTATGTAAATCCCACGTTTTGCTTATCCATTCATCTGCTGATGGGCTACAGGCTCTGTCTACTGTGGAATGCTGCAATGAACAGGGGTGTGCTCGTGCTTTCAAGGCTCTGTCATCTAAAGCTCAACGTGGAACTGCTGCTGGCTGAGGCACAAGGGAAATCCAGGCTGAACTTTTGAGGGAAGAAAAAAAACACTCCAAATGCTTTTTCCACAACAGCGATGCCATTATTCCACCAGCTAAGAATGAAGGTTGCCGTTTCTCCACATCCTAGCCAGCACTGGTTTTCCACTTAGCCGACGCCAGCAGTCCCCGTGTTGTGGTTGTAATATGCATCAGCCTAGTGATTAGGGACCCTGAGCATCCTCCCATCAGTGCTTCTCAACGTTGCTATTTACCATGGATGCTAACAGGAATAGAGTGCATGGGACCAATTATCCTGACCAGATCAGCTTACACAGTTCCATCTAGAATCTAGATGTGTGACCTGAAAAAACACACTTCACGCTCAGAACCTGTGAGAAGAAATGAGTTGTATTAGACACGCTCCTATAAGAAAAACCCTAAGTTCCTTTTCAAGAGGAACTGAACGCCAATTTGCATGCCACTACGTGTCCTACATGAGCACTGGTGGCAGAGTGGGTTCAGCATTGGGCTGCTCACCAGAAGGTTAGCAGTTCAAATCCACCAGCACCCAAAAGATGATGCAGGCTGCTTCCAAAAAAGATCTGCTCCCTCAGGAACCCCACAGAGCAGTTCCACTCTGTCCTATGGGAGCACGATGAGCTGGGACCAACTCAAGAGCAGTGGGTGGATAATACTACTCCCACTGCTGCTCATAACAGTAACAATGAATAGTAAATGTCAGAGACTGGACTCAACAAACCCTTTTACATCTTCGGTTTCCTTAAATCCTCTGTCTTTGTTGCTCCTGTTTATCAATGAGGAATCAAAGCACAGAGAGGATTAGATGTGTGCCCAAGGTCCCAAAGCCCTCAAAAGTTAATTTTGGTTCTATCTGATTCCACAGCACACACAAGAGTACTGCCCCCAGAAGCACCTGCTCATTTGTGACATATCTGGGCTTGTCAACCAAGCTCCAAGTCGCAGATAGAAAGATGGAGGTGGGCCTTGCAAATCAGTCCAATCAGGCCAGGTGACCAAGGGGACTCGTGTGCCACCCAATCTGTCTTTATGTCTCATAGTACTCTACATCAAGCTGCTCTGACACTAAGTCACAACGGGGGTGCTGACACAAGGACATCCTCAGCCATCTAACCACCATGGCGCCAGAACGAAGCTGGGTTCTTTCAAGAGGCAGAGAACACGGCCCTCCTCCCCAGACCCTGCATGTGTAGGTCCACGCTATTGTTTTCTGCCATCAAGTGGCCCTGACTCATGGTAACCTTATGGACGACAGAAGGAGGCACTGCCCGTGCCCACAGCATCCTCACCGTCCCAAGGTTATTTGTGTCCATCGTTGCTGCTACTGATCTCTACGGTTTTTATTGACTCACTTTGGGGGGAAGTAGGTAGCCAAGCTTCTCTTCCTAGTTTGTTTTACTCTGGAGGCTCCACTGAAAGACCCTGCAGATACAGCATTTGAAATAACACTGGCATAACTTCCATCACCACAGAAACACACACGCGACCAAAGAAGACAAACCGACAGGTAGTGGCTTTAAGCCCATAGTTCACACAGTCTTCATGAAAACTGATCATCCATCACCTCTGTTTTAGGTTTCCAAACCTTCTCCACTATTCTCCATTTCTTGAGGTCAAGAATCAAGCACATCATCTCTTCCTTTGGTCTCCAGAAACACATATGAGGGGGTTCAAAACATGCATAGAAAAAAATGAATTAAAAGAAAAAGGAATCTATCTACAAACTTGTTGAAGCCCCCCCCTTTGTATATACATATTTGATTATCTCATTCCTCTCTCTCTCTCTCTCTCTGTTTCCTCTCTTTCTACTCATCAGGTGTCTGGCCCCCAATACACCTCACTGCATCAAAAGAAACAGAACAAGACATGGATGCATACAAACAGATGCCCAGTGAGGCACAGGCCCGTCAGTTGCACAAATAGCCAGACTCTCGGCCCCTGTCTGAAGTCAGCTGGGACAATCTGCTTCCTCACCTTTTATGTGTTGAAGACAATCTGCTTCTTGAGCCCCAGGCTACTGAGCAAAAATAAAAAGGTCCAAAACTTAATTCAGTGAGCATTTCCTCAAAGGAACTACTTCCTGAATCTGCGGCTCGTTTTGCTGCTCCCCTTTGGAATAAATTGAAAGGCTGAGTACTGCACTCTGGATTCTGTGCATATGCTCCGACACCTACCACCACCTGCACTCCCCCCACCCACCTGCCCACCCCACATTTGGCTGCTCAGAGGCTGCTGGGAAAGCAAACAATGCCTGGAACCCAAGGAAGAGTCCCCCACCTCCTGAACGTGGTCTGTCCAGTAAAGGAACACTAGCATTGAGTGCTGGCAGGGTGCTGTATTCGTCTCCTAAGAAAGCCTTACAAAATATCACAAAGTTGGTTGGGGTTGTTAGGTGCCGTGTGAAACACCGCCTGGTCCTTCACCATCTTCACAACTGTTCTATGTCCGAGCCCATTGTTGCAGTCACTGTAGCTCGTCCTCTTTTTGGCTGTCCCTCTACTTTACCAAGAATAATGTCCTTTTACAGGGGCTGGTCTCTCCTGATAACAAGTCCGAAGTCATGAGACGAAGCCTTGCCATCCTTGCTTCTAAAGATCACTCTTCCAAAACGGATGCATGTGTTCTTTTGGCGCTTCAGGGGCCTTCAACACTCTTGACAGTAGCACGATTCAAATGCATCGATCCTTCTTCCTTATCCCATGTCCAACTTTCACAGGAGACGATCGTCTTTTCTCCCACAGAGCTGGTTCCACAAAGGAGGATAATTTAAAACACTAAAATGTGCTGTCCCAGTTCTGGAGGCTAGTGATCCAAATCAGGGTGTTAGCAAGAATAGGCAATCTCTAAGGGCACTAGTACAGTGGTTCTCAACCTTCCTCATGCTGTGACCCTTTAATACAGTTGCTCATGTTGTGGTGACCCCCCACCCCCCCAACCATAAAATTATTTTCGTTGCTACTTCATAACTGTCGTTTTGCTACTGTTATGAATCGGTCAACCTCTGTGAAAGGCTCGTTCAACCCCCAAAGGGGTCATGACTCAGTTTGAGAACCGCTGCATCAAAGGACTGTGCTTGCTCAGTTCTCCAAGCTTCTGGTTACCCCAGGAGCTCCTTCTTGCCTTGTTCATGCATCGTCACATAGTCATCTTCCCACGTGTCTGTCATGATGTCTCTTTTCTTCTTTCATAAGGACATGATCAAGATTGGATTCAGAGTCAAACTACTCTAATATGACCACATGTTAATTCATAACATCTTCAAAGACCCTATTTCCAAACAAAGTGACATTCACAAGTGCTAGGAGTAAGGACTTTGATCTATCTTCTTTGGGGACACAACTCAGTCCATAGCAGATCCTAATGCATAACTTCTAATGAGGTCTGCTTCAGTTGCCTTTACTACATCAATATTCCTTAAACTCCAATATAAATCAGGACTGGGCTGGGTGCCCAAGTGCCAAGAGAGTCAAGCACAGGTCTGCCTTCCCGAGACTTGGAATCTACTAACAGACCTGGGGGCGATGTGCTGCTGAGTAGATTCCTACTCATAGCGACCCTACAAGACAGAGTAGGCCAGCCCCATATGGGTTCCTAGGGTATGATCTTTACAAGAGAAGACCACCAGGTCTTTTCTCCCACAGAGCTATGCGTGGGTTTGAACTACTGATCTTTTAGTTAGCAGTCAAGTGTGTAACCACTGTGCCACCAGGGATCCTTACAAAAATTAAACATATACGCAAGATACCCTACCTCTGCGGCCAGGCCAATGAAAGCCCAGATGTCTCCCAGTGGAGGGGATGCTAGCCAAAGGAGGATACCAGAAGTCACAATGGATTCAGAAACTTCCAGAAGACAATCAAGACAAAAAAGCGCATCACAATTTGGAATTTTAATTCTGCGGTTCAGCGGTGCAGCTTCTGCTGGGACCATAATATACAATGCTGTTGATGAGTGCACACTTCAGGTCACCGAGCTGGCACTTAATCCCCTGTCAGTTCTGAGTCCCAAGAATGCAGAAGCCATGATGGTTACCACCCTGAACAATGTACCTTCAACTATTCAGCCCACTGCCATCACGTTATAAAGCAAAACAAAAACCTCACTGCCGTGGAATCAATTGGATCTCACAGCAAGCCTATAAGGCAGAGCGGAACTGCCCCTGTGGGTTTCCGACACTGTGACTCTTAGGGGAGTAGAAAGCCTCATCTTTCTCCTGCAGAGTGGCTGGTGGTTTCGAACTGCTGACTGTCCCCCTCTAAAGAAAAGCAAAAATGTAAAGAAAAGGACTTACGCTTTATCTCCAGGGTGCTTATCACTCCCTCTCAAGAGGGTAATATAATAGAAAAAGTTGGACTAGCAGAAGATGGCATCAACAGCAGAGGAAGGCTCATTAACATCACTTGTACATGACACAATCGTGCTTGCTGAGAGTGAAGAGTACTTGAGCCCTTACTGACGAACATCAAAGACAACAACCTTCGATATGGATTACAACTCAGCATAAATATTTTTTTTTTTCGATCCTCACAATGGAACCAATAAACCTTATGGTAAACAGAAAATACTGCAGTTGTCAAAGTTTCCACGTTGCTTGGGTCCACAATGAACGAGCATGAAGGCAGTCAGTAATCAGCGTGCACTTACTGCATTGGAGCCCTGTAGAGTGTTAAAAAGCAAAGATGTCACTTTGGGGACTGAGGTTTGCCACAGTAATTTCAACCCCCTCATACGCATGTGAAAGCAAGACAATGAGGGAGACCAAAGGAGAATGGATACCCTTGAATCTTGGTCAGAAGAACAAACAAATCTGTCTTGGAAGGCTGACAGACTGCTCCTTAGAATTGAGGATGGCGAGACTCTGTCTCAAGTACCTTGAACATGATATCAAGAGAGACCAATCCCTGAAAGGGCATCATGCTTGGTTAAAGTAGAGCATCCAGGAAAATGCAGACGACAGTCCTCAACAAGATCGATGAAATGCCCGGCTTCAGCTGTGGGCTCCCACACAACAACCACTGTGAGGATGGCACAGGGCATTCAGTGCTTCCTTCTGAGACACATAAATCGGTCGCCGTGAGTGAGTCGGATTCAACGCAACAGTACGTAACAAGCAAGGAGCGAGAGTACACAGGAAGCTCAATCAGATTGAAGCAGAGCCCCTTCATTCATTCAGCAAATGCCTATTCAGCTCCTACTATGTAAAGAGTCTACTAATGAGCCCTCCTCCAGGCATTTATGCTAAATCAGAAAATAAAATAGCCATGAATCTCCACCCTCTGG
>NW_022103904.1:8529777-8531835 GCF_000313985.2 Echinops telfairi
AGAACAGAAAGTTACTTTCTCACAATTTACAATTTGATTCAATTTGATTCAAATTTACAATTTGATCTGTTAAGATACTCAGGCTTGACGCAGCATGATCAATACAATAGAACTTTCTGTGATCGTGAATCTGCTACCAATATCTGCCATGCCCAATATGGTCCCCAGTAGTCCCTCTCCCAAAGATATGAGTGTTAGCTGCCATCCAGTAGGCCCCGACTCATGGTGACTCCATGCACCACTGATAAAAACTACTTACTGCCCAGTCCGGCACTGTCACCCTGATCACCTGTGGTTCAGACCACTGTGATCTAGAGGGTTTTCCGCGAGCAGATTATCAGTAGATCACCAGGCCTTTCTTCCAAGACTGTCTTGGGCTGGAAGCTACACAGAAACCCGTTCAGCATCTTAGCCACATACAGATGAGTGGTAGCTGCACATCAGACACATTGGCCAGTAATCAAATGTAGGCCTCACTCGAAGAAGGGAGGAATTCTACCACGGATCCACCAGTGCCCACTTGGCCATTAAGAACTTGAAAGCTGGCTAATGTGACTAAGGAATTCCATATTTAATTTCATTCTCTGCTAATTTATTTATGTTTAACTATAAATAGCCACATGCAGCTAGTGGATACCAGGTTAGATAATTCTGCTGTAGAAGAAAAAAATGAAGACAAGCAAATCCGAGACATTGCATTTGCCCTCTTCTTTCTCTGCCCAACCTCCACTCCCAACAGTCCTGAACGCCTACTTTATCATCTTTGCTTAAAAAAAAAAAAAAGTCAAACTAGCCACACGTTCTCCTTAAACACACAGCTCACCGAAGGAACTCACTTGCCACTTCCTACCTGCCAAGGTTATTACCAAATTTCTGACTCTCTTTGGAAGACAAGCCCTTGCCTCACTAAAATCCCTAGTCTCTCTCTGTATAAGGATTACGTTTTTTGGCAAACAGAGTCCCAAACAAACTCCTACTATTAAACCCCAGTTTTATAATCCTTTCAGGGTGTAAACACCGCTGTATTGGTGCCAATCCCTGTAATTGCCTTTCACTGCATGCTGGCAAATAGCACCAGTGACAGGCGGCAACAGGCTAGATGATAATTAGCGTACATGTATCAGACTGTTCTGGGGGGTGAGGGGGTAGAGGGAAGGATAAATGGGGAAGGGGCCTGAGGCACCTCATCATTACCTTATCTTGCCCCAACCGGTCCTAATCCAAGGGCTTAGGGCAATAAAGCTTTAGAAAGATGAGTGCTTTCTGAGGAAAGCAGGGAGGAATGGGTTCCTGGTCAGAACCCCTCGCTCTCTTGACAGCTAAGTTTCACTTTCCTGCCAGGGTCACCTCAGGGCTTCCCACCCCCCAGAGACGAGCATACCTGATGTGCTGTATCTTTTTTTTTTTCTAATCGTTTTATTAGGGGCTCATACAACTCTTAGCACAATCCATACATACATCAGTTGTGTAAAGCGCATTTGTACATTCATTGCCCTCATCATTCTCAAACATTTCCTCTCCACTTAAGCCCCCCGGCATTAGGTCTTCCCGAACCATAAACCCTACAAGATACCAGTAACTGACGCTTCATGACCAGGCCTGAGTGTGTCAGAGGCCAACGAACTGTTTCCGATGGCTGATTTTTTTTCTTCCCCAGCTTTCTGAGGTGTCCCCGGTGAGCGAGTTCAAACCAATCTTAGGCTTGGCAGTTGTTAGATGACCTGTTTGTAGTACACAGGAACTTCAAGTATCACAGAATCGCACCCTCCCACCCCTGCAAAAAAACGCCCAACTGCAAACCTGAACTCACTGCCATCAAGTCAGTTCTGACACAGAGCAACCCTCCACACCCAGTAGAGCAGGACAGGGCTGCTTAGGGCTTCAGACTTTATGGAAGCAGACAGCCTCATCTTTCTCCCAAGAAGCGGTGAGTGGGTTTGAACCGCTGACCTTGTGGCTAGCAGCCCAACCCTTAACCCACTCTACTGCCAGGTCTATGATATCATCCCATAAACATCTGGTGTATTTTATTTTATTTTATTTTTTTTTCTTTTCATT
>NW_022103904.1:8533014-8547673 GCF_000313985.2 Echinops telfairi
TCCTCATATAATATATTTGTATATGTACATAACATCTGGTGTATTTTATATAGGTGCTCCAGTAAAAAACCTAGGGAGTCATCTAGATTTCCCCCATCTTTTTCTCCCACATCCAATCTAACAACATCTCTGTCACACAGGCTGAAGGGATCACCTCTCTCCTCTCAACAGCTAAAGCACCAGCCTCTCTTACGGACCACTGCACTAGGACTGCTGCTTCTATTCTTGCCCTATCTACTAACCAAGCGATGATCTTTTAAGAACAAAGGTGGACAGCACAGAGGCCAGGACCAAAGACTTACGAGCCTGATGACCTCTTCAGTTAGCATCCACATGGACTCTGGCAAGTCACGTGCTCACCTCTCTGTCCCTCCGTGTCCACATTTGCACAGTGTGGGTGACAGCTGCTGTGCGACAAGGTGAAGACTAGATGAGTTAACGCCAGTTAAACTCTTCAAATGTGACCCAGCTTGTCCTAAGCATTCTAGTAAAAGGCCTGTTTAAAAGGCTCTTTCCTGCTTTGGAATAAACCCTAATAATTCTCATCTCCTCCCACTCTTGTCTTCTCTTGCTGTCTGTTTCCATTCCTGGGGCGCACCGGGCCTGTGTCCCCTCAGCTTGCCAAGCTTCTTCCACATCTTCTCGTGGTTTCCACTCCGTCTGGACTTTTGCAGTGGCTCCAGCCACTCCCCAACTCAGCAGCTGTTTCATGATCACCCGTTCCTATTTGATCTGGTCCCTTCAGGGTCAGTGACTGCTTTCTTAATTATCTCCCTACTACTAGATGTCAGGCCTGCTCCTCAAGGCCAAGACCCCTATCTGTTCCGTTCCGTTCAGGGTTTGAGCTCCAGAGTACAGAAGCTGCACCACGAAGACCCGTGGACAAGGGGTTGCTTTGCTGAATAACTATAGTCATGTGCTGTACTCTGTGGTGGATATTGTGTCGTTCAACTCAGAACTCTCTCCAGAGCAGCAACCAGTTGCCCAGCTGCTATGGGTGGACACCTGCAGCCCTTACCCCCTCACAGATGGCGTGAGCAGCAGAGTTACTCTGCTCCAGGGCAGCCCTCACTCAGGGCCTGATCTAGGTGAAAGCCTACCTGTCAAGCCGTCTCAGCCCAACTCAGCCCCAGGGCTCCCTGAGCTGTGGGCTTCCCTGAGACTGGTGTGAGGCCTGCGCAGCATCTCAACGTCTCCAGCAGCCACTCCTGACCTGCCCCCTCCCTCCTGCAGGTGTTAATCCTAAAGATGAGGCGGACTTAATACCCCGTCCCTCTGGCACCCCCAGAAATGCAAGCTACAGAAACTGCCTGTGAAGATGAACTCAAGGGGGTGCAAACAGTGTGATTGGCTACCCCAACCTAAAGGCTAGTGCTTCAAACCCACTCAGGGGCACTACAAAGAGAGGCTTGGCGATCCGCTTTCAGTAAGAGAACGCACTGCAGGCATTCCGTTCCACTCCATCACAGGGGTCACCTGAGTCAGAGTAGACTCGAGGTCATGCTTGGCTGGTCGGTCGGTTGGATTGGGGGTTGGACGATGGTTTAAAGTGAACATCAGCCTTCGACCCACCTAGGTGTATAGGTAAGGGGGCTGTTGAGGGGAAGTCCCCTCTTCTGGCTCGTCTGATGACTCCTCTAAAAATGGCACAGGGCCTAAAGCCCACCTTGCTGTGGGTTTTCTCACCTACACATGGTTCAGACCACATTTTTCTGAGTCTACATGAGGGGGCTTCAAAAAGTTCACAGAAACATTCCATTATCTTTTCCTCCTACTTTCTGGGCAAACTTTTTGAAGCTCCCTCATACCAAAATCTCGCCTTTTTTTTTTTTTTCATGATATTGTGCTTTATTGTGGTTTCTTTTCCTCCGAATCATGGGAAGCGGTTCAGAGACCCCCTGAAAGATGACTTCCCTGCTCTAGTTGTGTTCTTCTTCCCGCTGTCATTCTGGCTCTCCTGCTGCCTTTCCCAGCATCCATTCACAGGGGATCCTTACCCGGCCCTCCACCACCCCCGCCAGAAAAAAAATTGCTTAGAAGCCTTTACAATGCTGGCTGTAGCCTCACACACTCTTCAGACATATTTTTCTAATAACTGCAGCTGGAGCCTCAGAGAGAATTTTTTTGGGTGAAATTCTTATATGCTAACAGATGAGCCTTAGCTTCCGTCTTGCAGTTCTAAGGAAGGACAAATATTGCTTTATTCGTGCCATTCGAGAGCTGTCCAGATGTGCAACAGTTCTCGACAGGCCATCCTGTGCACAGCAGATGTGCTACTTCCAGGCACGTCTGCACAGCCTTCTTGGCCAATCTGTGGTTCTCTCCAGCCAACAATGGGTGCTATTAGTACTGAAGGATCTGAAACTGTGACTGTAAATAACTGCCTCACCCTGGTAGCTGTACTCAGCACATGCTTTTTGAAGTGGATCATCTATAATCTCAGGCCTCCTGAAGCTTCAGGGGGTTGGACCTGTCTCCACATTCTGTGCACGGCTCACTCCCTAGGCAAAGGCAGCTGTCTGGTGTGCGGCCTAAGACCAATCAAAGCAGAAATGAGGAGTCAGCCTCACTGCCACCATGCATTAAGCAAATGACCAAGCAAGAGTGAGCATATCGTCAGCAATCACATGATTGAAATTCGGCCTTAAAATGTGACTTGGCACATGAGCACTGAATAGCGTCCTTACAAACCCCTGGCTGGATGCTTCAGTATTTGAAGCCAAGCACAGCCCCATAAGCTCTCCCAGACAACCGCACAGAAAATAATGGCTTGATCCCTCTCTTGTATCTTCCCATAACCCTGAGAGCCTCACAACTACAATGTGTCACACGGTATTATAACTAAATTTGGGAGGGAGCTATTTCTCCCAGTCAATGTTTAAATTCCTTATAGCCAGACCTCTCCATCTTTGTTACTGTGATAGTTAAGCATTATGTCAACTTGACTGAGCCAGGATATTCAGTGGTTGGGCAGTTGAGACCTAGGAATCCCCCCTAGTGAGATCGAGCACAATGTCATCACCTCCATACTGAGATCCACTCTGAGCAGCCAGTCAACTAGAAGGAAGTTTACTTGGGGGTGTGGTCTGTTTCCAATATAAATTGATACTGTCGAAAATCTTGCCTGCTTTTTGTTGGTCAAAATCCTGCATCTGGCTTGTCAACCTCATACTGTCTTGGGAGTCTTGGGCAGCCTGCCATCTCTCCTGCGACCATGGCTTCATGTGCCTGTCCAGTCCTTCGTTTTCCTGCTCCAGTGGAAGGTCTGCCACCTCCACGCAAACAGGCCGGAGGGCCTACTAATCCTAGGAAAATGCCATCTGTCAGATTAACATGTCCAGTATCTCAGGCCCCGAATTTTCAGTTAGCTCAAGCAGGACTTCGCTTCTGGTTCTCCTTCAGACCGGCTTTAAAGATGATCACTCTTCCCTTTCACTGCCATGGGTCAGCCCCACCTGGAGTGACCCCACCGTGGAATGAACTGCTACCTGCACCAGCTCGACCATGGGCAGGGTTATTGTAATCCACAGTTTCCTTTGGCTGAGTTTTAAAATGACCACATCTCACTTTAATGATACTTCTATTTGGGAACTAAATAAAAAGAAAAGCGAAAGAGCACTCGGAAGGTGTCTTGGTAGTGCCAACTACAAGGTCAGGAATTCGAACCCAACAGCTGCTCCCATAGAGATGTATAGCCTCGGAAACCACAGGGGCCGCTCTATTCTGTCCTACAGGCTCTCTGTGAGCGGGCCTGGTTGGTTTGGGAAACCAAAAACTCACTGCCACGCAGTCAATGCCAACTTGCATATAGTGACCCTATAAAGCAGGGTGGAAATGCCTCTGTGAGTTTCCAAGACTCTACCTCCTTACAAGAAGCCCCCTTTTTCCCCCTTGGAGCATCTGGTGGGTTCGAACTACTGACCTTGTAAGTAGCAGCACAACCACTACACACCAGAGCTCCTCTTGGTTTTGGAAAGAGTACATTTAAGTGTGTGTAAGCTATCTAGACCAAAAATGACTGCATAGCATTATATATTGTAAAGGGGACAATATTCGATTAGGCACAATATTAGATGGAAAGTGCTTCACCTCCATCTCAAAATATATATACAATAAACTTTCTTTTTTTTAATATGTGCATGAATTTGGAGAGCTAGGATATACTATTTAATATCTGTTCATAAAGAATGAAGAGACAAATACGTTTATTATTAAAGTTGCTGCCCACGTAAGTGGTGGGGTGGGGGTTGTTCATGAATCATTCACGGTGGAATGATGGTTAAATGTTTGCACGCTAACACAAAGATTGGCAGTTCAAACCCACCCAGTAGCTCTGCAGGGCGAAAACCAGGTAATCTGATCCCACCAAGGTTATAAGCCTAGGAAAGCGTCTGGGTGAATTCTGTCACATGGATTGTGCTTTGGTGTATCGGAATCAAAACCCTTTCAGTGCGTTGGAGAGGTGGCTATAGGAGATCACAATGATAAACCTGACTTGAACACTTGAAACCGTGTCAGTTGGTCCCCCCTCTGATGCACTATGGGCCTGATCTGGTTTTCAACATTTTCTGTATATGTTTTATTTGTTGTTTGTTCATATTGGGGTTTATCTCAGATGCAGTTTGTCATTGGGGGTGACCCTCTTGAATTTGTTGCATGTTTTTCTGTTTTTCAGTACATGAACTCCAAGACTGATGAACCAACCGATAGAGCCAGCAAATAGAAGAAGTCTTCCTGGAGGGTGCCGGGGCTTGGCTGGAGCGAGATTTAAAGGGATGCCTGATATAAAGGAGTTCCAGAAGGAAGAGCATGTTTTAAAACCGATTGTGCTAACAACTGTACAATACTGCTTGATGTGACTGAACTATGGAGCAATATGATATCTGAATTAACTCCAATCAAGTGGTTTGGGGGAAACAATCAGGTTACCTTACTAAAGTTATTTTTAAAGTTGAGTAATCAAAAATCAAAATTTAAGGGAGCCAAGAGACCTTTTCATCTATTTTACTAGAAAAAATTAAGACTATTATGACCCACTGCTATTGGGAGAATAACTTGTTTTATCTTTCTTAATATAAATCAAAGCCTTAATAATGAAAATATTAACGGATCTAGTAATTCTACTAGTAAGTCTATATAATTAATCAGGATAAGAATAATAAATTAGTTACATAAATAACTACCACATTACTGTTATTCCTATTAGTAAAAAGAAAGCTAAATACAAACAACCTAACTAATAATAATGGACTGATGACAAAATAAGCTTTGGTCCAAGCAATAAAATGACAGGAAGGACAACAAATTTAGAGCTTTATTGAACAGACAAATGGTGAGAAAAATAAATCTGTATACAAACGAGGTAAACAAAAAGATTTACTGCAACTAATGAGTTAATCAATATTTGAGTATTTAATGAGTATTTCAGAGCTAGTGTACTGAGCATTAGGAGCATTAAGGAGCTCTGGTATATAGTGGATTATGTGATGGGTTGCTTACCATAAGAACAGTGGTTCAAATCCACCAGCTGCTCCTGAGGGAAAAGATGAGGCTGTGTGCTTCTGTGCAGATGTATAGCCTCTGAAACCCTAGGGAGCAGTTCTACCCTACCCTACAGCATCTTCATGAGTTGTAATGAACTCAACAGCAGGGGGCTTGGGTGGGTACTGAGCATTTTGTTCTCTAGCTTTAAGAAATAAACAGAAAAAGCCACATTAGCCCCAAAACAAAACCATTTGATCAATAAAGAAAGTAAAGTGTGGGAGGGTGGGATAATTTAACATATAGCTTCCAGCATGTAAAAGATTACTGAAAACACCCACTCTGTACACCAATGACTTTGAAGAATAAAAGAGGAATAGGTTCAAAACATATTTAGCAAGAAAGACATGATGGCCTGTGAGAGTATTCATATCCAAATCTTACAGACTTGTGGAGTAAATTAGCAAGGATGTTAGGGCTCTCTCTTCCGCCCTGCCGATTCCTAACAGCAGCATGAACACGCCCTTTGTTGGATGATGACAAGCCCGAGGCTGCATGCACGTAGCTTCTGGGGTCCCCTCCATAGCTTCAACAGAATATCATCTCACACGTGGAGGGATTAAAGTATATCCATAAGGAACATCCATGCCCCAGCAAGACATATACATATAGACACACAGAACTTCCAGCTTTGCAAATTTCATGAGAAAATAACCAAATGCATTGGCATTTACAAATCTTCCTTAGTTATTTCATCGAGTAACAAAATGGTTGCCATGAGTATGATTCTACTGTAATAAAATAAGGCATGTTTAACCTTTTTTAGAAGTTAAAAAGAGCAAAATGAAGCATTAAGGATAACAGTAAAAAGTACAGAGAATTTGTAAACTGAAAATCATTGACATTGATAAATATTTCCCAAAGCAGGTGTTTTGGAGGACAGGGAAACACATACATTAAAACACTACTGAAAAGCCTAAACAATACTGAAAGGAATGCAAGTAGACACAGAGAAACGGAAAACAAATAAAGATAGGGAAGAGTTGTTTGCTGTTTCTATTTTTAATGAAGCTACTAAAATTCTGTCACTAAATTTTAATATCGTGACCATAGTTAAGTGGCCAAAATTGGTTCAAGAAGTGCTAAGCATGAAAGATCGAATAACCGTGGAAGAAGCTGTCACAAGTTATTTCCAATAAAGGGTCGAGATCTAGACTTGGATAGTCTTCAGAGCTTTTATTCAAATTCCAAGAGACAGCTGATATCATATGTATTATGAAAGTTTTTCTAATTAGAGGATGGTGAGAAAGTTAAGGTTTATTGTGCCAATCTGGCCAATAAACACATGTGGGATTAATTGAAGGGCAGAGAAATAAATGGCTCCATGAGCCTCGCCTTTCTGGTTCTCCGGTCATTTGCTCTCTGATGGTTGGACCAGTGTGCAGCTGCCTCACCCGGCAAGGCTCACTTCCTGTGAGGCATCCCTGAGGAGAGCGCATGGACCTACCCCATGCGGTCCTGGGTGCTAGAGAAGCCACGTGAAGACCCCTGCCAGTGCTGAGATGTTTACATACTCACTGATTCGGCTTTCCTCCTGCAGTCGGCGTCATTTCATGTATTTGTGAGACGGAGGAGGACTTTGTATATCGGTGTCGGGCATATGGGCTAATGTTGGACTTATGGACTTGGGCAGCACTGGGTTGGGATGCTTTCTTAATGTCATTTGCCCTTTATATAAAATTCTCTTACATACATGTGAGTTTCTATGGATTTGTTTCTCGAGTCTACCCAGACTAACACAGATGGGGAATCAGAAAAGTCCTGATTTTAAAAACTAATGTAATTCCAATACATGAACTAATATTATAAGAACAAAAAAACTAAAACTCAAAATTTTGTACAGGCAAAAAGTAAAAATATTAAGATACTTAATGTATTGTCATATTAGCCTATAGAATCATACTAAAATGTCTAGAATCAAATAGATTTTGTACCCGAAACAAGATTAGAAATAGAATCTGGGTGTATATATAAGGCTATATACATAAGGAGAAACTTACACATATGGAGAACATGGGAATATACATGAGAAACGTACACATTATAAAAAAAAAGCAATCAAAAGGTCATTGATGAAAGTAACAATCGTGCTTGAATAAAAAATATTTTATTGTGTGTTTTGTGTGTGAAAGTCCACATTCAACATTCAGTCTTAATTAAGAATTCAAAAAAAAAGACACAAACAAAAGCTAGAGACACTACCTTGGCATGGTTTTTGTTATTGTGGTTAGGTGATGGTTCGTAAGTCCAGACTTAGATATAACAGAAGGAAACGCCCCCGGCCCCGCGCCAACCTCACAACTGTTCTTGTTTGAGCACAGTGTCAGTCTATGTCACGGTGGGCTTTCTTTTTATTGCCCCTCCACTTACACACATCTGATGTCCTTCTCCAAGGACTGACCTCTCCTGACAACAGTCCACGGTACCTTCGAGATTCTTCGCCAACTATGCGGTTCAAATGCATCCATTTTTATTCAAGTTTTTCTTTGTCTTTTTTTAAATCATTTTCTTGGGGGCTCGTACGACTCCTATCACAATCCAAACATAGACTGAATCAGACATGATTGTACATATATTGCCTTCATTCTTTTCTAGACATTTACTTTCTATTGAGCCCTTGGTAACTGCTCCTCCCCAACCCCACCCCCCACCCCAACAATGTCTTTCTTGTTCAATGTCCAACTTCCACATGCATGAAGCATTTGAAAATACCAAGGCTTGGTCAGGTGCACCTTAGTCCTGAAAGTCACCGTCTTGCTTCTTCAACACTTTAAAGAGGTCTTGTGCAGCAGGTTTGATCTCTTGACTGCTGCTTCCATAAGCATTGATTGTGGATCCACGCAAGATGAAATCCTTGATAACTTCAATGTTTTCTCCATTTACATGCTAGCTACTGGGTTAGTTGTGAGGTTTGGGGTTTTCTTTACACTGAGTTGTGCTCCATACTGAAGGCTGCAATCTTGGATCTTCATCAGGAAGTGCTTCAAGTCCTCCTCACTTTCAGCAAGGAGGGTTTTGCCATGTGCATAAGAGAGGTGGTTAATAAACTTTCCTACAGGCACCGCACCAAGTTCTTCAGATAATCCAGTTTCCCTGATTATTTGCTTGCCTCAAACTAACAGCCAAGACATTTGCGATCATTACTGACTACTTTTAGCCAGGATGTTGAAACCAGGTCAATGCAATATAAAACAGATTTTTTAAAAATCAAGTATGAAGGAATAGGAAGGTAAATCAAAATATTATCGTTGGCAGATGATATTATCATCAAATCTTGTGAACCCAGAAGATTTAACAGAAATATTACTAGAATAATATGGCATGTGGAAGTCATAAAATTGAAAACAAATGTCTAGAAAGCAACAGATTTTCTATTAGCTGGCATTTATCAACTAAAAAAATAGAGAATATTTTTCAACACTTACTGCCAGAAACAATGTGAAGCCCATACCCCATTAGCTCATTCAGTTCTCATAAAAACCCTACAAATTAATTATGATCCACATTTCAAAGGTGAGAAAGCAGGGCCTTAGAAGAACTGATGATCTCCCCAAAAGTGATAATGAAGACAAGTGGTAGAGGCAGGCAATCTGAATGCGAAGTCCTCATTAATAAACTACTCCACAGTGCTGCCTTCCAATTAAACTCAAAGGTTACCTTCACTCCAAACCCAAACCAAAACGTTTACACTAAACACAGCAAGAAACACATTAAGGTTTAACAAATAAAACTTCACCGGCGATTCCACAAGAGGCCTTGAATAAAGGCATGCCACATTTAACAATACAAAAAATTTATTGTATGTCTTAAGTCCTCAAATAATAAACCATGCGGAATACACTCACTCATGACCTTCGGAAGTAACATTATTTGTCCTGATGTTGCTCTATACAGGGGTTCAGAGTCCAACGACCAGATTCTAAGTTGACTCCTGAGTCCTTGGTGGTTCAGGAGCGTCTCAGCCTCCCTGCAAACGACTAGGTTTGACTGATGAACTCGCATTCAGAAGGCAGAGGTCCGTAAGAGGAAAAAGAGAACTCAGGGGAGAGAAAATGGGGGGAGAGGGGCTGATGAATTTTTTGAACTGTTGAATGTAGAGCTGATCATCTTCAAGGTAACCCCCACCCCACCCACCTAATCCATAATAAACTGAAAATATATCTTTCAACAAAATAAGTAAAAGCAAAAACAGTGGCTGTGGCGTCAATTCTGACTCGTGTGAGCCTATGGCTGGCAGCTTTCGGAAGCAGGCGTTTTGTCTGTTCATTGCAGCACTATTTGTAAGCAAAACTTTGAAACCGCCAAAAGTAGAGTCCAGTCATCACCTGTGCTGCCATCAGCTGATGGAATGCTATGCAGCACCATCTGAATACCTAGAAGTACAGACCATGTGGGGCAAGTGAAGAAGCTCTCTGCAGAGAAGAGAAGCCACGCTGTTACTGACAGAAGATGAGTCCTCTGCATAGGAGCCAGAGCCAATAGCACTGCAGGAAGAAGTCCAAGCTGCACTGAAAGCACTAGTTTGGTGGTTCAGATCCATCCGGGGCAACTCAGAAGGCAAGCTTGTCTAACTGCTTCTGAAAGACTGCAGCCAAGGAAACCCTGTGGACAAAGCAACCCTGCTCTGCACACATGCAGTTGCCACCGGTGGACCACACACTCCCCGGCACACAGACTATGTCACTGGCGAACACTTGTTGATTAAGGGGCTGCAATCCCTCTTTCTTGGGTCTCAGCAAGTTTAAAGTTTCAAAGAGCGGAGAAACAGCCACATCAAAAAGGTGATGATTTTTTGACTCAGCTCCAGCTTTTTAAAATATTATGTTTCTAAATAAAGTAAATGGATACTCCAGAGAAATTGCTAAAGGAAGGTCAGAGAGCAACTGCTTCAGACTTGATAAATCAAATAAACAATGAGGCTGCTGCAAAGAGAAGCAGAGCCCACTTTACAGACCCTCTTGCCTCTTTGTTTTCCCATTAAGGAGCTGTTCTTGTAAACAATGAGCCCATTCATAAAGGGTTTTTAAAAACTCTCTTTGGGAAGCTTCTATCTCCTCACCCTCTTCCCCAGCAGTACAACGATGACCTCCAGTCAAACCATCCTGACAGCAAGGGGATGCAAACCCCTTTGATCAGCAGCTCCGAGAAGAAAAGGTCCTGGCATAAATTACTCAGGGATTCTACAGGCAGCAAAAGGTGAGAGAAAATTATAGATCTCCACATAAAATGAATTAATTTGCTCTTGAATAGAACCTTTCATCCTGTACAAAACAAACTGTAGTTGGGGAATTTTTTTGGGGGGGGGTGGCAATTTTAATGTGGAACTAAGTAAGGATCTGGATCTATCAAAAGCCAGGTTTCTGAGTAGAGAAATTTGGTGGGACGACACTCCTTTTCAACAGATTTCCTGAGTTCAACTAATGAGAGAGCCGGCATACACTGCCACATCTTTTTTGGCTTCATTTTAAATTGAGAAATTATGATGTGCACTCACTCCTGGCTTATTGACCCAGGTTTCGAAGACTAGGTCCTACTTCAGAAAATCAGCATTATGCAAAAATGGAGGCTTACTACATCATTACAATAGTGCCAAATTACATCACTATATAACTGCCAAACTACTGAGAATAACAGCCCAGCCAAGTTGACATATAATCTTAACCATCACAGCTAACATTACTTTTGGACTAATTGCTGCAAGACATATGTCATTAATGTGCAAAATAGTCACATGATAGATTATTATTTCAGTTATAAATGTGAAATTACCTTTTCTAATAACATAGACTTTTAAAATGTTAACATGTTCTCATATTTCATTTAGATAACATGGAAACAAAGCAAATAATAACAATCCCCTCTCACGCCTAGCCTTATATCCTTCCCTTTCATTCTACAAATTTATTTTTTCTGTGGACATTTTTTTTAATCCATAAAAATATAGTTTCTTCCCCATGTTTTAAAACTCAGGAAGGAAAGTCTCATGACACATTCCCCTACCAAGTGTTGCTGGGCCGAAACGCTTTAGAAGCAGCCTTCCACTTGCACATGTTACATTTGTGCCAATAGCAATCTACCTAATCACTGGTACATTCTTGCCTATACAATATCAATGAAGGTAACAAGTTGAGAAAAGAGTAAATAAAAGAAATGGGACTCATAAATATTTACGATGAGAAACGGTAGACCCAAACTATAAGGTTTACATTCTCGAAAGATCCACAGCATTCTTATTTGGCTTAGTTCTTAGGCTGTACAGACAACGATTCTGATTCAGCAATTCAGCTCGTCCTTGTAATAAACTTTCCAGTTTAATTGGGGTGGTCATCATCTCACACCTGTTACTCCTCTCAGAATGAACAGAACCACCCTGTCTTCAAGAAATTCAAGCCAATACCAACCATGGGTGCCTTCCTTCACTGTCCTTTCTATATTGCAACACACCAAAAAAACCAAACAAACCTATCTCTAATGTGCTCTAGTTCCCACGTGCCCACAGCCAATAATTGACTCAAAGCCATAACCATTAAGCACCTTAGTCAGTGCAGTACTCTCCTGTTAAAGTTCCCTATCGTCTGGTTTGTCCCATCCCACCTACTGCATACACGACAGCACAGTGACATGTGTAAAACCCAAAGAGCACCCTATTTCCCATTACTGAACACTTATTTCTCCAGACTTAGTGTTGAAAAATTAATAACAATACTATGAAAATTGTACTTCCATAAATCCAAAAATCTTAGAAAAGAAAAACTTACTAGAAATATACTACCCAAATTAAAATAACTTAAGGTAACAGTTTGCACAGAACCAATAAAAAAAGAGGAAAGTAAGCGGATCATAAAGAAGCCCCACCCCCACCCCACCCACAAACAAACAAACAAAATCTAGCCCAGATGGCTTCCCTGCCAAATTCCACCAGACAGACAGGAGAGCTGACACTAATCCTATTCAAACAATTCCGGAGCATAAAGAACGAAATGCTCTAGAACTCAATTAATTAGTGACTCAAGCATAACCCTGATACTAAAGAAAAGGAAATATAAGTTATATATTTATATTAATCATGAAAATAGACACAAAAATTCTCAACAAAATCCTAGCCAATAGAACCCAATAACAACGGCAAAAGTACTACACTTCGAACAAGTGGCCTCATACCAGGGATGCAAGATGATTCAACTTTAGAGCCATCCTATTTTACCACATAATTCTTTAAAAGAATATAATCCTTTTTAAAAAATCATATCATGGTGCTCATACAGCTCTTATCACAATCCATATATACAACCATGTGTCAAGCACATTTGTACATATGTTGCCATCATCATTTTCAAAACTTTTTTTTTCTACTTGAGCCCTTGGTATCAGCTCATTTTCCTCCATCCCCCAAACCCCTCCCTCATGATACCTTGATAATTTAAAAAAAAAAAAAATTTTTTTTTCATGTCTTACATTTGACCACTGCCTCCCGTCACCCACTTTTCTGTTGTCCATCCTCTGGAGGGTAGAGTGGGCGATATGTTGATCATTGTGATTGGTTCTCTTTCCCCTCTTAACCTTCCCCTTACCCTCCTGGTATGGCTACTCTCATCATTGGTCCAGAAGGGTTTATCTGCCCTGGATTTCCTATATTTCCAGCTCTTATCTGTACCAGTGTACATGCTCTGATCTAATCAGACTTGTAAAAATGAATTGGAGTCATAACAGTGGTGGGGAAGAAACATTAAAGAACTAGAGGAAAGTTGTGTGTTTCCGTTGGTGTGATACGGCACCCTGCCTGACTGGCTCGTCTCTTCCTTGTGACCCGTCTGTAAGGGGATGTCCAACTGCCTACAGATAGTCTCCACTCCGCCCTCCCCCTCATTCACATTGATATGCTTTTTTATTCTAAGTCTTTGATGCCTGATGCCTGATCCCTTCAACACCTCGTGATCACACAGGCTGGTGTGCTTCCTCCGTGTGGGCTTTGTTGTTTCTCAGCTAGATAGCTGCTTGTTTATCTTCAAGCCTTTAAGACCTCAGACACTATCTATTGATAGCCGGGCACCATTGGCTTGCTTCACCACATTTGCTTCTGCACCCATTTTGAAAAGAACATCATCTGATCAGCTGATGCAGAATAAGCATCTGACAAAACTCAACACAAATTCCTGACCAAAAAATGGTGAAAAAATTGGAATAGAGGGGAATTCCTAAACATAATTATGGGCGTTTATGAAAAACAGACAGGATCTCTGATTGATGGCATAGTGAACTAATTACATGTTGGGCTGTTAGCCATGAACACAGTAGTTCAAACCCACCAGCTGCTCTGAGGGAAAATGATGATATTTTGTTTCCATAAAGATTTACAGCCTCAGAAACTCAGAAGGGTAGTTCTATTCCACCCTAAAGGGTTGTGATGAGTCAAAAATCATTTGCTGGCAGTGAGTTTTGAACAGAGAAATCCAGCAGCTAATATTTTATCAAAAGAAAGAGATTTCAAGCAGTCCTCTGACTATAGGCATACAGAAGAAAGTCCTTCATCCACTCCTTCTATTCAACATTGTATTGGCAACCCTAGCCAGAGCAATAAGGCAAGAAAAAGTAAAGTGATCTCTATTTGTAACACGTGGAGAAATCCATGAAAAGACTGGACTACAGGGCTGGCCCCAACCAGAAGCAGCCTGACCCCCACCCTGGAAGTGTGTGCCACAGAGAACGACACTAGACCTTCCGGTGGGGGAAAGAAACCAACCTACCACACCCAGACGGAAGCAGAAGCAAATGAAGGAGGAGGAAGGGAGGGGAGCACACCCTGGCCCACCAAGCACTGAGGAGAATAGCTCCATCCAGAGCTACTGATCCATGACATAGAAAATCTTAGAGCTATGGGATCCGTGACATAGAAAATCTGAGAGCTATGGGATCCGTGACATAGAAAAACTCAAGTGATTTAATGATTGGAGCTTATAAAAGGATTCAGCACTCTAATAGAGTACAAGATCAACATACACAAATCATAATCAGTCAGATTTCTTTATACTAGCAAAAAGAAATCTGGGGGGAGGGGAGGTCAGGAAAACAATACTATTTAAAATATCCATTAAAAATATAAAATACTATGTGTGTGTGT
>NW_022103904.1:8547850-8568840 GCF_000313985.2 Echinops telfairi
TATATATAATACTTGAATAAATCTAACCAGGAGCCAAAAGAGACATCTATATATATATAATACTTGAATAAATCTAACCAGGAGCCAAAAGAGACCTATATTAATGGAAGAATATGCCAGGCCCATGAATAAGAAGACTTACCACATTGTGAAAATCTTAATATTACCCCAAAAGATACACAACTTGAAACAGTTAAAGTTTATTGGGTCAACCTGGCTGATAAACACATGTGGATTAATTGAAGGGCGGAGAGGTAAATGGCTCCGTGAGCCTTGCCTTTCGAGTTCTCGGGTCTCTTGCTTTCTGATGGTTGGACCAGGGTGCAGCTGCCTTAGCCAGTTCTCTGTTTCAGCTGGCAAGGCTCACTTCCTGCAAGATATCCCCGAGGAGAAACCACATGGACCTACCCTGATGCAGCCCTGGGCGCTGGAACACCTGTGTGGAGACTCCTGCCAATAATGAGATGCTTACAGGTTCACTGATTCGGCTTTCCTCCTGCAGTTGGTGCCATGGTGCGTGTTTTGTGAGATGGAGGAGGACTTTGTGGATTGGTGTCGGACATAGGGGTTAATGGATTAATGGACTTGTGGGCTTGGGCAGCACTGGGTTGGGATGTTTTCTTAATGTACACTCACCCTTTATATAAAACTCTCTCTTATACATGAGTTTCTGTGATTCGTCTCTCTAAAGTACCCAGACTAACACACAACTAAAATGTAATCCCAATTAAGATTTTAACATCATTCTTTAAAGAGATGGAAAAACTTTATCTTGAAAGAAAAGAAACCTCAGATAAACTGAAAATGCGTAAAGAAGAACGAAGCAGGTGGTCTCACACTATCCGATCTCTAAGCCTCTGCTACAGTAGTAAAAACAATCGGGGGCTAGTACAACATTAGAAACAGACACCAAAACAAAAAGAAACCTACACCAATGGAATTGGATTGAGGAACCAGAACTGTATCTGGTTCCAAAGCGCTAAGGTCCATAAATAAGGAGGAGATTATCTGCTTAACAAAGGAGCTAGCAAATGTGGATATTCATTTGCTGAAAATGAAATAGAATCCATAATTCACATCATATTAAAAAATGAATCAAAGATATATCCATAAAGATTATCAAAGGAAAAAGAGGGACAGACTTAGGGGCACTAATAAGGCATAAGTACACTAGCAAGTATAACTTAAAAGATACAAACAGTACAAGACAAACTACATGAACATGACCTCCCTGAAACTAAGCACTTATGTACACCAACAATGTTCACCAGAGGAGTAAAAACAGAACCTACAGCATTGAGGATTTTTTTTTTTTTTGCCCAGCAATGACACACTGGACATGGTACTATCTCAAATTCATAGACAATTTTAACAGCTCAACAACAAAAATGCAATTAATCCAATTGCGAAATGGGCAAAAAACATGAACAGACACTTCACCAAAGAAGACATTCACATGGCCAACAAACTCCCAGGGAAATGCCCAAGAATGTTACCTATCAGAGAAACACAAACAACAAAGGGATACTATATCATTCCAGCATCAATGGCAAAATTCACATGAACAGAAACAACAAATACTGCTAAGAGCATAGTGATTGATATTCAATCATAGTGATTGATATTCAGTCATAGTAACTGATATTCTCATACATTGCTAGTGGAGCTGGAAAATGGAACCACCACTGTGGAAAGCAGTATGGGGTGCCCTTTAAAAAGTTAAAGATAAAAATATCATATGATCATATGTACAAATCCCACTACTAAGTGAAGGAGAGGGTCAAAAAAGTATTGCTACTAGGGTTCCCAATTTATAAATGCTTAGGGCTTATTCCAAACAAAATGCATTTCAATATATCTCTGACATTGGCTACAGACAAGTTACACTTGTCTTAGGCTTCTTAGGGTACTTTGAAAATCAAGGTCCAGTCAAAACAGTTCCAAGGGGAACTGTGGAATCAGTTAAACTCAAGACAAAAAGGTTGTGGTGACTGTGTTCTGGGATTTCAAAGTGGGGGTCTTGATAGGAGGGAGAATGGGGGTAGGGAGAAACTGAGATGATGACATGGGGGGAACGGGGCACTAACCCACCCAGGGGAAGTGTATTGGTTGTGTCCCCACAGAACTGGACTGTGCATACAGACCCCACCATGATGCACCAAATCAGGCGGGCAACGTAACATGTGGAGAAATCCATGAAAAGACTGGACTATGGCTGGCCCCAAGCAGAACCAGCCTGACCCTCACCCTGGAAGTGTGTGCCACAGAAAACAACCATACCCAGACGGAAGCGGAAGCAAATGAGGGAGGAGGAAGGGAGTGGAGCACACCCTGCCCCACCAAGCACTGAGGACAATACTCCGCCCAGAGCAGCCAATGCACAAAGAAGACCATATGACTGGCCCCACTATGAGACGTGACATCCCGCACTGACCCATAGCCCAACAGGGGTTAACAGTGGAGACACAGTGTGGGAACTGTGCCCAATCTGACCCCAACACACCAAGGCAAAACACTAAGGGTGTGCAACAGAACAGCAAGGGGAACAGAGAAAGGCAGTCCTGAAGGAATACCAAAAATAGACTTTGGGGCCAGGGCTTGGCACCCCATCAGACCCAACCAGAAAACACTCCTAAAAGTCAACCAACAGACCCTGTACTATTCACAGGCTTTTCTTTTTGTTGGTTTTGTTTTTGTTTTTTAGTCATTGAGTTTTGTTTTTGTTGTCATTAAATGTCTCTGATTTTGTAGCAATATTTTTAAGTACTCTCATCTCTATCCTACAAAAATCAGAACTGTGGCACAGATAGTTATTTGCACATCCACCTTTCTCCCAGCACTATTCACAAGAGCAAAGTGGTGAAAACAAGCACGCCCCCATCCATATAGGAATAAAGCAACCACTGTGCATACACAGAGTGGAAATACTGTACAACAGTAAAGAAGAAGCATGAGCCTGCGAAACACCTCCTAACATGAAGGGCATCACGCTGTGTGAAAGGAGTCATTCACAAAAGGAGAAAGATAATAGGAAACCAATACTGCACAAATAAAGACAACACTGTCGCATACAAGGAACACATGCTTTGATGAATATGGGTGGGTGAAAGTGGAAGGGAGAGTAAGTCACTAAGTACGGGTTTGTTCAGACGGCGGTGGTCAGGTGCCAGCAACTTCAACTGACAGTGTGTGCAACAGAATGAATGCTGCCTGGTCGTGCACCATCTCTACCACCACTCCTATGTTTGCGCCCACGCTCGCAGCCATGTGTCCATCCATCTCATTCAGGGTTTTCCTTTTTATCACTGATCCTCTACATTACCAAGCAGGATGTCCTTTTCCAGGGACTAGTCCCTCCTGGTAATATGTCTACAGTCTTACCATCCTAGATTCTAAGAGCATTCTGGCTGTACTTCTTCCAAACAGATCTTACTTGTTCTTCTGGCAGCCCAAGGTCGTTTCAGAATTCTTCACCAACACTCTGGAGTTCAAATGCATCAGATCCTCTGTATTCATTGTCTAACTTTTACAAGTCTCTGAAGCAACCTAAAATACCGTGGACTGAGCCAGGACTGAGTCTTCCGGGTGATGTGTATGCTCTCCAACACTTGATGGCAAGGGTGGGGAACATCCAGCCCCGGGGCTGTATAAGGCTCACAGAATTATCAGTCTCAGCTGACAATGCCTGCTTTATCAAAGAGAAGTACGTCCCAGTCATCACATTAGGAGTAAGCTAATCAAATGTGTGACCACCAAGGCCCTCACAGGATGTAATAAGTATTCTAATAGACCTCTGTCGTTAAAAGGTTCCCCACCCTGCTTCCAAGAGGTCTTATGCAGCAGATCTTTCATTTCTTCACTGCTTATGGATCCCAGCAAAATGAACTCCTTAAAGACTTCAATCTTCTGTATGCTTATCATGATGTCGACATGTGACCTGATGTGCAGGAAAAGGCAAATAGAGAGTTAGCGGGAACTCAGCACAAAACGGTCAGAGGAAAGGATGACACTGGGACTGGCTCAAGAGCGAAAAGCAACAGAGATAAAATATTACCGTCAATCCTGCAATTCCAGTAATAACAATACAGTATGTACGTCGATTGACACACAGGTGTGGACAAAGATGGGACCACACACGTGAATAAATATCGGTTTGAAAGAGGGTACGTCCACATATGTGTGTAGACACACATAACATTTAACCATGAAAATACTGACATGGGACAAATTAAGAAAGCTTCTTAGCCACAAACACTTCTTGAGCGAATATGTCACTTGTCTAAGGGCCATAGTCTTGGAGGATCTCACGGTCCATTAACACAACACCGTCCACTCAGAAATGTTCCAACATATCCAGTGAGAAGTCGTTGGGGTCTTCAAGCTTGTGGGTGGTCATCTAAGGTGAATTTTTGGTCTTCTGTGTCCAGAGGAAAATAAAACACCCAACAGTATCAAATCGATTGTGACCCTACAGGACAGAACTGCCTTTTCCTAATGGTAAATCTTTACACTATCAGGCAGCCCCATCTTTCTCTCACAGTGAGGCTGATGTGTTCGAACTGCTGACTTCGCAATGTGTAACCCACTACCTGACCAGAGTTCCCTGGATGCAAGAAGGGTGAAGAAAATCAGACAGGTGACAATTCATCCAGATGACTGACGGACCACGTGAACCCTGGCATCCATGACCCTGAGACCAGAAGAAGAACCATGGTGCCCAGACACCAGTAGTGAGCTCCCTGGAAGGGGTCGCAATGAAAGGTTGTGAATGCAGTGAGAGAGGAATGTGGAACGATCATAAAAAGACCATGCCCACTAGTCAGATAGAAACAGGTTTATAAGGTGAATACCGACCTCAGGGAAATATGCACGTCCTGGAACAATAAACTATTTGAAATCTAAAGGGGGAGCATTGCCCAGAGTCCAAGTTCAGAAGGCAAGAAGGGTGAGGAAAGAAGGGGAAAATGCAAACAGGAAACCCAGGGAGGAAGTGCGATCCATCAAGTGCTGTTCCATTTCACAGGTGGCAATCAATGATAGGAAACAAAATGTGTGTGAGTTGTTACATGGAAAACTAATTAGCTTTAACAACTTTCACTGAAATTACAATGAAAAAGTGGCCCCAAAAGCCCACAATACAAAGACAGGAACACAAGGGGTTTGGGGTTTATCTCTAGACCATAGATTCCCAAACTTATTTGGCCAACCTCCCCCTTTTCAGAATTAAAAATTACTCAGCCCCTCACTAGCAATTAAAAACTTTTGTACTCTATAGCCCATAATCCAGTAGAAAGTAGAGGTGCCTGCTTGTGCCGCCTGCCAGGCTGTTCTAGGGCTGCCCAGAGGCAGCATCACCCATTTTGAGAAGCATGATATATTATGGGAACAGGATCACCTTGATTTTGTCAAAGAAGTCAACTGAGCCACAGTATCCAGAAAGGTTCACATAAGCATGATTGTCAAAAGAACTGTACAAGATAAAGGCAGAGTACACACCTAGGTAGGGCAGATGACTACAACCTTATAAAACAAACCTGGAATAGAAAGAAGGACCAGGAGGAAATATTAGGAACCCACCCAAAGGCGATGTGTTTCCCACATTTCACTTTCCGGGCTTTCAATCATCTATTTCATCTCATTATGATCATCGCATGGTGGTACAGTTCTGCTGTGCCGCTATGGACTGCACGGTGTCCCTCAAAAACAGGTGTGGCAAATCTTCACTTCTCTGCCTATGCTTAGAAACCCAGTTGGGAGCGAGCTGCATGTTACGTTAATGAGGCAGGATCAGTGTAGCGTGTGTACTGGGTCAATGGCTCACAAAACATAAAAGAGGAAATGCAGATGGGGAAAGAGAGATGCAAAGCCACCTGGCCAGTGCCCGGAAGAGACAAGGATTTGCCTGGGGAGCTGACTGAGAAGGAAAGTCTTCGCCTAGAGCAGGCACCTTGACTTGACACTTCGAGGCTACTAAATTGTGAGAAAATTAATTTGTTTGTTAAAGGCCCCCCAAATGCCCCCAAATAAAATCCAAAGTCTTCCAGGACCTTCAGAACCTTGATGTTGCTGTTGCTTGCTTGCCAGAAAGCAGCTCTGACTCTGGCAAGCCCGGGTTCTCTGTACAACAGACCAAAACGCTGCCGCCCCGCCCCCATCTCAGCTGAGTCCTTGCTAAGCTTGAACCTAGAATGGCAGTCACTCTGCATTCCGAGGGCCTTCCAGCTTTCCATCTGTGGTGCCTCATAGGGATTTCACTGGTGAATCTTCTGGCTCTGGTTGCCAGGCCTTTCTTCCGAGTCTATTTTACTCAGGAAGCTCGTCTGAAGCCTGTCCACCACAGGCAGACTGCAGGTAGTTGAAAAACCAGTGGCATAGCATCCAGTATTAAAGCAGCACAAGCAGTATGCCACACTGACATGTGGTGATGACTGTAAAACCAAGACCTTATTTGTTCACCAAGTGCACCACTTGTCCCTCCAATCCCGAGTCCCTTTAAGGTGATTTTACTTACTCGGATAGCTAATGATCTCTTTCGCCTCTAGAAATTCTCACTATTCACTGTCTGAAACAGATCTTACCTGTGTACTTCCTTCCTTCCTCTTCCCTGTATATACTTTCCTCTCCCAAATTAGTTTACAGGTTTCACTTCTTCCAGGAAGTCTTCCCTGATGCCAAGTTCCAAGCTCCATAGTATCAGAGACCCTGCTATATTTACCCACCTCTGTCCAGAGTTCCTTTACCACAGTAATTACAACAACTCAGTACATCCTTTATTGATTAATCTTCACCTCCACACTACACCGTCCCTGGAGAGTAGGGACTAGTTCTATTTGATTCACTCTCTCACGATTTAGCACAATGTTTGGCACTTGGAGGTTCTTGAAAAGTATCTACTAAAGAAATGGCTGGGTGGCTGGATAGCTGGGCACTTAATAAATCTAGTTTGCCGTTTCCCACTCCCATAGCAGAGCAGGAACTAATTTGTTTAATTCACTCTCTCACTAATTAGGGCAGTGTTTTGCATATAGGATGTTCTTGAAAAATATTTTTTAAATGGATGGATGGAAGGAAGGAAGGAAGGAAGGAAGGAAGGAAGGAAGGAAAACTAAGGCGTTTGATAAATCTAGTCTGCTGCTTTTCCGCTCTCGTGTCCGTCGAGCCAATTGAATAAACACATAATACCAATTTCTATGTATCATGGCTCTAGCTAAAATGCTGTCGTTTGATGATTTTTTTCATAAACAACTTTGCTGCCAGTTTTTCCAGGTGGCCTATCTCTAGTAAACAAAGTAACACAGAACAGGAGAGAAATGACCTTTCTTATCCTCACAAGTATCAAATTGTACATAAATAACAACAGTAGTAGATGCCTTAGATGCTTCAAAAACACAATGCTGGCTCCATTCATTGCACTCTGACTAAAGATACTAGCGGGGTCACTGTGGATTGGAGCTTTTCTTGGCGCCAACTCAACAGCACCTCCCAACCACCAAGGTACTTTCTTTCATGGTTCTTTAAAAAAGGAATATTTTAATGGGCTCTGCATACAAATGTAGATACACTGTGCAAATGCCTGCCAGACATTGTCAAGAAACAATGGGTTTGTAAGCTACAGAACGCTGACTGGCTTTTCCAAATTAACTAAAACTTCTCAATGTTAAATAAAAGCTTCAGAAAGTGTGGATCTCTATGTACTCCCAGAACCCACTGCCATCAAGCATTTTCTGGCTCACAGTGACCTTATCTTGAGTTTGTGAATCAATCTGTAGTTCTCTATGGGATGAGCAGCTTCCTCTTCCTCCACAGAGAAGCTGGTGGGTTTGAATGGCTGATCCTGGTGAGCCGCTCAACGCCTAACCCACAGCGCCCCCACTAGGTCTTCATGTGAAATAACACCTTTAGAAAATATAGAGTCTATACATGAGGCTAAATATTTTATCTTCTTACAACAGAGCCCTGACCAATAAGTGATTGTAGAAGATGTACCCCTCTAGAAAGAGTTCATAAAAATCTATATTTAAATTGAACAATAAAAATGGTCTGTACAAAATACCCTCCAGCAGTCAGTGTTAGAAGCATGAAAGCTTTGATTTACACAGGGTTTTACACAGGGTTTAAACTGCCTACTGTCGCCCCACGTCTATCACAATGGTTTCATTTTAGCCCCAATTTACAAACCTCATGGAGATAATGTTGCATCTGACCTGAAGATTCCAATGGTCTAAAATCTCTGCAAGTGAACGTGAAGAAATCATCATCTACATTGCTTCGTGTATCATTTGAGAGGCTAGAAAACACTGGAACTTTCCAATCCAGGGGTGGTGGAGGGAGGAAGGGTAAAAGAACTACCTCTGCTACTACAATTCCGTGTCCTGTGTCCCTCTGAACGCATAAAGCTTGGTTCACCTTCACTGGGGTCCCTAAAAGTATTGACACCATCCAACGGTTATGCAGCTAAATAAGTAACCACTTTTAGGCGTACACCAGAACCATCAACGGGCTTCATCTTACAGACACGAAAGAAAGGTGAAGGCAAGTGGGGAAGGCTCCTCACCGGAGACAACGGCAACCCCTTCCAAGGAAGGAAAAGCTCTTACACTGGAGGCCCACTTCCACATCTTAATAGTCAATGACCATCACAGTCAGGACTCCCTGCTCCTGGAGAGGAGAATCTCAACACTGGACAACACTGAAGCCATACAGTCACATGCCCACTGGGGGAGTGGAACTGTGATTAGCAGCCCAATTAGGAGCCAACTAGACTGTCAGGGCTCCTTTTTTATCTTATGAAGGAACTGACAATTCCCTCCAATTCTTTCTTGTGATTATATATCTTCAAAGCACCTAGTCAATACTCTGGAGAAAGCTCGAGAGCAGGGGTGGGTAAGTGCCCTGCTTCCAGGCCCTATAAGGCCCACAAAATCATCACTACCAGCTAGCGTGGCACACCTCACCAAAGAGAAACCGTTCCAGTCACCACATTAAACCCCAAACTCATTACTATCAAGTCAATGTCAACTCATAGGGACCCTACAGGACCGGGGAGAACTTCCCATGAGGGTTTCTGAAACTATAACTTTACAGAAGCAGAAAGCCTCGTCTTTTTCCTGCAGAGCAGCTGGTGATTTGAACTGCTGATCTGTCCGTTAGCAGCCCAAGGCATAAACAACCACTGTGCCACCAGGCCTCCTTAGTCATCACAGCAGGGATGAGTCAATGAAACATTTGGGCAGTAGGGCCCACGAATGATGTTATAAATATCCAATGACCCTTGGCAAAAAATGTTCCCTATCTGCTCTAGAACATACATCTAGAGAAAGCTCAGATTGCTATGGAACATTAGCAAGAGAAACAGTCCCCCAAACTCATAGGCTAACAGCAATCAAAGACTTGGCGATGTCAGCCCTGGCAGGAAGCAATTGCCTGTGCATTCTAGACTAAAATAGCTCAGAATTTCCGGTGACAATCCTGGGAAACTCACTCCATAGCTACAGAAGGCTCTCACTCTAATTCATCTTCACGGGGCTGAAAGTTCTTGCTTTTAAGGCATCTTATCAAAGATGGTAAATTCAGGCTGTACGTGGGGGTGCCAAGAAGTGTGATTAGGGTAAACAGGAGTAACTCTGCACAGCATACGCACAAACATACATGCTGTAAATCCATGTGAACACATCTCAATGCGAAGATGAGAGCCCTGGAGGCCCACTGGGTGAAGCATTGGTCTGCTAACCTTGACATTCAGACCCTTCTCAGGAGAGAGATGAGGCAGTTGGCTCCCACCAAGGTGTACGGCATCAGAAGCCCTAAGAAAACGGTTCTATCCAGACTACAATGGTGCTTTCTATGAGTCAAATTCACCCCCAAGGCAGTGGGCAGTGGGTAACCCAAAGATGACCTGTCTAACATTTTAAGCTTCTAACCCAAGAACCCACTGCTACCAAGTCCGTTCCAATTCAAAGCAACCGTGTAGAGCAGAGTCTCAAAGTCTGTAAGATTCTGTAAAATCTTACAGAAGCAGACAAGTCTTACCTTTCTCCCTGATTGGCTGGCGGGTTTGAACTGTGGTTAGCTGGCCAATCCACAGCCAACTACACTGCCAAGGCTCCTTTTTGACCTTATAAAGGATCTGACAATTTCCCCCAATCGTTCCAGGTGTGACTTAAGGGCAATGTCAAACCCACTCACTCAACCAATATACTCGCACACTGAACCTACCTCTGCACTGTGCCGGACCCTGTTCCCCAGCCCAAGTTCCAGTGTGAAGGACACAGAAAGGCGCATGGTGCTGACACCCAAGAGCAGACACAGAAAGTCAAGAAGTAATCACATAAAAAATAAAAAGAGCAGGATGACTTCATAGAGCCATCAGATCTTAAAAGAAAAAATAAACAGAAGAGTGACAGGAAGTACAAGGCGATGGAAGGGGAGGGGAGGGGGGGCTTCGGGGAAAGTCGTCAGGGAGCAGCGCCGGAATGCTAACAGCGTGTGAAGGGCTGGAACAATGCTCATTCTATTCTGCTGGGATTTTTTGAACCCCACCAGCAGAGGGTCTGCTCTGGGAGCTCCATGGTGGATCCGTTCCTGGGGGCGCTGACCTCCAGGGTGTGGGAGGACAGCATGACCGTACTCACAGGTCAGGACAAGAGCGGGTTCACTCTCCAGAGAGCCTCTCCCTCAGCTGGTGGTGCTTGGGCAAGACTTGGAATCGGGCCCTCTAGGCAAATGGCCACGGCCCCTTTAAAGACAACAAGAATGTAGAACTTCCCTCAAGGGGTTTTGCTTTAATATCAAAAATCTTTTAAAAAATCAGTATGTCCTTCTGGGTCCGGCTTTGGTAGCACCTTGAGCCATACCACCCACAGGAGCACACATCTCCATCCCCACACTACATACACACATAGATGCACATGCACACCACACCAACTGCCCACACAGATCACATGCACAGACATCCACATACATCCACGTCACACGCAGACACACACACACACCCCTAATTCTCCCACAGAAAACCTGGTCGATGCTCACAGCTTAAAACAACTATTATCAAATACAATCAATGATGTAAAAAACATGTAGCTTATAACTCTCAAATCGCTTTTTGAAAGAATTTTTTTAAGGACATAAAAAACAAGGACAATCTCACTGCCAACTAAAACGACAAAGCATTTTCCCCCTAAATGTATCATGCTGATAGCTAACAAATAGCATCTGCACAGCAGTCCGTCAATAACCAGGAACAAAGAGGGGTCCACAGCACAGACGGGAGAGACGCGGAGGAAGGCCAGTGAGACATGCGAGGGGCGGCGGGGCTTTGAAAACGTACCAAGTTTGATCCAAATGTTAGATGTGGTTTTTGCTACTCACCACAAAGCTGGGTTACTAACATTTCTAAAATTTCTGAAAATGATTTTCAGGCCTCTAGCCTGCTTGGGAGCAGATGAAAATTTTCCATTGTTGATCCATGAGCCTTAGTGTGTAAGGTAAACAGCAGGCAAAATGGCTACTCTTACAAAGTGTGCAGAAAGCATGTTGAAAGCCCAAATGAAGTCCAATTCACTTCCATATGAAGTACACCTGGACAAAGGACAGGAAGATAGCGTGTCCCCTCCTCCTCCCATTCCACACCTTGTCAGCAAGCAGGGCAGGGCTGGCCCGCCAGAGGACAACATCCTAGTGGTTTCCTCCATCTCAAATGCCAGTCAGTCCTGTTCATTTGTTCACAGCTACAACAACTGACAGCGAATTTTTATTTGTGCCGGCCGTAAGGCTAGGGCAGAATGAAGGGGTGTGTGTGGGTGTGTGTGTGTGTGTGTGTGTGTGTGTGTGTGTGTGTGTGTGTGTGTGTGTACACGCGCGCACGCTTCTCCTTTTACTTCAGCAAGCCTTGCGATACAGCACTATGGGTGTGCTCTTTGAGGGCAGGAATTCTGTTCCTATCCAAGTTAACCTGAGGCTTAAAAGAAAAAAATCTTGACAAAATAACAATTTATAAACTATCAAGGGCTCATGAGGGAGGGGGGAGCGGGGAGGGAGGGGAAAAATGAGGACCTAATGCTGAGGGTTTAAGTGGAGAGAAAATGTTTTGAGAATGATGAGGGCAATGAATGTACAAATGCGCTTTACACAATTGATGTGTGTATGGATTGGGATAAGAGTTGTATGAGCCCCTAATAAAATGATTTTTTAAAAAAGAAAGAAAACATCTAACTGTGTATATGGAGAGCCAATGGAAGTTACTGAGCAGCAAAAACAGAGGTGTTAGCGGCAGATGGGAAAGACGACCCAGGATGACAGGATGAAGAGTAAACCAGTGATGAATCAGAACGCTCTCCGATCCAAATTCATCTGAATGCACCCCGGCCATCTCACAGGATCGCCACCGCAGACGGCCCCAGATTCACTACGGACTGTGGCACATTGGCCTAATATAAGGAAGTATGTGTAAGTCTAGTGGACGGAGAGACTGTACTGTTTACTATGCAAATTAGGTACATAAACCGCTTGTGGAGTCTGGTCAATGACTATACAAACCAGGCCTTCAGAGGGGAATGGCCAGTTGTGGTCTAAGTGGGGAACGCATAACAGCTAATCCCACAGACTTTTCCAGAGCCCTCACTAATATCAAAGAAGCCAAAGCAAAGAGGGTCCCTTGTACCTGAGGCCCTTGCACTGAGAATTTTCTAGATGTGGGAGACAAAGTTGTCACAGTGAGGGTAGCACCAGATGCCACAGGATGGCATGGGGCGGTGGTAGTGGGCAAGAGGGTAAAGCAGGAGATGAAGCACGGCATAGCTGTGGCAGACCTCCCACACCACCGAGGAAGGCAGATGCAATGGGCTGCCTGGTCCACAGAGCAGGAATCCAGTCGGTGGACAGATAGTCCTTCAGGTATACCCTACAGAGCACACCACACTGGCCTCCTCCCGCCAGGAATCCTATGCCCATCTCCAGGTTCACGAGAATGCACTCTGCCATTAAAACTGAGTTACTCGCTCCAAAAAAGGCCGTTGGCAGCGTGAGTACGATTTTGTTTTCCTGGGCAAGTCCTTTGCCATTTTCTGCTCTACTAGGTCTCCTGCTTCTCCATCACTCCCAGTCCAATAGCCGCTAATCTCCTCTCACGGGGTCAGATGTCCCCACTCAGGTGCCAAGACCGTTAGCCTGCGATCAAGTTCAAAGAAGGCACTGGGCCTTACACAGCACTCCACAGTGGCCCTCTTCTGCTGGTGTTTAAACAGAAGTGGTGTGTGTGTGTGTGTGTGTGTGTGTGTGTGTGTGTGTGTGTGTGAGAGAGAGAGAGAGAGAGAGAAACACATTTCTTGTATTCCTAATATAATTTCTAAGGCGATCAGGGTCAGCAGTTCAAACCCACCAGGAGGAAGACAAGGTTGGCTGCTCCTGTAAAGATTGATAACCTCGGATACCCCAGGATTCGGTGCTATTCTATCTTATAGTGTCACTCTGAGTCTGAATCAACTCTACGACAGTGGGCGGGTTACACGTCATTTCTAAACTGGAGGAATTCATATCTTACCCATTTCCTTTAAGAAACAGTATTAAAGACTGCATACTTCAGTATGGAATACAACTCAATATAAAGAAAATAAAAATCTTCCCAACTGTACTGACAGACAACATCATGGTAAACAGATAAGATTGAAGTGGTCAGGGTTTACATTTTACTTCCAGCCACAAACAACACTCACAAAAGCGGCAGCCAAGAAATTAAATAATATACTGCATGTGGTAAAACCTCTTAAAAGTTAAAGTGTTAAAAGATCGGCGATATAACTGGAGGGCTGAGGTGTGCTTGGTATTTTCAATCACCTCGTGTACTGGAGAAAGCTGGAAGATGAACAAGGATGATCAAAAAAGAATTGATGTAGTTGCATTAGGGAGTTGGTGAAGAATACGGAAAGGACTGTGGGCTGTCGGAAGAAAGAGGATATCCAACATAGAGGAACATGTCCTGGACACTCCTTCAGCGTGATGGCAGGACTTCATCCGATACACGTTAGATAGGCTATCAGTAGAGCCAGGTCCCTGAAAAAGAACATCATGCATGGGAAAGTAGGGGTCAGCAAAAATAAAAGGAGGGACCTCAATGAGATGGCTTAACATGGCGGCTCCAACAATGGGCTCAAATACAACAACCACTGTGATGAAGGCACAGGACCAGGCAATGCTGCACACTTTTGCACAGTCTGAGTCAAAGCTGCCTCAGCCAGCGGACAGCAGTATCTGTCAAAGCTGACACCACCAGCCCACAGCAATATCTGAAGAGAAGAACCAAACGATTACTATTTTAATTAACTTCCCATACTAATCTTTTAAGAGGTCAAAAAGAATCATACACACACCAGTGAAAGGGAACCAGCCAATTTTTTAAATATTTAAAACATGTAGTAAATCAGCTTACAGTAGAATCCCAGCAATAGTGGCACTGGCCCATCTTAGGTCAGCAGTCTCAGCAAAATCGCACCTCATTCTGAAATACGTATAATCACAGAGAGAGGGAGAGAAAACAAAGCAGTTGATTCCACAGTCTTAGTTCTAAGACCATGGGGCAACAACCAAAGTAATTTTGGTCAGACCCATAATCAATACTGATTTCATACACTTTTCGTCAATGAGCAATCAGCCTGTGACCCCTATGCATGAGAAAGAAGATATGCCTATGCCTCATCTCAACAAGAGCTGCATGGGTAACTTCTGTCTTGCACAGATGAACAACTGAAGTTCAAATGCCCTGCTCACAATCCTGGGTACTGCAAAGGTGAGAGAGTGGTTCACCCTAATGGGTGCCTTAGTGACAGCGCATCAGCCACGTCCCTGCCAACCACGAGCCCTCAGCCAGCATCTCATCTCTCTGCCATGCTAGAAACTAGAGTGAATGAATGAGGTTTTACTGATGCCATCCCATCACAAAACGATCATGTCGAAGCTCAGCTTGGCCCCCAAGATAAGTAAGGTGTTCCACTTTCTACTAGTGTACAGTCAGCACTTTGGCCCATTCCCCTCAAAGCTCAAAGTATGAACCATTCCTAAACCCACTCTTGCTATTCTCTATCTACCCTTTACCACTTCTCAGGGAAAATACTTTCCCCTTTACCTCTAATTTTAATCTATATATTCACCATCATTTCCCTTACTTTCCTCCTAGGCTCTCATGTTTAGAAAAGGACCAGCTTTACCTTTCTTCAAGTTGGGTATTGTTGTAAATCTATATATTCACACAGTATGATATGCTTCCACTCAGTGTTTTTCAAGTGTACATTTTAACAGTATCACTTACCTACAAGGCGGCTCAAATGTTTGTGGGACATTTCCGTTATCTTTTAATTTCTTTTTCCCACACATTTTTAAAGCCCCCTTATAAATCACCCTCCGCCCTCCACCCCTGTATTCTTAACTCTTGTCCCTAGAGTGGAGGCTCATAACCAGAACACACTTGGAACACAACCTGAGCACACTGCAGACTCACACGTGAACTCACAACTTTAAAGCACACTCACCCCGAAGCTTGAACAACAGCAACCTGAAGGAGACACGGATCCAAGTGTGCACGAAGCAATGGCTCGTTGTTGTTTGTGTGATGAGCCATCGAAGCCGTTCCCAGACACAGTGACCCTATGCACAGCATGGGCAGACAGTGGGCGGTCCTATGCCATCCTCACAATCATGGCCCAGTGTTATACCCATTGTGCCAAGCCAGCTTGTTGATGGGCTTCCTCGGTTTTGCTGGCCCTCCTCTGTTCCAAGTATGATTTCCTTCTGCAGGGGCTGGGCCTTCCTGATAACATGTCCACAACATGGGAGAAGTCTTGCCATCAGCAATTCCATGAAGAATTCTGGCTGTAATTTTTCCAAGACAGATGGTTCATTCTTCTGGCAGTCCATGATATACATTGTATTTCCTAACAACACTACACTTCAAGTTCATCAATTCTTTGGTCTTCCTTATTCGCTTGTCAGCTTCATTTGCATGTGAGACTACTGAAAATACTATTATAGCTTGGGTCAGGAGCACCTCAAGTCCTCAAAATGACCCCTCTGCTTTCTGGATGTCACGAAAAACATTTAGATGTTTAGATGTTTGGGGTTTTGTTAGTAAGTCTTCTGCCTGCTTGATTGCTGTTTCAAAACCACTTAGTCTGAACACCTTTAAACCCCCTCCTCCACTACCTTCTACCCACCATCGGGCTCTTAAGCGGGCATCCCAATAGCCTTTTTCCTCAACGCCACCTACTTCCCCGAGTCAAGCTCCATCTCTCCCCTTTATTGTAGAATTCCTGTGAAGAGTCGCCCCTACACACACTTCCACTGATCTCCCCCAACGTTTGTGTATATACCCATTGGGCCTCTCCCGAGCCTACCTTGGCACTGACAGCTGTATATGGATCTGAAGTCTCAATGGCCTAATGCCATACCTTCTACTCAGTCCCCAACTTTCCTGAGCCTTCTATCACGTCAGGGACTGCTGCCATCTCCCACCATCCTAAAAATCTCATGTCGCTCTGTCCTGTAACGTCATCTCTTTTTATCCATCAAATATTACTCCTGAGACCCAACCGCTTTTTCCTTTCTTTAGCCATCTATATTTTTCTCTGAATATCATCTCAAATCCATTTCATTCATTCCCAATGTCTTTACTACCTACATACTTCCAATGAAGCTCTTTCGCCCCTATTTTTCTCCTGAACTTGATGTAATCTGCAAATACAGGCTTGTCTCATGCCTCCAGTCTGCCTATTCCTACCCGTCCTTCCTACTGAGGCTGAAGGAGTTTTTTAAAAGCAAATGAAATCCTCCCACTCATCACAAATATCTAGTCCAAAGGACTATACCAGCACCCACAGCCCGCCCACCACCACCACATGGTCCCAATACGTCTTTCCAGTCACACTGCATTGACCATCTTCCTTTCCTCAACCTACCCCTATACCTAATAAACTGTCTCTGGGGATCATTTATTGAGATCATTTTCCAACTTCAACACTCTTGGTTCTGTGGCTCCCTTGGATTGGAATGCATTTCTTTTGTTCATGTTTTTCTCTAACCTACCCTCCCCCTCCCCAATATTCCACCCTAGACCTCCTGATCCTGACCCACTTTTAACTGAAGAAGTCACCACACGGATATCATCTCGTCTGTGAGGCCTTTCTTGATACTCTCTAGGTGCCTTTTAGACGACACATAATGGGACACTGTAAGCTGGTTGTCTGCCCATCGAGAGCTAGCCCCTTGTTGTCTTCATCTTCAAATTCCTAGAATCAAATGTGGTGCCTGGCACATATAACAGGGCCTCAATGATGTCTGCTGACTATAGGCAGTTAGTTTGTCATTTAAAACAAATCAAAACAAAACAAAAACACATATAATGTCATAGATTTGGGAGCAACAGATTTGAAAAAATGTAGGTGGCTCTGGGTTTCCTATCTTTTCTTTCTCTGCATTCTGTCCCCAGCATCTTCCTGAGCTTTGTTCCATTTGAGTCTACCTAAGAAAAGGAAGGGGAAAAAAGCAAAGGTTCTTCCTAGACAGAAATCCCCTGGGCAGGACCTGGACAAGAGTTCTATTGAACACACGGTTTCCCCAAGACACTCCTGTGAGGAAGGAGGGAAGGAAGCTCGAATTTCTCCCCGTGCCGGCACATTTTCTGTACTTCTTGGCATGAGGCTGTGCTCTCTCCAGACAAGAGGCCAACAAATCGCTGGGAAACACGCAATGTGGAGAATAAACAAGAGTCACGTCTCTCAATTATTTCCAAAAGCTCTAAGGAGCAGGGTGTGGGCATGCTTTCAAGTGTATGGAGTCGAAGCTTAAGACATGATGGGAAGCCCACATTTGAAGGCAACACTTCCTATCTTCAAGGGAGTGTATATTCCGTTACTTGACATTCTTCAGCGTGTTGGTGACTCACCTCTATTTATAAGGGTGCTGCATCGTATGCCCACATCTCAGCAACCCATCACACACAGAAAAGCGGAGCCCGTACCCTTCACCGACTGCTCCTTCAAGCTGGCCAGGGCCAGCATCATCCTCAACCTAGTACTGCCGTGCCATTAGATAACTAAGGTTACCCCAAGGTTATGGTAACAGGGGGAAAAAAACTTACCACTTCAATATCCCACTGGCCTTTGCTTTCTTTCTTTTTTTTTTTAACATTTTATTAGGAGCTCATACAACTGTTATCCCAATCCATACACACATCAATTGTGTAAAGCGCATTTGTACATCGTTTCTCAAAACATTTTCTCTCCATTTAAACCCCCGACATTAGGTCATTTTTCCCCTCCCTCCCCACTCCCCCCTCCCTCATGAGCCCTTGATAGTTTATAAATGGGTATTTTGTCATATCTTGCCCTGTCCGATGTCTCTCTTTACCCACTTTTCGGGTGTCTGTCCCCCAGGGAGGAAGTCACACACAGTTCCATGTAATCGGTTCCCTCTTTCCTACCCATTCCCCCTTTACCCTCCCTGTTTTGCCACTCACACCACTGGTCCTATAGGGCTCATCCGTCCTGGATTCCCTGTATTTTCAGTTCCTATCTGTACCAGTGTACCTCCTCTGGTCTAGCCAGACTTGCAAGGTAGAATTCGTGTCATGGTAGTGGGAGCAGGGAGGAAACATTTAGGAACTAGAGGAAAGTTGTATTTCTCATCATTGTTACATCGCACCCTCACTGGCTCATCTCCTCCCTGAGTGGCCTTTTCTTTTGATACCAATGTAACCCTAAAAACAAATAAATATAACAAAGAGCCTCTACCCACTCTTAATCCTCAACTCTACCATGAATTGGCTTGCAAAGACAAAGCCACCACGAAGCAGATACCACTCTGGACTTGATTAAAAACTGTAGCCTGATGTAAGGAAGCTGGAGAACTGTATTTTTCCTGGGAGAATACAAGAGGCATTTACATTAACCAAAGTACTTATCAATGTACCTGCAACTTTCAATTCAAGACAGATGAAACGAAAGTAAAACTAAATTGCTTCCAGAACAAGTTACAGTAAAAAAAAAAGGCGAAACAGAGCAAACACCTGTTAGGGCTTGCCAACTGTTATTTCCTACATGTTTCCTTGTAAATGACAGAATTTTTCAGTTTTGCAAAAACACTTCTGAAGAGGAGTGTGGATGCGGATGTCAAAGCACGTGTATTTGCATGTGTGTTGTTTGACGTGGGCCTGGGAAGAGGGTATCCTTGGGAGAAGGTGGCAGGAATAAAAACCAAGACTGTTTCTTATACTCAATATCATAAAGCCCGAACAGGTGAGTTTAATAATATTGCCAAAGAAAATTACAATGGGCTATCTTTTAATTATGAAATATTTCAGAAACACAAAACAAGAAAAACAACAACAACAGGAACAACAAGCAAAGTAATACCCGCCCTCTCGTGTTCCAATTTAACCTATGTTATCCTATTATTCTATGTCCCTAGTGTGATGGAAATGGTTAAGTAGGTGGCTCCTAACCAGAAGGGCTCAAATGGACTCAGTAGTACCACGAGAGAAAGGCCTGGGAATCTACTTCCGTGGGGTTTCAGAACCCAACTCCAGACAGGAGTCACAATCCACTAAATTAGTAACAGGTTGGGTTTTGTGTTCTTTTTGCCTTCTGTGTTTCCAACTGTGTATTGAAGCGCACGTTTACAGAACAAATCTTTTTTCATTCAACAATGTACGCACATTTTGTTTCACACCACTCGGTACAATTTTTTTGTTGTTGTCAAATCGTGTTTCCTTGCTTGCTTACATCAGTTTTTGCTTTAAAAAAAAGGACATGTGATACAGAGAAATACAACCCAGCATCACCAAGTTGATTCGGAGCCATAGCAACTGTATAGAGCAGAGTAGAACTGCTACCTAGACTGCAAATCTTTACCAGAGCAGTCTCATCTTTCTCCTGCAGAGGAGCCAGTGGATTTGAACATCTGACCATATGATTATCAGCTGACTGCATAACCCACTGCACCATCAGAGCCTCTGCAAAGGTGTCTAGACATAAAATCCCCTCCTCATTCTCTTTCTTCTCTCCCAAGAGATAACCACACTTGTTGAAATTGATTATATCCATCGATGCTCTTGTACTTTTACTACATATATATGCTTCATTAAGCAATATGACTCCTAATGTTCATCTTCCTAAAGTACATCTAGAAGGGGGAAAAAACTTAGTAGGAGTCAAGAAGTATTTGAAAAGGAAGAACAATAAAAGAAAACATGACTATCCGATAAAATTCCCTAGCTATCTGCTGTAACATCTGAGAGAATCTGATACTGGCAAAGGAATAACCAGACGGATCAATATAATAACAGTTCAGAAACACCAGTGTAAATCAAAAATGAGTGCTACTAGGATTGCACTTCATTTAAGTATGGCTTTACTGCAACCAAAATATGTTTAAGCATGTCACTGCAACTAGTAGATGGTTACAAACAAGTCCTCTCAGTAATACACTTGTTCTTAGTCTCCTTAGAGAGCCTTGGTGGGGGTGGGGGTGGGGGGGCAATACTTCTTATGCCACTGGGCGGGAAAATTTTTTTTTGAGTCAGGACTACCAACACATTTTTAGCAAAATTCAGGCGGGACACCTTCCTAAATCACTGATAATTTGCAGCAAGTTTATGGGACTGCTCTTCTACATTAAGTAAGAGCTCTTAAGATAGAACAAGTGTCATTCTGCCCTACTGGGTTACTATGGGTCCAAACTGACAAGATGGCTAGTGGAAGGAGCAATCCTGGCACAGTGAATTAAGTTGCTAACCAGAAGGTCTATGGTTCGAGTGTACCAGGCGGTCGGTCTATGGCACAAAGATGAGGCTGTCTACTCCTATAAAGGTTTAGTCTGGGAAACCCACAGGAGCAGTTCCACATATATCCTACAGGGTCATTATTGTTGGAATCAACTCAACGGCAGTGCGTCTTTAGTCTTAAGGAGTATTACTTAATAAGATTTTCAGAAAGGACAAAAGGACCATC
>NW_022103904.1:8569351-8571327 GCF_000313985.2 Echinops telfairi
ATGTGGTTTCAAATAAGTAAGCAAGCAGTTTAGTAAGCAATTATTTACCCCAGAGGAATACAAATAATTATATATATATTTTTAAAGACTTCAGCAGACACAGCACAAAATAGGATCTCCAAAGGGCCAACAAGTCACCGAGTATGTGGCATAAACCTAACCCACCACCACTGAGTTGATACCAATTCAGAGACCCTACAGGGCAGAGGAGAACTGCCCCTCTGGGTTTCCAAGGCTGTGAATCTTTAAAGCCTTTTCTTTTTCCCCTAGAGTGGTGGGTGTGTTTGAACTGATGACCTTCTCGTTAGCAGCCTAGTACATCAGTTGGGCTCCCTAACTTTCCATAACAATGCTCTCCAGCTTCTACCTATAAATTCCATTCTCTAAACATAAATTAAAAATATGAGTTACTTGAGCAGTTCAGTGTTTAGGGGTCCAGTAATCAAGGTTTATTATGCTCTTGGTCTCTCTTTTTTTCCACTCAAAGAGTTTAAAGCAACTCAATTAGCATCAAAGAAATTTGCAAAAACTCTAAGTGGAGCCATGATGAAATATAGCTACAGAAAACCAGATGCCAATGAAAAAAACTACGCAAAGCCCTCTCGGAGGATACTCAAGAAGTTCAAAAGAGGGCCGTGGTCTGGGAAGAGTTAGTCACACGAAAGTCAAAATGCTCCTTAGAGCAAGCAGCCCAGCCCTCAGCGTGCCCTCTTCCTGAGATGACGAGTTCCCCGTATGGGTCTCAGCAATGGGTGAGACCACGTCTAAGTGAACAAAGTGCACATCCCCAAAGTCCGAGGGCCAACTGTCTTAATGAAATCACATGGCCAAAATTGGGCACAAATCTCCCTGGACGGGCTCCTGAAACCGTTATCTATAGGAGTAGACAAACTATCGGAAATTGTTTTGACTCAAAAATGTGATGGTACACTTTGGCCTGAACAAAATAACCGTTCAGGGATGTGTAAGCTACAATGAATAAATGTTTGTGATTTGTACAGTTCAATTTCTAAGTCATAGTGAATTTCCATGATTAAATTTATATTAACTCATTCCTTTCAAACTGCTCTTTGTGTGCCATCCCTGTCATTTTACTCATTTTTTTAAAATTCCAGTGGTTCCTTAACATGAATGTCACAGAGACAGAATATTCGACGTAGAGCTCTCTGCATCCTAAGACTGGAGGCCCTCAGTTCCGGAGAGGGAGCTAGGTGAATGGAAGCTAAATCCCTCGCATTCTTATTTAATGTGCACAACTATAGCTGCACCTCACATTGCACACAGGAAAGGTTTAGGTTCCTGTCCTACGGTTGTTGGGAAGTTTTCAAGACAATCACTTCTTTAATGAGCATTCTAATCATTCAACAAATAGCTTCCCAAATAAAATGAAAGGCTTCAAATCCTACCTAGAGATCAGCAGATCTGGAAAAAACTTTCTAAGTATTTTCTCTTTATTGGGGGGGGCAGTTGTCTCATGAAGGTGCTATTAATTTCTGAAGGTCTTGGAATGCCTAGCTGTTCTGCCCTTCTAGCTGTTCTGCCTTTCTGCACCAATAAATAAGTACCATTGACCACAGTGTGGCTGAAATAGAAATCTCCCCATGACTCAACTTCTGCCAAACATAGACCAACCTATACTGTGAAAATAAAATATAGGAGATCAAAAGGGCAACACGTTCCCAAGAATAAAGCTTAGAAGACAGGAATGGATAGGAAAATGGGACAGATAGACACTCTATAAACACATGGAGAAAGTAGGGAAGGAGCTGTTATACTGTAGGAACTGCAATCAATATCCTACAACAAAATGTAAATGAACTGTTGAGTGGAAAACCAATTAGCCCTCTAAACTTGCACTCAAATAAAATTTTTTTTTAAAAAACACCACCCAAAAGTGAACTCAGGCATTAAAAGACTGAGACTAGCAGACTGGCTTAGAAAACACAACCCATCAATCTGCTGCCTACAGGAGACAC
>NW_022103904.1:8582107-8605965 GCF_000313985.2 Echinops telfairi
CGCAGATAATGCAGTTTGGCAGTTATGTAGTGACAGAATTTGGCAAATGTATAACAATATAATGTGGCAGTTATAAAATGATGCAGTCCTCCTCCATTTTTTAATGTGTTGTGGTCTCCTTCTATTTCCCCATAATGCTATTTTTGCATAAAGACCTGGTCTTTGGAAGTTAACCATGTTGATAAATAATGAGCGTGTGTAATGTGAAGTTTCCATATTTGCACGCTGACTTTCTCACAGTGTCCACCCTACCCATCAACAGTTTGAAAATGCTGATCTACTTTCGAATGATGACTAAGTCACATTTTGTAGTGGGCTCAGCTAATGTAACCAGTTCTTTCTGACAGAGGTTATCTCTACATTACACTTACAACCCTGACCTTTTGGAAGAGTAGGAACAAAATTAACCTTTCTTATATAAATTTAATATTTTTTTCTTAAAAAAAATGAGAGGAATCAGAAGCATGAAAGAGTTTTACCATTCTTCTTATCATCTAATGCTGCTAAAAAGAGAATTTTAAAAATCTTTGCATTTAGGCAGATGAAGGTCTATCCAGCAATAGGTGCATATGAGAGACCAAACCCCCTTTTAAATAAAATTCAAAAACAAAGTAAATCAATCAAGAGTACTACCACAGGCTATACCAACACTCCTCAACATGCAAGAACAATCAACAATAGATCTTTGGCACACTGCATTCCACACTAATCAACCACTTAGGATTTACCTAAGTGAATTACCAATAGATACATTCATGTATACACACACACACACACACACACTTGCATATACGTATATGTAGGCATCCCTTAACATTCATAGTATAGTCTGTGAAATAGAACTTTGTGTGATTTGGACTTTGTATGACCACCATACAATGACACACAGCAAGTCCCTGTACAATCATTAGTTACTGTAGTTGTTGTGCACCATCGAGTTAGTTGTAACTCATAGCAACCCTGTGTATAGTAGAAGGAAACATTTCCTAGCCCTGCACCATCCTCATAATCATTGTTCACTGTCGCCTGTCATATTAAAACTTGAAGGAAGGAGCCTGCTAGAAAAAGCTCAGGAGCTGTATCCTCTGACTACAGGAGGTTGGGTTTGCCAGATGTGTAACTGAGCACAACGGGGGCTGCCCCACCAGTCCGGATCAGGACTTCGCTTACATCTGAGTGAGAAGGAAGTGTGGTGCGGTAGGTCCAAGGATCGGGTGTGCAGGGGCTGGGAGAGTGGCTGTGGTGGCACCCGACTGCTACTGCCTTGTTGCTAAGCCCACTCCCAGATCAAGGAGAGTTGCGGCCTGGAACCAAGAACCCAGGAACCCCCTGGGCCCAGCCAGCACTGCTAGTGGCCATTGCGGTGTGCCATGAGTCAGTCTTTAAGGCTCTGGAGATGGGACCAAATGAAGCCAGGAGAGGAGAGGAGAGAAAAGTGGGGTCGGGCTGTGCTGTGGAGGCCTGTTGCTCCTTCACTTTAGGGGTTGTGATCTTTACAACCCTTAGAGGGATGTAATAAACAAAAGGAGAGCTGTTTGCCCTTGAAAACAAAAGAACATCTTATGAGACCATGGACATATATGGGCAAGGTACTGCCTGGACACACACACACACACACATGAGAAGTAAAATAGTATTGCTACAACATCATAGACACTTTTGTTTAAAAAAAAAAAACATTAAAAAGTGAAGCTGTTGTTTCTCATCAGATTCTTCATCTAGGTCTATGCACTTCAGAAAGTGCTATTTCTCCCTCCCTAACCCTTTCCTGGACTCTGCACTCATCAATTTACACCAGATCAAAGCAGCAGTTGTGTTATCCTCAAGGGACTTAAATCATTTTCCTTTTAAATGTTCTCTGAGTTTGGAGAGCAAAATGAGGTGTGAAGGGGCAAGACCAGGGCTGGATGAGGCAAGGTTTCCCAAGAAAATTCTCCTAAGACAACCCTTGTGACATTCAAGCAATGAGCAGGTACACTGTCAGGATGGGGGGCGGGGGAACTCCATGTTTTCCAGGTCGCTTTCTCACCAATGCAGTTTTCCTTTCGGTTCTTCTCGACTTCTCCATAATGTGATGGTCCTAGCCCTTCAAGAAAAGTCTTATCAAGATCACCCTAAAAATAAAGTCACCCCAACCTTCTCAGCCACGAATTTAGCTGGCCCAGCAGAGGCCCTCAGAAGCCACTGTTTGGAAAGGTACCCTAAGGTGCTTTGGGTTTGAAGGCATCCAAAAGAGACTAAGAGAAGTATATTCCTGAGAGAACTTATCTGCTGTCATCCACTGATTGCAGGTATATGTTCAAAATAATTTGGTTTGGAATAAGCCATGCATGTATGAGTAAACCTTTATAGCACTACTTTTTCAAAGAACGAAATTATACATATACACACATGCACATGTGTGTGATGGTAAGCCTTTTTTTTTTAATTGACCAAGTTTTTCAGGTCAAACTGATGGATGAAAAAATTCTATATTTCTGTGAAACTGATCAAAGAAAGGGCTTTGAATTTATGTGAAAAGGTTTCCCATTAAGATGGTAGCTATTTTTTTCCCCAAGTATGATCCTTTTTAATTGCGGAAAAGAGCCCAAAGGCTTTGTCAAGGGGCACATGTTTTCTATAAATCAAAACATAAATAAATGTGTGATTATTTCACTGGGCATACATATGGTTTTTGCTAAGTAAACTCTATTTATAAAACATTGTTAGCCTACACCGGAACCACTGTCAACATTTATAGGAAAGGAACTTTTCTACTGCTCTGAAACTTGCCAAGATTTGAAAACAAGCTTAGAAGCATTACTTCTCCAAGGCAGGTTTGATTTTAACTTAAAGTGAAATGGGCCACTGTGCACTGTTCATTTTTTTAATGCTTGAGAGAAATCTTCAATTGGATATTAGGTTTATAATTTACCAGGAAATATTTACAATGCCAGAAGTTCCAGTCTGAATCATTCCGATCTTCTCATCTTTCGAGAATTTCTCTTTGGATTTTAGGCAAGGGTCTCGAATTATTTTTTTCTTCTCACTGGCAATGAAACAAAAAAATAATCTCTGAAAGGGGGGGGGTTCTCCAACACCCACTAAGGCTTAATGAAAACAATTGCCTGTCATCTTCTCCAAAGGCTCATTTGCATGACCTTGTCTCTGTGGAAACTGCCCCTAGACCATAAGCACAATTAGCCTCCCTACTCATAGAGCAGACCCCAAAATAAAGTTTCTATGAAAGGAATTGGCCGTAAACAAGCATACAGCAATGGGCCTTGACAACCAGTAGAAAACCATAGAAGACAACAATAACTTTAATAATAATTTACATTCTCTGCTTTCCATTCAACTTTTCTCCCTTGGCTGCAGTGCCTTCCAAGAGAATTTTTTGTGATGCTTTAAATTTTCATCCAAGTAGCACTCAAACCCTAGTCTGGATGGGCCTACGCCAATACTTACAGTACAGTCATGAACAGAGTTTACGAAAGAGACCTGTTTCTCTTGCTCTCTTTTTATTTTAATATTTCTATTGATGCTGTATCTTCCACAATCACAAGACTCATTGCCCCTTGGCATTAAATGCATTTGTTTTCATTTTTGAAGAGAACCACACCAGCAGAAATGCATCGAACTCTTGAAGGACAAGGAAAAAAAGGTTCAACAATTCCACACACAAAAAATGTTTAAAATAATAATAATAGGTTTTTTAAATCTGCATAAGAAACATAGATATTTCTGAGATAATAAAACATTTCAATATATAGTGAACGATTACCGATCATGTAAATTACCTGTCTATGATTAAACTGCTTTGGAAACAATATAAATGTTTTCTCAACCAAATGCTGGTTTCAAAATACTTAGCCCAAATCGTATGGAAAAATCTCTTAAGGGGGTCTCTGTGGGTCAGGGGAGGGGAGGCCGTTCCCTAGCAGCTAACAATCACAGATTTAAAGGGACAGGTTGCTTATTAAATGCAAACATGCTTTCAATAAACATAAAGGTAGATATCATCTAGATAGAAAGATAGACCAACCAACAGGCAAGCAGACTTGATACAGAAGAAAAATACATCTGTGTATAATTCATTTTTACAATTTTGCTGATTACAAACTAGCAACCCTCATGGTAGACACTAATGAATTTGAAATTATAAGGCAGACATGCAGAATTCTCCAGAACTTCTGTTCCTAATCAATCACCAGAGATCAGTGACATCATTAAAGCCTTTGATCACAGCTCCTCTTTCAAGCTCAGATGGGACTGGATTGATCCTTGCTCGCCCAGAGAACGGAGAAACACCTAAGCATACAATTCACTGTGAAACAGGAGAAGTATTAGAAATCTCTCCCCTACCCCAGGAGCTTATCCCCTTCAAGAGGAACCCAGAGTGCATTCCAGAGCAGTCAAACACCAAACAAAAGAAGCCGCCCCTTAAACACAAACCTAATTCCCATCTTAGAAAGATTCCCAAAATGCTCAAGAGGGAAGGACTGGTAAACTACTTTTCTTTCAAAGAACCCAGGTTATAAACCCTCAAGTTTGGTCTTCCTTATCCAATAAACACACTCAGGACACTCCCCAACTCTCTTTACTGTGGGTGAGGTGTGGAGAAGGAGCCCAGCACTTAACATAATTCCTGCACGGCCTTCTCCTTCTGTATTTTACTTAAGGAGTCTTAACTAAATGCTAGTTACTCTACCTTGATTCATGGCCAGAAGAAAGCCCCTGCATATAACGTTGGCTCCTATCATCTCAGAGCACTTGGACAGCAGCCACTCGGAATGTTACGATCTGCAATGGTCTCACTGAGAATGGAAAGTTTTCACTGACCTCTACTACTTCAGATCCATTGTTGTGAAACGTGCACCCGCCAACCACCTCCTTATTTGTAATCCAAATCTAATTGAGCTTCTAGAACAGTTGGTGGAATGTGGTTTATTATCCCCCTCATCAGGTGATCAATGATTTCATTAATAAGACAGATAACAAAACTGTCATATCATCGACACTGTTATGAAAGATGATCCTGGCTTCCCGCTCCATTTTCCAAGGTCCAGGGTTCTCCGTGGCAGCTCTGAGTCCATTCAATATTTTCCACAGACAGAGAAAAGTGAAAATCCATTTTGAAACCAATTTCAATTAGGATCCAGAAGCTGTTATCACAGGTGTCGCAGAATGGGTCCGTAAGTGGAAATGTCGCCTATCCATTCTGAAATGAAACCTTATCAGGGGCTACAAAGATGGCTGGGGACAGCCTATCTGTAAATTACTTTTCGTCCTGTGTTAACTCAACCTTAGTTCTGTCATATGGAATTATTTCCATCCACTAGTAATAATCTAATGATTAACTAGACACTGTCCCCAAACAGCTTTCAGCTGACCAAGGCTGTCCCCTTCGACACGGGTACAGATGCAAATATACCAGAGACCGCAAAGGTAGAGGCGCGCTTTAAATGAGGGAACTTAAAAGTTTATTATGGGAAATAAAAGCAGCACGTCTCCACCCATTGCATTCCTGGTGATTCTTCAATTGCAAACTCCAAGGCCCGTTATTTCATTAATGCAGCACCCAAGTAGTGAGGCTTTTCTCTCACATCCTCAGGCTCCTTTTAGCAAATTATCCCATGACGGCGGATTTATTCAGTCAAAGACCTCGGACTTTGAGAGGCAACAAAAGAATCAAGAGACTTTCTGGTCCACCTGCCTGGCGAATGATGAGGCAGGGAAAAGTCTCCCCCAGAGAAACCAATCAAACCATTGTGTGGCACAGTCAGACCTTTCCAACTGTCAAGCCAGAGAGCAGGGAAAGAGATGAAAGAAGGCGGATGAAACTACCATTTACGGAACCATGTGGGAATGGTCTCCTAAGATTTAATAATTGGGATGGAACTCAACTTTCTACAACTAAGGGAAGGGGGAGAGGAGGGGAAAGAAAGAGACTGAGAGGAGAAAAGGGAGGGAAAGGAAAAAGCAGCAGCGTAAACCAGACTAGGAATAACTTTGACCTTAAACTCCCCTATCTGATATCAACTGCCGTGTTTATCAAAGGGGGGGGGGCAAAAGAAGGGGGTGGGGGGCACTTTTTTTTAAAGCTTCTGATTTTCTTCCCCTAGCTCACAGCAGCGGCGGCATTAAGTACTCTGATTTTAACCTTAATGCAAAGTAACAAAAACAACGACCCCAAAAAGCCCTTATTAATAGGGCTGCCAGGTAGTTTTAAATATAAAATGTCAGTTTTAAATTAGCCCGGCATTGATTCAACTCAAGAAAAGAAAGGCTCAAACTGGCAGAGACACTCTGTTGTGTATTTCTGGGCAGTTTTCAAAAACACCCTCGTGATTTCACAAGTTCAACATTCGATATTTAAATTGGGGGCAGAGGGCTCTCAGAAAATCCTGTTAAAAAGGCCTTTCAAAAAAATCATGATTTTTTTTTAAATATGAAAATAAACAATGCCAAGCAGATACACCAGTTCTAAGATTTTTTTCTTTTTAAAACGATTACTGGTGACTCAGTCAAGTTTAAAAGCACATGTATTTGTTGTTACTGTGTATCTTGCTTGCAGTGGTGGTTAATGATTGTAAGGATTTATCAAAACCCATAGAACTGGACACCACGAAGCAACTCTCACTGCTTATAATTTAAAAATAGGTAAGCAAAAGTTAAAACCCATGGGATCTGGAAGCATTTCCATATAATCCGAATATGGGAAAACCAGAGGTTTTTTCCTTACACCATCATCAGCCTGCCTCCTCGGCTGTCAGAGACCACCAGTGCTCAGTGGGATAAGATTGGTACGAGACAGGAGGACCTTTCCTCCCACAATAACTATTTTGTCCCTTGAACTCCCGTTTTTATGGTTGCTGTTTCTGATTCTGTTCCTGGAAATCTGAAAGCATGCACCTCCTTGATCACAAGTAGGAAAGGTCACCGAGAAAACTTCCCACAAGCACAGCACACTATGGTGATCCTCCTGTTCAGTTGCAAATTTGGCAAATTATGGCAAAACCGGACTGATCATGATTCCTGATTTATCTGAGCACCTCCAAGAACTCTAGCCAAATTCACTGCCATTCAGTCTTCCCGACCCTACAGGACAGAGTACAGCTGCTCCTTTGAGTTTCTAAGGCCCATGGATTTTTTTTTTTTTTAAGCAGAAAACCTTCTCTTTTTGCTTCAGGGCGGCCAATGGCTTAGAACTGCTGACCTTGGGGTTAGTAGCCCAACATGTAACCCACCACACCACCGGGGCTCCTTTCTGAGCACCTAGGGCCGGTTACTTTAGAGGAAAAAGCTCAATGTTATTTAAATAGAAATAAAGGAGTTTTTTGCCCTCTGGGGAGCACCTTAGTACAAAATTACTGATTCCATCTGATAATCTCAATGAGTGTTAATGAATGAGAAGCAGACCCTAAAAACATTTGATTCGTTACATCCTGACTTTTGCCAATTTCTAGATTGGTGTTTCGAAGTCCGATCTCCTAATGCCAGATCGGATCACCTACTGGCCTGGTAAGCGAGAACCCCACGACCACGATGATTGTCAGGATTTTCTTCATTCTCCCAATCAGATTAGAGTTTCGAATGTTTCTGGTTACTAACCAATGATTTCGTGCTGACAGGAGCGCTATGAAATGCGGCAATTAATTAACGGCTGCCAAATTATACACATAATTATCTATAACTATTAGTAATAATCTCTGCCAGCTTTGAGTATTCCCTATAGCAGGTTCAGAGACATTAACTAATTAAACACAAGTCACTTAGCAATTCACAGGCAGGCTAAGGATTCAAATCCTGGCACCTCGCTGCACAGTTCTTGCTCTTACCCACATCCTAAACCCACATAGGGGCTGTTATTCATGGCCCCTCCCCGACGGTCCTGTGGAATATTCTGGCAAGCCTGTGCACTTCGTAAGTTCATTGAACATCTCAATTGATGCTCTCTCCACAATAAGACGATGGATTACAGGAGTAGGGAGGGAGGAGGTGGGTGACAAGCCAGATGCTACTCTCAAAAAGTTTAACTAAAATGTGAAGGTTATTAAATTTCACTAGTTTCCAAAAGGACTTATGACCGTATGGGATGAGGACAAGCCTAAAAAGGATATATTCGAGTTTGAGAAGAATTTACTCATTCAGTGATGTTAGAAAAAGCACTCTCTCTGTAGACCAACATGTTAAGTACAGTGGCTGCCCATCAGACGGGAATGTTAGACTGGGGTCGGGTTTTGAGATATTTAGAGAGTGAGTGAACATTTCAAACTGAGCAAGTAGCTGGGAGCCACAGAGGACCCACGGTGGCACAGCAAGTTAAGCACTGGGCTCCCAGCTACTGCACCGGAGAAAGATGAGGCAGTCTGGTCTGCTTCCACAAAAGCTTGCTGCCTCAGAAACCCCAGAGAGCCCTTCTATTCTGACTCATGAGGGCTCTGTGACTCAGAATGTCCTCAAGGGCCGTGGGTTTGGTTTGGGGTAACCACAGAATGTTCTAGGGGCAGGTGTGCAGCAAGAGTAGAACTATTCTAAGATTAATCTGACAGGTGTGTGTGCACAGGATGAGAAGAGCTAAGACCAAAGGCACAAGTGACCAGTTAGAAGGCTACGTGAACTGATGAGTTTGTTGAATTGTACTGCGGTGTTGTGTGTGTTGCTGTGATGCTGGAAGCTAAGCCACTGGTATTTCACATACCAGCAGGGTCACACAGAGTGAACAGGTTTCAACAGTTTCCAGACTAACAATAAACAGACTGTGGCAAAGAAGGACTAGGCTGTTCACTTGAATTAGTCACTGATAACCCTGAGGATAGCACCAAAACATGTTACTTTAACTGTCAAGGTAAAGGATCCCAGGTGGCATCGTGGGTTAAGGGTTGGACGGCCAACCACAAGGCTGGCGTTCACACCCACCAGGGGGCTCCACAGGAGAAAAAGAGGAAGCTGTCTGCTCCTGGAGAGATTTACCATCTCACAAACCCTAGGGAGGAGCTCTATTCGGCCCTATTGGTCCCTACAAGGTAGAATATATTGGAATGCGGTGGGTGGGTTTTGGGTAGGAGGTAGGAAGGTCTTAACTAACATAGTAGCAGGAGTCATGGCATTTAGAGACATGAATGAATCATTAGGAGACATCAATTCCCAGGCCCAGAAAGTATAAGGGGTAAGAGTGGGGGTGTCAAACGTGATGGCAGTTTCGAGCTTCAGTGACTACATGAATCATAATATACTGAACCAAAAATAGAGGATTCAGTGGATGCCTAAGTTTAGAGAGGAAACTCCCTTCTACTGAAATGGATCTAAAGCGCAGGAGCCAGAAATATGAGTTGAGAGCAAGGGCAGAGGACTCTAACTGGAGGCCTGGAAGCTCTCTAAGAAGGGATGAAAGTCCCATACAGCACAAACTAAGATACAAACAACACTAACTGAAGAAACAGTTGAACCCCCCTCCCCCCCAAAAGATTCCAGATCAAGAATTTACATACTGTTTCTACAGTTAAGACTTAATAGGTAACTTGGTCGTCAAGGTTAAAGAAACCAAAATAGATTTTCTTAAAATAATCTTCCCCGTTGTCTGTCTTAACAAGACATTTAGAAGGAAGATAGAAAACTTGGGAATATTTATCTATCTTTCCGTACTTCAGATGTACAATCTTGGTCACACTTGGGATTTGTGAAACATCTTGAACTATTTTTCAAACATCTGAATGCAGCAAATTCAAAGTTGCTTTTGCCAAACATTTTTTCCCTCAATTTCAAAAACCCATGTGTATGTTCAAGAAAACACAATCCTTTTGTTTTGAATTCATAACCTTTAACTCATCAACGGGCTTTTTCCTAATAACAATGGCTGATGATTCCTGAGCTCTTACTATGCAGTGCTTTTACTAAGCACCTACAGGAACTGCTTCGTTTAAATATCCTTGAGAACCTGAGAAGTATGTCTACCCATTATCTTACTAAACAGATGAGGAAGGTGGGACATTGAAAAGTAAACTAGCCATAGCCAAAAAGTCAGGCTTTGACCTTGGTAGAACTTAACCCAAGCTTTTAGATTCCAAAACCTGAGAGTGCTTCTAACCAACATCCTATAATTTCAAATTCATTTAACCTGAAAATGGCCTTTCTGTGCACCCATCACGTGCCAGCAAATGGGATACAGTCAAGAAAGAAAGGCTGACTATCTGAATGGTCAAGAAAACTAACACTTACAAACTACCACCTACCCTGTGGGAACGAACTACCCATTTCTGACCAGAACTAGTAAACAGACTCTGAAATAAGGTCAAGGCAACAAAAGCTAAAGGTGGGGACCGTCCCTGACTCTTGAACTCTGAAAAAATTCATCCATCATGCTTCCAGCGCGGAGACTGGAGATGTGAAGATTAACATCTACTTAATGGGCAGGCAAATCTCAAGGCCAGGAAGTAGCTAGAAATGTAGGCAACAAGGGCATCTCCTTAAATATTTGCAGACCACAAACCTCAAAGATGTTCTTACTGAAGCAGAGGAATGAAGACCAAGCCACCCCGCCCCCAGCCCTTCCATTCACCACCTCCGTTTTTGTTTTCTTTTCTTTTGTTTTTATTCTAAAGACTCAAATTGAACAAGAGAACTTCCTCTCTCTTATTAATCAACTGGGGTGTCACGTTGCATCTTCATTAGGATAATCGGTTCTGCTTTCTATCGTTTTATGGTATGTTCCCAATAACTATCAGATCCGATACATTTTCCCAAGACCACGGCCTGCATACGTTTATTATTAGTTCCTTTCATTTTTAAAGCAGAGTTGTAGGTTAATGAGCAATATCAAATTACTCTTAAAAAAAATCATAAACCAAAAAACGTAAAAGGTAAAAAGCCAGACGTTAAAAGAAGTTTCATGGGATTGTGAGAATTTAAAAATCTTGGAAGACCTAGTTAGAAAACTTTCATGACTAAATCCATACACTAGAGGCAAGCTGCAAACCATCTACTGGGGCATTTTTAGTTATAATGTTAGCCAATGAACAGACTTGCACATTTTAAGTCGATTGTTTTTTGTTCTTCTGGGGGTCCATCAAGTCTGTTCCGGCCCATGGTAACCCTGTGTACCACAGAACACAATACTGTACTGCCTGGTCCTGCACCGTCCTCGAAATGGTTCCTGAGCCTATTGTTGCAGCCACTGTGTTAATCCATCCCCTAATACCTATGCATACACTCTGCATATAAAAGACACTATCTTAGACACCAAAAGCAAACCCATAAACCCCAACCGCACTTAAGAAATAATTCAAACACACTACAGAATACCATGTGACACAGAAGAAAAATGACGAATCTGTGAAACAGCCCATAATGTGGATCAGCCTGGAGGGCATTATGCTGAATGAAATCAGACAAACACGTACACATACCAGAAAAACCCACCCAAATACTGTTTGAGATCACTATCAGAAAATGTCAAGAATAGGTTGTCAAACGAAAAGAAACATTCTCTGATGGTTGGGGGAGAGGGTAAATTACTAACTAGAGTGTAGGCACAGATTTACTTAAGTGAAAAGGAAGACAATAATAAAAGTGGGGAGGGGTCAGCAAAAGATGATGAAGACAATGAAAGACACTGGAGTCCAATTGTTGAAGGCAATGGTATTGTGATAGACACAATAATGTGATACACAACCCTGAATTAACGATGATGTGCAAGTGGATGCATAGCAAACTGAGCAGGTAGGGGAAGGAGAGGGGGAGTACACCTATGACTGTATTTAGGTTAGTCACAGGCTATCCTCCAGATGTGTTGGCACATGCTGCAAACACATGCATGAATATAATCGAGCACACAAGGGACAAAGTTGTGAAAAGTTCTTAGCCAGAATCAAACCCTTCGAGGGAGTGAGTTGCTGGGCCAGGGGGCTCAGCATCAAAATCTTGGAGAACATCAAGGTCAACTCCCACATCATAGTCCACAAAGGCAAACTAGACAGAAAGATTCGGGAAACTAGTTATCATCACCTTGGCCATCTCAGTTTCCGAAGGAACACGAGAACTTAGAAGCATGGGCACACGAGATGCACATGGCGATTCCTGCGGAAAGGCTACTGAAGGGTCTATGTTGGCACAGCCTGTAAATCTCACAAAATAAATGTGGCTTGTGACTTAGAACAAAGCTGTACCCATGTGTTACTTTAAATGTCAGTGTTAGGTGGCACAGGCTTATTTGAAAATGCCATTCCAGATTTCTGACCCTTACATTTTGGTGGTGCGCACGTGCGCCCTTAGATAAAACTCTGCATTCATGTTATTCAAGCAGCAGATCCTCAGTTGGGGAAAGTCAGAAAACAGATCTGTAGGGACATGCACTGGAATGTGCATGGTTTGGCTGGGAGGCTCACAATCATGAACAAATTGCAGCACATAATGGCCTGGAAAAGTTAATTAAGTCAACCACCACAAGTGCCAATAACAAAAATTTTTTTGTTTGTTTGCTTCTTTTTAATCATGGAATTGTAAACATGAGACAAAGTGCATATATTATATTCATTTGGTTCTTGATGCAATCTCTCAATTACAAATTACTGCATTTCAGCACTTTGTAAAGAAAGCATAAGGTCCCAGAAATAGATGCAATCATTGTAGGCATCCATATTCATGTTCCAATTAATGAATAACCCTTTCAAAAGACCTAGGTAATGCAAATGGTCAATACAATCACCTCTAACAGAAAGGCCGGAAGTTTCCGAAGTTTCCGTACACCCAGAGGTGCCTCAGACAATGGCCTGCTAATTGCCTTAAGCAATCAGCCACTGAGGAGCCCAAGAAGCACAATTCTGCTCTAACACACTTGGGGGGTGTGAGCAGTTGAAGAGAGTGCCCTGGTAACTAACGGACCCCTATTTTATATTTTTTTATAATGTTTATAGGGAAACTAGATTAAGACGGATTGACCTTGGTAATGGTAGCCCCTTATCAGCATATACCATGGTACCAACCATGGAAAGCCTGGCATCAACACAACTCTGACATCCAAAGGGGGCCTCGGACCAACACGCCCACTTCCATGAGGTACCACTCTGCAGCATGGAGGTGTGTGTAGCACCAGGTGCGGAGCTTGTGGGACAAAGAGAAAGCACCCCATTTGCAGCAACTGCACACTCCTTAGAAAGAAAGGTCAAGATCCTCTGAGCTACAGAGATGGCGACTCCTTTGTCAAGGGTACGCACGGTGGAGAAAGATCACTGACATCATGAGCACTGCTTACATAAGGCACTAGCAGAGTAACGCGTGCCTTTTCCTTTGCTCCCCTTTTATCCGGGGTTTGCATTGGCTTATTTGTCTTCCCAGAATCTTCCAGGCAGTTTTACAACCCAAGTCTATAATTATTGCTTCCATGGTTTCTTTCATTTGGTTGGTCATGATGCTGTCTCAAAATACAACATAATAAATATCTTAGAAGAAATGGGAGCAGCAGAAAAGAATGTCTTTCTACCCGGGATTTCCAAGACAGCTATCATTCAGGCATGTGCCTGGCAAACTTAGATAATGCGCTTCCACCCCAAATGGCAGATTTTGTGCATGTTTAGGAGTGAATGTGTGCTTACCAGGGACAGGCGGGGAGGAGAGCTAATGGAGTGCTGTTTAGTAAACAGAGCTGTGAGTACTCTGAAGTGTAAGGCCAACTTTTATACATCACTGCTCCTTCTCTGGCTAGCTTTCTCTGCACTGGGGGATGGGCAATCCCAAGTCAGCCACCACTTGAGTTAAACGGGTTCCTAAGGCAGACCTGTGGTCAAAGGACGGCTCAAGGCGGATGAGCAGCACCGGAAAGACTCCCCGTGTGTGTGCTGGAGTCCTTTGGAAGAACAGACCACTGCTGTGTTTCCACCCTGCATTTCACTCAAAGGTGGGTTGCCCATGTAGGTTCCACGTAGTAGTGTAGCGTCTCCTACCAACTTGCCTGTGTTCTTACTTCTCTCTCTCTCACACACACAGGAACATCATAACCCAAACCCAAAGCTGAGAGGTCACAAAGCAGAATGTGTACACACACTTCATCCTACATGGTACCAGAACAGTCACCAAATAACCAAAGCTCCCTGTACTGGGTCTATTTCTAAAATTAAATGTTGTCTTATTTTTACTAGGTCTAAAAAAAAGAAACAAGAGTAACTTTTTTTTTTTTTAAGGTGGAAAAAATGCCTTTTCTAGCCACACTGGAAGCCATGATGCAAATATACTTGTGGCATTAAAATCACTACGTTGGAATCAACTAGACAGCAGTGGGCTTTGTTGGTTTTGATCGTGATTACCACAAATAAGGGGGGAATAGATGTGTTTTCACAGGTCTAAAAAGGAAATTCATTATTTCAACTGATGAGGAAAGCACTCTCACACTTAAATACTCATGTATCTCCCTAAAGACTAATTCAAAATGGACTCATTAGCCAGCAGGGTTACCAGTCAGCCCCTTCCCACCCTGCCCACACCCCCACCCCAGCAAGGAAAGCCAGCTATGCGCATTCATTAAATTAGGGAAAGGGGAGCAGATGACAGACAGTCAGACAGGGAGGGAACACAGAAGAGCAGTGTCCAGGCTCCTCTGTAGAGGTGTCAAGTCAAACCAGAACCACATTCAGGACTGTAAAGTACACACTTTGTTCCCGAATATTCTGTGCTGTCTCTGGCCTGACCTTACAGTCTTCAAGTTCCAAGCTGCAGTTACCTTTCAAAGCAGTCTGACAATCCGCTGGCATGTAAGAAACTGTAAATTAACCTAGTAAATTCTTTCTCGGAATAAATAAAATATAAGGCCACCAGGAGGGAAACAGCAGGTTGGCTAATGCAAATGAGTGAGCTCAGAGGGAAGAGCCCAGGACCTAGAAGACCTGGCCGGCTCCTTCTTAAGGGCAAATGATAAAGAGCAGGGAAGTTCCGGGAGGCTCGGGAGCCCTGGTGGCACTATGGCTCAGGCTGCTAACTGAAAGGTCATCCGGGGCTCCCTGCTCTGGTTTTGTACTCTCATCAAGACTGACAGCCTCAGAAACCCCCCAGGGCAGCTCTCTGTCCTATTGGGCCAGAATTAACTCCTGGCAGTAAGGTGTGTTTCTTTTGCTTTTAGGGGTGACTATCGCATCTCTGAATAGCAAGCAATAGGTCAAGGACAGTTGAAAACTGGGAAAAGGACCTTAACCTACTCAGTCTGTATTTACTAGAGGGAGGAAGCTCTGGCATGTGTTTTCAATGTTCAATGAATGAACAACAATGCCCTTCAACCCGTGACTTAAAACTGTAGAACACTGCATATAGAAACAGTGTCTATGTTTATCTCGGAATACCATTAAGAAAAGTAAACGTCTAGATGTTAGAAACAACAAAGCCTGTCCAGATACTGGAGTTACCTCAAGGATCAACTGTGAATAAAATCTGAAATCCTACAGAGTTGACTATTTCAAATTGAGGGAGCGAGGGGAGGTGATCCAGACACGAATTTTGACACGGCAACTTGCGTGTCTTTTGTAATAACTAATTATTCTGACTAGTGTAGATTCTCTATGGTGAAATGCAAAGCATGTCGAACTCCTGCCAGACTAATCAAGATGATTTCCAAAATGCCAAAACAGGAACTTCCTACAATAAATAACCTATCACATTTACATCCAAATCAGAAAAAAAAATGGAAGAAAATGAGTATTCAGGCTGCCCAAACTGGGACTACTGAGGCTTGCCCACTCCACACAGACACACACACCCTCCCCCCTCATTGGCTTTCTTCAGCCTCTCAAAGCAAACACACTGGTCCAGGTGTACATGCTCAATTCACAAGGAATGCAGAGACCAGGAAATGACTGCAGGCTGGGCTGCTGGGCAAGCTTGAGGCTGCTCACCGTTGGACGTGGTGCTGGAGGCAACAGCTTTCTCACTGACATCGCTGCGAGTGGAGCATTTCACAATGGCGTTCTCAACCTTCTTCTTCTCAGTAGTCGTGGAGCTGTGGGACTGGGCCTCCATGATATCTTCTCATTACTTCAGCTCTCTTCTCCCCGATAGCACCTTAAAAAATAGCAGCAACAACAACAAAAACAGCATCATCAACTTCCAATCACACTGGAGTGAACTAAAATCTTTTGCAAGGCCCACGACACCTGCCACCTGAAGAGGCAACTCACAATCTGGAAGACCCTGCCAACAGGGCTTGGACAAAACAATGTCTGATGACCTTAGGAATTAAGTCGATCAACTTTTGTCCTCCCTCAAATGACTCTAAAGTTTTGCCCTCAACTACTAACTTGCAGTGCAAGCCCACCCAGGGGTGCCCCAGAATAAAGGGCTGGCAATCTCCTTCCATTAATATAGCCAAGAATACCCTAAGGAGCAGATGGACTCCGTTGCACACGCACTGCCATGAGTTAAAACAGACTTGACAGCAGTGGGTTGGGGTTTGTTTGGGGCCCCTCTCTGTCTACAGACACAAAATGAAAAACATAAATTAATAAAAAGGGGGGGTGTCCAGTATATAAGACTGTCCCCAAATTCCTACTGGGCATTTGTGATTAAATAGTCTAAATATCTCAATTTTCAATGGTGTGTATAGTGTGAAATCTCAGCGTCACACAACTCTTCGAAGTAACATCTTCGATTACCTTTTCAGGTGGTTGGTTTTACTGGAGAAACATTATGAAAGTTTTCCAAAGCTGAAGCCACAGATACAGGTTTACAACACAAATAGACAAATACAAGCCCTGATAATTTCTCATCTTCGATCTCTCCTCGATGTTCTGAATGAGAAGACAATCCAAGCAGCCACTCACTGCCATCTCCTTCCCTAAAACCTCTGACCAGCAATATGTCCTTTAAGCCTAATTCATTCCAGAAAACCACACTACCTTTACAACTCTCTTACAATGGAAGAACATTTCTATTCATTAAGTTACCCTTCAAAAAAACAACGGTGACAAAACGATGTATTCTTGATCCCACAAGGAAAAGCCTGAAGATTGCCTGTAGCCAAGACTAGAATCGCTTCGGACAAGTTCAACTAGTCTGTCCGTCACTCACTTCATTCAAGCAATAATTGCCCTAACTCATCACTCACCAATTGTCACTCTGTTTGGCTCATGTTCTTGGTTGCAGTCATGATCTATGCCTTCAACGAATACAAGAAAGGATGAAAAAGCAGCCTTACTGGTAAGTTTTCTTCCAGCGCTCTGGAAGAACTGCAAAACTCATGTTCAGCATTTTTTCGGCCTAGTCATTTGCTTATTTTCTCCAATTGGCAAACAAGGTTGAAACACCACCATGGTCAAGCAAAAACAATAATTAGTAAAATGAAGTAAGCAAATGCGAAACTGAGTGAAAGAATTAAAACTGGAGAAGTATTTTCAGCCCGTCTTAACTAGAAGATTGAAAAAGAACGGAAGATCTTTCTTCCTTGTACACTGAAATCCCCGCCTGGCGTGGCATTCAAGTGACGAGGGAGTTTAAGAACCAGTGTCACATGGTGCTGTCGCACCAGCTCTTCCCCTAACTTCCATCTTTCCTCTTGATGATCCAGTGGCATTCATTGTAAAACACACACGTTATTTAAGAACAGCTTCTCTAGAAGGAAAAAGGGAAAAGAAGCTCTCACTTGAATTTACATATCAATCGTAAGATCCACTCCAAATTCAGAAGCATCCCTCAGAGAGCACAAAGGACAAGCAGTGAGCAAGCTGCCTGACTCTTTCAGCAGGGCTGGCCCAGTGCACAAATCCAGAGGGGACCAGCCTCAGTGCCATGAGATGGGAGCCTCCTGAAGTTGTTCGGGGCATAACTGGGGCTAAACTGCTACTGACTCTATTTTCTCACCTGCAAAATTATTTGCAGACTCAGAAATGGAGACCTAAACCTTCTTATTGGAGGGGCCGGTTTGGCGGGGCGGGGCCGGTTTGGTATCTTTAAAAATAGGTTAAAAATATGAATGCTTTCCTGGAAAAATACCTTTACACACTAAAGTGTGCATTTTCTTTCCAAAAGACCACAGGCACACCATGCTTTTTTCCATGAATGCCAATGAAGAGCCTTAGAGTCCCATCTTGGGCTAACAATCTCAGGATGACTCTTTAGTTTTCTTAATGCCCCCGGGGTGGGGGAGGGCAGCGTGAATATTACCCTTAAGATATATATTCCGAGGAACCTTAATGGCATGTAGTGGTTAGCCGTGGGGATGCTAACCCCAAGGTTAGCAGTGCGAAACCAACAAGCCACCAGAAAGAGTACGGGCTATCTACTCCCATAAAGAGTTAGACACTGGGATACTCACAAGGGCAGTTTACCCAGCCCTACAGGGTTCGCTATAAGTCGGCATCAACTACATGGCAGTGAGTCTGGTTAGGTTTTTGGTTTCAAGGTACATAAAGAGAATAATTCAATCCGATCCATAGCACCGATTCCCTGAGAGGTACACAGACAAATGGCATCCATTTTGCTATTGTATTTATAAAAAATTCAGATTCCTGGGTTCAGTATCTGATGTTAGGAATCCGTTCTTCTGAGGGTAGCATCCTAGAACCTTAATTTTCCCACGCACTGATGGTGTAATGGGTTATGAGTTGGGCTGTAAACGGCAAGGTCAGCAGTTCAAACCCACCAGCCGCTCCTCAGGAGAAAGAGGAGGCTTTCTACTCCAGTAGCGAGTGACAGCCTCGGAAATGCACAGGGGCGGTTCTACTCTGCCCTACAGGGTCGCTACAAGTTGGAAATCGATTTGATGGCAATGAGTTTGGTTCTGAGTTTGTTAGTCCTGATCACACTCAGGACAGCTTGAGAAGAATCACTGGGAGTGCTGGAGAACGCGTCCGCAGGTGGCTACTGAAAGACTGGTGGTTTGAACCAAAATGCTCCTTCAAAGGGAGGATGGCAGACAGGGCATCAGAAAAGACCAATCACTAGAAAAGTTGCTAGATAAGGTGAAGGATCAGCAAAGGCAAGGGAGACCATGAGGGAGGTGACCAAAACAATGAATTCACACCTTACAGCCATCAAGAAGATGTCACAGGACCAGTTGCTGTGTTCTGTTCTATAGTAGTTTGCCATAAGTTGAAGCCACCAGGGCAACTAACAATAGAACCAAAGCTCATGAACAACTGTTCTACACGTTTACTTGTGTTTGTGGCAATCAACTCAGTGCCTACGACTCTAGGTAGGTGCTAATTGGATGAACCAGTGGATTAATTGCACCCCTAGATTCTAAGTGAACTCCAACAGCCTGAACCAACCATTCCAACACTGATCCCAATTATCATGAACTCTTCATCCGGACAATTATTTTTGAATGACCATCTTCCCCCTCCAGAATGCTAAGCTCCACAAAGCCAAGGCCTGCGTCTTTCTTCCACCACAGCAATGCAGATACACTGAGTAAATAAATGATGACGAGGATGACCCATGTCCCTACCATTCAGAAATGCCTTGACTTTTAATCACCATTAGTTGGGCTACAAATATGCCCTTTAAGGTTTCTTTGAAAACTAGCAAATGATATAATAAAACTTCAATGGAGATATTTAATGAACCAAAACACTGGCGTCTTAGCCATGTTTCCTTCAAAATGCATACTGTATTCAGTTTTAATGGTTAAACTTGAGTAGGAATCTCAACATAACTCAACTGACTACCATCAAGTTGACTCCAACCCAGCGACCCATGAGACAAGAAGATTCATCTCAATCCACAGGACAGGGTAGAACAGTCCCTCTGGGTTCCTGAGACAGTGAAAAGTGCACAGGGAAACGAGTAAGTAGACTGCACCCCCCCCACCCGCCCCTGCCAAAAAACCCCAAAACCCAAACCCTCCACTGAGGGATGGGATTCCTGATGAGAACCAAGTCCCTTCCTTCAGTAGACAAGAGCTAATTAGCAATAGCCATGAGACAAGTACCAAAGTTCCTCCACAAACTTGGATTTGGGTAGTTGTTACCCCCCCCCCCAAAGCATTTTAACAAAGCAATAAAACCCTCCAAATACTTATCACCATAGAGAGGCTCAAGTGAGAAGAGGTACAGCCCCAGGCATTGACTGAAAAAGCACTAATTAATGGTGTTCTAGAATACTAATTCTACCCATTTGAAATGGATTTTTAAAAAAGAGGCCCTTGGTCACTCAAGAGCCTACCCCCTTCTTCTATTTTGACAACTTATTTTTGGATCTCATTAGTTAGTAACTAATTATTCCAAAGTGTGGTTTATGCTTGGAATGGGGCCATAAAAATGGCAACTTGCCAAGGCAGACATCTGCTTCCTGTATATTCCTATAAATTATATCAGCTTATTTTACTGATAAAAACACAACTTTGTCCTGAGAGTTACAAAAGAGAAAGTTTTAACATCCTAGACTCTTACACCACATCAAAACTATGCACAAGGAGTTAGTGAGCAGAAGAGTGTCTGTTTTTTGTTGTGGTCATGGGGTTTTCTCCCCTTTTTTTCCAGCACACTAAGAGTTTGGAAAACTCGGCCCTGAGTTGCTATCTTAAAGCAACTTTTCCAAGTGACCACTGTACATTCCCAAAATATTACTGGAGCAGTAGCTCTATACTACTACTTTTAAAACATGGAATTTCTTAAATAATAAAATATAAATAACTGAGAAGTATCAAGGGAACCTTTTAAAGTTCTGCTTCACATCAAAGATATTTCTCTGAAGGAAATGGGCCACTGTTCTTTTTGAGGTGAATGAAATGAGATTTTTTTTTTTAACTCCTGATATACTTGCCTTTGCTTATAGCTCTACACAGTCCCCTCCAATCCCTCTCACCACTGAAATTTTACAGGCAAGGATTTTCGGGCATGCACCTTGACACTTTATGCTCCGGGCAGAAAAAAAAGTTTGTAGTTGATGTTTGAGTCCTATACAGCTGGGATATGAAAAAAGAAATGATACACACATACACACACAACCACGGAGGAACTGGTCAAATAGTATCTGTCTTCCAGAGCTGGAAGTTTCATAGGTAAATGGAGGGATAAAAGGCTTTTCCTCATTCAACTATGCCTGAACCTTTTGTAATTTCCCCAAGGCCTAAACCCAGGGCACAATTAATTCCAGACCCCATTTTAAATCTAATCTCCCCAACTAGCAACCTACCCGTCGGTGGGTCTTTTCTTTCCAAATTATACATTTGAATTTGCATCGGCTTCCTAGCAAAACGACGTTTCAAGTCTCCTGTAGCCATGGCACATATGAGGCCCATCACCACTTGAACGTTTAAAACAACAGAAGCAAACACCTCCCCACTCCCTGGACCACCACCTTTTCTCCAATTTTGAGAATTCTTGTGGGGGCCTACATTTTAATAGGCACCGCCACACAACGCCAGCCTTCCTAGCCTACCATCACGTCGCGCTGCAATGAGAAAAAAAAGAAACTTTCATCTTTACCAAGACGAGTCCCTATTTAGTATAATTGTTTTTATTAGGCGATGTGGTGATGGTCAATTTTGTCTGCAATCTCGCTCGTGCGACGCTTTCATGTCGGGTTGCCTGCTTATTATTGTTTCTTCAGACGGTTTCAATTTGGGTGTTTTTTGGGTATGTTTTTTTTCACACCTTTAACCACTTTTCTCAGCGCCCCCAGTCCCCAGCCTGCCCTTGCCCGGTCCCTGCGTCTTAATTCCTTGCTCGATTTCCCCGGGCTGCGGCGGGTGTAGTCAATTCATTAGCAAGTGCTCTGCATCCCTGCGCAGCGCCGTCTGGACCCGCGGCGTCGCCGCATCCATCATCATTACATCAGCGCGGGGAAGTCCACGCTGATTGCTCCCGGCACCCGGCGCGCCCCAATCAGTGTGCAAGCAAACAGAGCATGTTTAATTTTTCAGAAATGGCTCTGGGTATTTGGGGGCCGACGGGGGCGCTCCCAGCCCGGCTTTGATCCACATTCCTCGAAGCAGTCTTTGGGGAGACAATAAGTCTCAAACCGCGAGGCGGCGGGAAAGTGGAAAACACAGGGGAGGGGTGGGGGTGGGGTGTTGGCGCGACTCTCCAACAATCAGAACTTGGCATAGTGGCTCTCAAGCGGAAAACGGCAGCCCTTATCAATTTTTTCTCAAATTGGTTCCTCAGCTCCTTGGGAATATTCACCAGCATTAGAAAACTCTATCTACAGTTGGCCCTGCAAAATTTCCAGGAGACAGTAGTGGGTGGCACCCGTTGGTGCAGCTACACAACTGTTTGGCCAGCTGAATTCAGGGAGATGCAACTTCCCAGATATTTTGCAATGCAACATCCTGAGCGTTGCACACACACAAAAACACTGCTTTCACAGGGGGGATCGTTTAAAAGTCGACACGGATCCAATCAGAATGTGCTTCACTCATAAACTTTCATTCACTGTTCATCTTTCCCCAAATGTCTATACTTCATCAGCTACCATAATAGCTTCAAGTATTGGGAATAGATCCGGCTTAGCAGACAGCGGGAAGCCTTAAAGTCTCTCACAGAGGCTTTCTCTCAGTTGAGTACTAAAGTTCAGTTTTGACCAAAGGCTTTATGTAAATTATAATTCTGAGAATGTGTGTCCACTTTAGTGATCTCTGAAGTAAAACTCTGATTCAGGGAGTAATATTCCTTGAATCTTGGGATTTTACAGAGAAAGCAGGAGTGGCAAACACTGGCATTTAAATTGAGGTTCAAAGTATATAAAATGACTTGCTAAGCCAGGACGAAATGAAACAGCAGTCATGCACTGACAGTACACCCTTTCGGAACAAGAGAATTTATGTCCTTGATCCAGTTGGTTTATTTTTAAGTTGTCTAAACTTGGGCAATAATTCTCTTTAATTTTTTTTCTTAATGCATTTAGAGATTTAGCACAACTAACTTAAAAGCCTGATTAATGATGATCTGATCAGTTTCTGAAGGCTTAAAACAGCTACTGGCAGTGAAGAAACAAACACAAAAGACATTCTTCCAGTAGGGATAGGGATGCTGTCAGCACTGCACAGCCTCAAATGGAAAACAATGCTGTGTCGTTTATGGGACTGTTGACCAAGGTAATAAAAAATCTCTGCAACTGACAAAGAAAGCACTTGTTTACACCTTGTTGGGTGTTGATAAACCAACGGGATGATATCTCTCAAGTGTGACTGTTTTAGCAATCCAGATCTCACAGTCTGAAGAAGTCACCCTGCCTAGGCAAAGGCTTCTGAGACAATATTCCTTACCAGTAGTCACTACCTGGAGATGCTACTCGTACAGCAACTTTTTAGGGAAAATTCCCATTAAGCACATAGTTTCCTGTAGCTTCTAAAATTCAATTTCTAAAGGAAAAAAAATACAAGTTCTTTTGGAAGAGTTTTTGTTTTTTTAAATCAAGAAGCATAAATGTTCCAATTATAAATGCTTGATCAATTCTGGTTGTAAGAAATTGTCTGTTTCAATAAGCAAGGTTTGAGCAATTGTAAAGTATTTCAATGGGTTTCACAGAAACATGCAGTCCAGAAAATCTTTTAGGTTTGTAATTTGGTTGCCCTTTCCTTGTGTTCCAAGTATCTTTCTGAACTAAAATCAATTAGATATGCATAACCTCTGTGACACACCAACAGTTCCTAAGATTTCCAAGGCTTCCTCCCCCTTCCCTGTCTGCCCTGCAATGCCTGACTGCTTCTGCATGAAGAGGCCCAACTTCACAAGTTCTTAATGAAATCTTCCTGTATTTTTAATGACAGCATTTTTAGGAAAAAATTATTGTACCTTCACTACTACTACTACCTACTGCCACCCACCAATTCCAACTCAAAGTAGACCTGGCCCTGTAAGGTTTTCTGAAGCAACATACATCTTTACAGAAGGGGGCTGCCACATCTTTACAGAAGCGGGCTGCCACATCTGTCTCCTGTAAAGGGACTAAGGGTTTCG
>NW_022103904.1:8606576-8612345 GCF_000313985.2 Echinops telfairi
AGGTCCCCATTTAATGCTTGTTACCTTTTCTGAGTTTTGCAAAACTATTAAGCATGAATCCAGTGTCCTTTGGTTAGGTTTTCAGGAAGGATCTCACGTTACAGGTGCCATTAAAGAATGAGCAATAATGTGAAGCAGGCTGGCATCCTCACTTGCTGCAGATTTGCTGGATGGAGCCAATCCTTCTCAAACAGAAAATGAGATCTGTAAGTCAGTTATCGGCCTACAGATCATGTAAGCTCATGAAAACGGCTATTTCCCCTAAGTCCACATATATCACAGGAACATCATAGCTGATCAAATGCGTCCCCTGTCTCGTTTCGCTAGGATTACAGGAATTAAAAGTTCTCATTGCATTTTCAGAAAAAGAAAGCTAATCTTAAAAGTCATTCTAAGAGAAATTACCCTAACTTTAATTTCTTAGGACTCCATGTGTCATGCAATAAAGGGTAGGGATGATAAGAGTGTGTGTTTCATGAGGAGTAACTTACTTTTAAACCATCACAAATAGTACTGCTCTTGAATGCATCTCAGTATTTTTTTTAAATGTAGTATTCATTATACTTTTGTCTCCCAATTTTCTAAACTTGTGATTCTTTGACCTGAGTTGCAATTTAATAGCAGATTTGTCACAAACTTAGAGATTCCTACTTAAAATTCAGCAAAAATCACCCTAATGGTCCATCCACCCTCTACATGTTACTCAGAATTCTTCAGCTGACTTGATTGGTCCTCTTGCCCCACCCAGCCCCAAACTCAAGGTGCAAAAATCGTCGATCCAAACTCCACCAAACAACACACCCTCTCAATTAAGTTCTCTGGCAATGAAATTTCATTTTTGAAATCCACCATTCAAAAACAGACTCTATGCTGAAATGAGATGACCAGGTCCACACTTCTGGTCACGCCTACTCAGATTCCCATGACCTCTCTACGAAGGCTTCTTTAAGCTCTTGGACGAGGTTTGAGGTTTCTTTACACATAGCTAACTTTCTTTGAGACTGCATTATTATTTCAAAAAAAGTATTATGTAAAGAAATCGATGATATGGTTCACCTGCCTCATCCTTTCCTTATTGCCACCTGAGACATATCTTTCCTCCACATTTTGAGTCTTCCTGTTGGTTTTATAAAAATGCATGGTTCGTAATGGAAAATACCACTCTGGAGTCTTGTTGAGAGTTTTATGTGCTTCAAAAAGTCAAAAGGAGGGAGAGCGAGAATTTTCCACAAGAAAATGTACACATAAATTATCACCTCTATTGTAGAGTGATTCCCATAGAAATTTAAATAAATTAAGACTTTTTCCCACTATTTAATTGCTCTGGTGTAGTATTTTACAAAACCACACAAATACGCGACGGTGCACTTATGTTTCAAACAAATTCCTCTGCCACCCCCGGCCCCCTCCACTCCAAAATCAAGTAAAGAAAGCCCCTCTGCCTGTGTCAGGGCGGCAATCACTCCAATTTGCTGCAGGTAGAATTTATACGTACAGTGCATGCCACGACAAAACCGCAGTGTGATGCCAATGCAGCCCTTAAGAAAGTTTTCCCCTAAGTCTGCAAAGAAGCTTTCAAAGAAAGCAAGGATTACAGTATGCTAGAAGGGAGGGAGGGGACTTACCTCAAACCCAGCCAAGCGGAAATCAGAGCAGTAATGCTACAAGTAGACAGAGTAGACTTTCAAAGCTCTAATGGTGTGAAGAAGTGCTGGGCAGCATGGCCTGAAGGCAGCACTAATACACTGATGACTTATGGCTGGGCTGGGGCAGACAATGAATTTGGGGTTGCAAACTAACAGAAACCAGGCAGTACTTTGACAAATGGGCTTTCACAATTTCATTCATTGAATAACCTTTAAGCACAAAATTGGCTCAGGTTCTCTTGGGAATTACATGACATGTTGTTGGACAATGATGTAAGTATTTTCTTTTTAAATTATGACTCGTATGCAAAATGCAAAAGCCCAATCTATAGGCCCACAACTATAGATACTAGCGATGCAGATGTGGATTTCAGCACAATATTGCCGTTCAGGAGGGGAGCTGACTTGTGCTCCTGCCACCTTATTAACTAGGTAATGGCCTGTTCATTCAGCTTCTTTACAAAGCCATAGATTTTCTAGGACATTTTGTCGGGTTGAAACATGCACAGAACAAATAACACTTTCACACTTAGGAAAGCGTGCTGGGGGGTGGAGTGGGGGGGGGACATTCAAAGTGGTAAAGAGTAGCTAAGGTATTTGGCACTAAAACACAGAGCATTTAGAATGACAAGTGGAAAAATAAAAATCTAACTCTTAAGGGCCAGGTAAAGGACAGGGGCCCTAAGAGAATGACGACACCATATACTGTTCACAAACGCACTTTACAAACACGTGGGCCATCCAGCTTCTTTCAACAGCTCCCCTCCCTCTAGGCCCTCAACTGAAAAAAATAAATAAATTAAAATTTTGGTGATTTTTAACAGAATGAAATATCTAAAGTGTCTCTAAATTAACAAGTACCACTTGCTCCAGACAGCATTTGCTTTAGCAGCTCCTAAAATCTTAAGAAAGGGATCTTAAAACAGGAAGCTTAGTGAGCTCATAAAACTGTTGTTGGAGCCAGGAACACATAGCATATTTAATCTGCAAACTGTGAGAGTCTACAGTGATTTCAGCAAGATCTGAGGCATGCCCTCAAGGTTTGCTGGGATCTGGGATTAGGGGGTTGATAAGAACCTCTGCTGCCCATGGACATGTTTTTCTTCTGCAGTTAAACACAAATGCATAGAGACGTTTGACTGCTGCTTGGCGTTACTGCTCAAGTTATATAAAAGCTTGCAGCTCCTTTTGCTGTCAATATATCAAAGTTTAAAAAAATCATCAAAGTGTGAAATTTCATTTAAAGTCTTTGCCAGTCTACAGCTCTATTTCACAGGCCCATCAAATAAAAGTAAAGATGAAAAATACACTGAAAGTACTTGAGAAACTTTGCAGTACCCCTACCCTGTTGTTGTTTATTCTGTCTCCCTTTATTTGCTTTGAAACCCGAACAAATCCATTCCCATCTAGAAAAATGACAATGTGATGTGATGGCCTACTATCTTCCACTATCCCTTAATGAAAAGCTAACCTCAAGTCATTATTAGAGGGGAATCTTTTGTTTAACAAACACATTTATATATACACATGATCTTCCTCTATAGTCACTTCAGCAGTTTAATTGCCTCTCCTGATATAAGTTGGCAGAAAATTTCTTGAATCTCAAAAAACAAATCAGACTGACTACACAATATGAATGCCAGCAAAATGAAAACCTCCTTCAAAGAATTCTTTAGCCGGGGATTTACAACAATTGCATAAAGAAGAAAAGTCTGACTTTTAAGATAATCTACTATAGTCTAAAAGTATTAACATTCCATTACTAAGGTTTTCTTGAGGATTTCATGACTCACTGATTCGCTTTCCTTCAGAGACTGGTTTTCCTCAGTACATTACTGTCTTCATATAACTGAGTACCTGCAACAATGAACATTAAATTGTTTCCTTTCCTGAGCTCCCAACCCCTATGCTCAAAAAGAGGAGGGGGGGTGGGCTATCTCAGGGGCCAGGATACCTTACCCAGAAGGAAAACAGTGACCTCTAAATGGCTCAGCACAGAGGAAGTCTGAAACCCAGCATGCAGGTAATTAAGGCAACTTAACTGGCCCAGAAACAAAGGAAAGCTCAACTTTGAGATTTGGGCATCAATTTGATAAATTAACAATTCCTTCATTAAATAAGTAATGAAAGAACTCAACAGAGCCATTTTTCATCAGTACTGAATTTTCTCATTTTTGTCTGTGGGTCTTTGCAAATTAGATAGACCACAAAAATATGTTTATAGCGGGTTTGATTAAGAAGTAAAAAACACGTCTAAAGGAACCTGGGATTGTTTTTTAAGTATCTGAGTTGGATCCCCCAGCCTATTAACCATAAATACTACCATTGATACCTTTAGAAAATGGTTCTGCGTGTGTGAAATTTCACTAGACACCTCTCACATTGGACTCATTCACGCATCTTCAACCAAAGCTTCCCTGGGCTGACTTTTAGAATTATATACATGGAAAAGATTTCCCCCTAGGCGGGACTTTCTAATTAAATAGCTTTTAGTAGAAAATAAACTCTCTTTTCTCTGAAAGTGTGCTATCACAACTAATTTAAACGCCATTTCATGTTTGTTTTAGGTGTGACTACAGCCTAACTGGCCTCAAGTATTTGTATACCAGGTTGTTAAGACTAGTATTTCCTAACATAAACAAATTCTTTAGATACTTCATACAGTTTACATTGTTAAAACTAATCGCCACTGCTTCAATGTAGCTCCTCATGAACTGAAATACATATACGCTTCTGCTTTAGAAAAATGACGAGATTCTGAGGTTATTTCACTATTTTAAAACATAGCATTTTGCTCCTTCAAAATAATCTTGACACATGTAATTAAGAAACTGTCAGACTATTATTAATTTTTAATTTAAAACCTAAATGAAATAATTACAGAAATCAATCAATAAGGCACCTATTCAAATTACAGAGCAATTACAATCAAAATGAATACTGTAGGCAATTTTTAAAAAGATTTCTGTGTATAGTACACTAAGACATCCAACAACATAAGAAGTGTAACATGGGCAGGATTAATAGTTCTTTCCGTAAATAGACTTAAATGAGATCATTTCTGATGGTCCACCACTAGCCATGCCCAATTCACTCAAGCTGAAACTCTTGAAAGTGAATGTATTTCCACCAAACACCTATTTCAAGGATCTGAAAAACGCTCTCATCCAACTTCCGTACAAAATTACAACTGGGGGGGAAAAAGACCTAATGATTGTGAACTTTGAAAAAAGTGAGCAGGAGGTCGGTGTTTGGGCAACTAATAACACCAGTTTGGTTAATGCCACTGCCCATATATTTGCACAGCAGCCTGCCCTCCAGTCCCCCACCCCCACCCCCACCCCCTGGCTGAAGGGCTCTTTTACTTGGAGATGCGGACAGTCCATCATTTCAAACTAAAGTGGCAGCTGGAAAATGCGGAACAGCTGGCAAAGAGCTGGGAGAAAATGTTTTACATAAATATATGTACATAGAAACTGGCAGCGGGCCATGCACACGGTACCCAAGGCCAGAATCTACTTGCACTCCAAACCAGAGATGCGAAATTGGGGACTAGGCGGAGCCGCAGGGTAGGAAGCAGTCTTAATCCTCTCTTGCCACGCGGGGTCACCCAGGGAAGCCTGGGAGCCGGCCTCTCTGGATGGAAGCTGTCTTCCAGGTAGAGGTGAATGTGAGCACCTGGTTCTGGGAAAGCTAAACGGCCGGGATGAGGCGTGGAGCTTCAGCATCCGGCAAGCTGCTTAGAAGTCGATTCACACTCTCTCCAAGTTTGGGGTAAATATTGACTCCCTCTCCACCTCCTCCGCCCATTCGCCGGCCGCAACTCAAGAAAGTAACTGTCCCCCTTGCCATTGATTCATCCTCCACTCTGCCCTCTGGAAAAGCGGCCTCTTAAATGATTGTTTCAGGGCCCATGGTGGCCCCCAAGCCCCCCACTTCCAACTCCGGTTCTTGCAGTTTCTAACGCTTTTCCTACTTTTTCTTTTTCAATCTTTGGTGCTACACTCGGAAGAGAAATAAAAGAGAATCCCAAATCATACACAGATGGTACAACTTTCGCTTTTCCTCCACCACGCCGGAGGCGCGCCTCTCGCCCCCCGCTCACACTGCGCACCCCCCCCCC
>NW_022103904.1:8614653-8617449 GCF_000313985.2 Echinops telfairi
TCCAGCGCTTTCCCATGGCCCTCCTGGAGAGCTATTTGTGTGTGTGTGTGTGTGTGTGTGTGTGTGTGTGTGTGTGTGTGTGTGTGTTTTGGAGGGGGGGGTGTCAGCGACAAAGGAAGCAAAAGAAAGAAAAGCACACCCCAGAAACATGCTCAAATCCATTCTTCCTGGGGTAAGCTGAGAGCATTCCCACCCACCCCAGACAGCAGGCCCTCCCAGCTCACCCGGGCACTTGTGTTGACTCGCTGAGTGTCTTGACTGGAGGAAGGGAGTGGGTGGCTGAATGATTAGCTGTTATGATTTGAAGAGCATCTTGAGATTCAAATACTTCTCTGGAGACTTTTTTTTTAACGGACTTGATGGTGATATTCACAATTTCTTTCCTGTGACTTGTTGCTCACAAAGATGAGGAAAGCTAAGACTGGCACGCATTTGTGGAGAAACTGGAGGTAAAAGTAAGGTAAAAAAAAAGCCCTTTTTAGGCCTTTGGGAATTTTCTTTATGACTCGCCATTTAAATATATATGTATATATAAATCCACAACTTACTATCCATACAGTTATGGGTGGTGCTGACAATAGCCAGACGACCGTAGTGGGTCGAATCCATCAAATATGCCACAAAAGAAAGAACTGACAATTTTATTCTTCAAACTTAACGCCTACTGTGAAGTATGAGGGATTGCCGTGGGTTTTGTTTTGTTGTTTTTCTGACTCACCCTATAGAACAAAAACAACAACAAAAAACTGTCATCCAATGGGTGTGGAATCATAGGGATCCTATAGGACAGGGTAGAACTGCCTGTGTGAGTTTCAGAGACTATAACTGTTGCTGAGAGGAGAAAGTCTCTCGGTTGTTGCCGCAGAGTGGCTGGTGGTTTCGAACTCCCAAATTGAACCTACCAGGCACCAGGACTCCTCCTTGAGAACAAGAGCCTCACAATTCAGGGGCTAGAGCCCCTATCCCCATCTCACTAACTGCCTCAAGGCCTGGTAGAATCCATCCCTGAGCCTCTGTAGAGTCTGTGACTCATCTTTGGGCTGGAGATTGCAAGACGAGAGTGCGCACTTGCCAGGATGCTTAATGGGGTTCCAATGAAAGAATGCATTTGAAAGTTCTAAAGCGACACTCAAGAGCAAGGATTATTAGTACATTTTTGCAATTGCAGAACATTGCAACCTACTTTTGCCCATATATATTCTCCTAGCATCAGTCACATTGTTCTTTTTCTTTCTTCACATTCGAGTGTGTGCTTCTGCCTCAATCACAAGAATGCAAATAATGTACATCCTGATAGCCTCCTCTGTTCACCCAATGGCAAAAAATAAATAAAGAAGAAGAAGGGCGGCCAATAAATCAACGGGAATAGACTAGAAGTTCTGACTTTTCATTCCCGACGTTTGCTAGCCTATTTGAGTCATGAAGATCCTGATTCTCAGCTCTTAAAAGACAAAGAGCAAAACAAAAAGCTAATCTTTCACCCATCAGAATAGCTGGAAGTAAAATAGGAGGGAAATGATGTATCTTACATATGTCCCTATTTCTCCACCAAAGATTCTTGGAGAAAAACAACTCCCAGCATTAGTGGGAAACATATAGAGGTATGTGTTACTTAACAGTCACCATATATTCTGCAAATGAGGACCTTCTGTGATCAGACATTGTGCAAACACCATAATAAAAAACCTTAGAACCCATCTCTTGTTGTCCCTGTTGCCATTGCTGCTGCTACCAAAGCTATTGGAGGCTGGAAGAATAGGCACCAACAGCAGCAGGGCTCAGAAGGTGAGGGCAGGAGTGAGAGGAAACATGTGAGCAGGGATTGAGGCATCCCTCTCCTCCATCGCTCTCCTCCATCCACCTGAGTAGCAGGAAGAGTGTAGACCCTCGAAGCCCCTGCCAGCATCTACCCACCAAGCAGAACCTAAGAGGAGAACTGTGTCCTCTGCCTCACCTGCCTGTGTCCTGTCCATGGTCCAATACTGCAAGAGTCTGGGTTTTAGGTCTTTAAAAACTATCAATGAGAAGCAGTGAACAACAGGAGAGCAGCTTTCCTTTTAAAGAACATAACTTAAGGGGCTACAGCACATTCAGCCAGGTGTTGTCCAAATGGATATTAAAGGACACCTGTGGGTTGTTGGACACATTGTGGTAGTTACATAATCTGGTGTCAATTTGCGATTTGAGAAGATTAGGAGTAAAGGGGTGGAGTCTGGCCTATCAATCAAGGTAAAACCAATGAATCCTCTGTGTGGGCATGGGCTTCTCCTGAGAATTCTGGAAACTCTGGTATTTTCCTCCTTGGAGACAGGAGACAATTCTCTCTCTGGTCACTCCCTGACAAGACACATGGTGCTACGCCCTAGGAGCTGGAGAAGCCACCTGGACCTATCCTGATGCAACCAGACCTCTGGAGCCAGAGAAGCCACGTAGGAACCCCTGCCACCAATGAGATGCTTACAATGCCACTGTGTCCAGAAGACTTACGGCCCACTGGCCTGTGATCTTCCTGCATTCGGCATCTTTGCATGTATTTTGTGAGTCTGAAGAGGACTATAGATTGGTATTGGACATTTGGGCTAATATTGGACTTACGGACTTGATCTGGACTGGGCTGGGATGTTTTCTCAATATTCAATTGCTCTGGTATATAAACCTATTTCTTATTCACATATGAATCTCTATGAATTTTTTCTAGTCTACCCAGACTAACACACACATCTTGCAAAAACGGAGGGACCAAGATGGTTTGCCTTAGTGTGAGCTAAATAATGCCAAAATACAGGAACTTTCAAG
>NW_022103904.1:8618464-8633023 GCF_000313985.2 Echinops telfairi
GGAAAAATTAAAAGTGTGTGTAGTTTTCTAATTTCAAAAGAGGTGAAATGTCACTTGATGACAAACCTCATTCTGAACATCCGTCAACTTCCCGAATGGATGAAAATGTCGACTCAGTGCATTTGGAGTTCATCCCACCAGGTCAGACTGTTAATCAAGCTTCCTATTTAGAGGTTCTGAAAAGATAGTGTAGCAGTGTGCAACCAAAAAGGCCTGATTTGTGGCACATGGGGGACTGGTTTTGCCACCTGTACCTGTTCACACAGCCATCTCAGTGCACCCGTTTTGGGCCAAAAAACAGCATGCCTTTCTTGCCCCATAAACCTTACTTACTCACCTGACCTCATTCCTTGTGACTGTTTTTTGTTTCCTCGAATGAAGGGCAGTGATTTTACCACATAGAAGAGGTGAAGAAAAAAGGAGGGAGGTGCTGTCAGCCATCCAAACAGATGAGTTTGAAAAATGTTTCCAAGAATGGAGCCATTGCAGATTTGACAAATGCATTAAGTGTAATGCAGAGTGCTTTGAAGGTGATAAGTGTGTTTTGTACAAAAATTTAAATACTTAACTTTGGGGAAAAAAACACCTCCAGTGTTTTGGGGGTACCTTCTCATACAGCCAAAGTATGGGAGATGAAGTGACACCTTTCTACCTTCCAAGGAGCAATCCAGCTGCACTTTCTTCCAAAATAATTTCTTTATTCTTCTGGCAGTCCATAATACAGTCAACATTCTCCACCAACACCATCAATTCTTCCTCCTGTTTTGAATGACCCAACCTGCTATTTGCTACCAAAATGCCAGTTGCTTGTAAGCATAGAACTCTCACCTTTTCTTCTGTTGCCCACCTTGGAGCTGCCATACCAGGGTTGATACCACTGCCTCCTGTAGCCCTCAGCCTTTAGCTAAGATGAGCTTAGATGCCCAGCACAGGGTCTGGCATCCTGGGGGCATTGAAGTCTCAGTGTTTATCTCACATCTGTGCTAGGAAAATGGATTCTGTAGTCTAAAATTATACTCGATCACAAACATCTCAACACTTTGTTATATTTGAATCCCCCACCCCCACCCCCAAAACTGGAACCCAAGTCATCCCCGCTTGCCCTTCCACTGGGATGAGAGAACTGAGCTATGGGCAGCTGCTTACTGTTAATGGATCCCACCAACATTTGTCTGTCTTGCCCGCCTCTTCATCTCCACACTCTGGCACCTAATCCAAAGGAAAAAGAGAGAGAAAGGTATACGAGCAAATGGAAGGGAAGAGGAGAAATGTATCTATCCTCAGAGGACATAAATAGGGGAAAGGGAGAGAGAGAGGTGGTTGTCCTTCCCGTCCAGCAACCGGTTAACCTGACCTACTGCACGTTGACCAGCTCTTGTATCCCTGGGGGCACGTGCTCCAGGATCAAAACTCCAGGGCACCAGATGTGAGAGGTATTTCACTTCCTTGTCAGGCAAGGAAGTACCTACACATGAAGGTATCCAGCAAAATTCCACTTGGATTTAACTAGGCCAGGCTCAAACTCTCCTCAAATGTCTGGGTCCTAATTTCCTCAAGGGCCTTTTCCTGATTCATCTCCAAGACCTGACCTCCCATTCCTGGAATGCAATGACTCGATAGCCTGGGAGCAGCCCTGGGCTCCACCTGGTCCTGGTCTCAGTGTGGGTCCCCTGGGGCCCACTCCAATATCCCAGTCCTCAAGGGTCTGTCCCCACTGCACCCAGGGCATGTAGAAAAGGTAGTAGGAGACAGACGGGAATCCCTGGACACACACATCTCTCTGGAGGGCCTCAGAAAGGAAGCACTCGGGGTTTGTAGAGAGGAGAGGAGCCTGACCTGCTCAGGGTGACCAGCCAACTGCCAGAGAAGAACGCTGTAAGTGCATTGCACACTGTGCCTCTCGGAGGCCCTCACTCAGCACCAGCATAACTCGCGCTTGCATTTTCCTGGAACAGTGGGATTATAAATGTAACACACATGTCGGCTGTGTCCCTCTTCACCTTGGAGATGTAGCTGTAATTGCCTTGGACCTCAGCCAATCCCACAACCTGGGAAGACCTAAAACTCTCCCTTGGGGGGTTTACAAAGTTCAGGGCCACTGAGGAGACTGCATTAAGTCACCCCAGGACCATCTTTGTCGGCTTACAGGAACCCTACTCACAGGGAGCTTGTGTTGAGCTGGGTCAATTATACTGATGATTTGGTGGCCCTAGAGGTCACACACACCACAGTGCAAGGACCTTTGTTGCACTCTGGACCGCCTACCTCTTTCTCAGAAATAAAACACAACTCTCTGTGTCTCAAACAAAGAAGTTTAGTGACAATTGGTTGCCTCTTCAGGGCCCACCTTCCTTCTGAGTAAGCAAAGCTCAAAGGCCTTGCTCTGACTCTTAGCCACTCTAGGCACTGTTTTTTATTTTTAATCCTGATCCATCAACAGGTGGGACTTGTAGGATGATGGCGCACAGACAAAGCACTGTACAGAGATAAGAGTTTCCTTGTTACACTTAGATTTGCTTTACTTTACTTTCATTTCTTCATCCAACAAATGTGCATTGAGCAGGTACTATGTAACAGTCGGCAGACATCACTGGGTACATGGCGGTGAGCATTCCATCACATTTTTTTGCTTTCACTGAGCTAAGAAGCTAGAAGGGAAGCTAAGCATTACAACTAACAGACTTGATTGTTTCCATTCCCAAGGAGCCATGGAGATGAAAGTGGTGGCAGTGTCAGGCACTACGGAGTGGTGTGCCACTAACAACAACCCTTTGCGCCGCAGAACAGAACACGGCACAGCCTCAGACCATCCTCGTAACCACTGCTGTGCTTGGGCCCATTGCTCCAATCAGTGCCTTAATCCATTGCCTTGAGTCCTTCTCTTTTCCACTGACCTTCTCCAGCAACTCGTCCCTCCTGCTAAGAAAGTCTGTGAGACAAAGCCTCACCATCTTCCACATAGTTGAATGCCATTGCATAGTCCACAAAATACAGGTAAACATCAATCTGCTATTCGCTGCTTTTAATCAGCTGTACTTCTTCAATGGCAGATTTATGTGTTTTCCTAGGAATCCACATTGTGGTCACTAGGTGTCATTGAATCGGTTTTGACCCATAGCAACCCTGTGCACAACAGAAGAGAACACTGCCCACCCAGACCTGTGCCCTCCTCACAGTTGTTCCTGTGCTTGCATGGACTGTGCGTTCCCTGGGATCCCGATCGACTCGATGCCACCATGTAAATACATCCATTCTTCTTCAGTCTCCCTCACTCGGGGTCCAGCTCTCACAGGCACATAAGGCAATTGAAGATTCCATGACTTGGGTGAGGTACACCTTAGTGCTCCAGGTGAGGTCTTTGCTCAGTATGACTCGAAACGGGTCTTGCGCACCAGATTCTCCCAGTGAAATATCTTCTTTGATTTCCTCACTGCTGCTTCCGGGGGTGTTGATTATGTACCCACCCACAGTGAATCCTTGACAACGTCAAAGCTTTCTCTGTTTCTCATGATGCTGCTTATTGGTGTACTTAGGAGGATTTTTGCTTTCTTTATGTTTAGGTCTAATCCACACTGGGGACGATAGTCTTTGATCTTCCGCAGTAAACGGGTCAGGTTGTCTCCACTTTCAGCAAGCAAGTTGTGTCACTTGCATTTTCAGAGGTTCTTAATGAGTCTTCCTTCAGTCCTGTTGTTGAGTGCTTCTTCATAAAGTCTATCTTCTTGTATTATTTACTCAGCATACATATTTAATAAGTACGATGCGATGATATAATCCTGATGTACACCTTTCCTGGTTTTAGTGTATGCAGTTTCAGAGTCTCTTTCCTGATTTTAAACCACATGTGATCTCCATCTTCTGTCTGTGTGAGCACAATGAAGTGTCCAGAAATTTCCACTCTTCACAATGTTATCCATAGTTTGTGTATTAGTCTTGGTACATTAGAGAAACAAATCCACAGAAACATATGTATAAGACAGAGTTTTATATAAAGGTTAAGTGCACATCAAGAAAACATCCCAACCCAGTGCTGCCCAAGCCCACAAGTCCAACATTAACCCATATGTCCAACACCAATCCACAAAGTCCTCCTCCATCTCACAAAACAGACACAATGATGCCAACTGCAGGAGAAAAGCCAAGTCAGTGAACCTGTAAGCATCTCAGTGCTGGCAGGGGTCTCCACACAGCTCCTCCAGCACCCAGGGCTGCATCGGGGTAGGTCCATGTGGCTTCTCCTCAGGGATGTCTTGCAGGAAGTCAGCCTTGCCAGCTGAAGCAGGGAACTGCTAAGGCAGCTGCACTCTGGTGCAACCATCACAAAGCAAGAGACCCGAGAATGTGAAAGGCAAGGCTCACAGAGCCATTTATCCCTCTGCCCTTCAATTAATCCCACATGTGTTTATCAGCCAGGTTAGCACAATAAACTAACTACCTCAGTTTGTTATGATCCCTGTAGTTGAATGCCAATGCATAGTCAATAAAACACAGGTAAGCATCAATCTGCTCTTCTCTGCTTTTAATCAGCTCCATCATTCCAGGTCCTTTTTTTGAATCTGACTAGAATTTCTGGAAAATCTCTAAGGATCTCACAACCATTTTAAAAATTAACTTCAGCAAAGTTTTACTGGTATTGTTTGATAATTTCCACATTCTGTTCCATCACCTTTCTTTTTCTTTTTTTCTCCTTTTTTTAAAACAGTATTTTAACCTCCTCATTTATTAAAAACTATGGCATGCTTCACGAATTTGCATATCACCCTTGCTCCGGGGCCATGCCAATCTTCTCGGCATCGTTTCCAATTTAGTGTGTGCGCTGCTGACGGGAGCCCTCAATCCCTTCCTTTGGAAAGGGCAGCAGAATGGATCTCAGCCAGCCGGTGGGCCAGGGAGCTGTCTTCCAAATTCCTTGGCATAGAGGAGTGAGTTCTTCCAGTGCCATGCTGGCTTGTGGGAACATGCCTATTGGTGTTCTCTCCATTTCTGGATCCTTGTGTATTAGCTAATGTCTTTAGTGCACCTTGGACTTCTCCCTTCAGTACCATCAGTTCTTGATCATATGCTATCTGATGAAATGAATGAATGTCGACCAATTGTTTTAGTACAGTGACTATGTATTATTTTCAGTTTCTTTTGATGCCTCCTGCATCAGTCAATATTTTCCCCATAGAATCTTCCATTATTGAAATTCAAACCTTTAATTTTTTTCTTCAGTCCTTTCAGCTTGAGAAATGTTCACTGTGTCCTTAGGGCTCTCGGACTTCCAGTATTTGCACATTTAATTATAATGTTTTACTTGGTCTTTGTGAAATGCCCTTTGAGTTTTCTGTTCAGCTCTTTTACTTCATAATTTCTTTCATTCTCTTTAGTTTTCTATATTGTAGAGCAATGGGGGAGGGTCACTCCCATAAATGTTACAGTCTTGGAAACTCACAGGGGTAGTTCTACCCTGTCCTATTGGGTTGCTATGAGTCGGCATCAACTCTACGGCAGTGAGTGAGTGAGTGAGTGAGTGAGTTTCAAAGTCTCTTCTAAAATGCATCTGATCTTTTAAAAATCATTCCTGTCTTGAATGACCTTTTGCATGTGTGATGTGGTTGACATCACCCTATAATTTGGTTGCTCTTAGGTTATTAGTGTTCAATGTATCATATCTGTGTTTGAAATGGTATTCAGGTGGGATGTACTCAAGGTCAAATGTTGGTGCTTATGTACTTGATTTAATTTTATTCAGCTTCAACGTGAATATGAGCAATTGATCTTTTCCCGTCAGCCCATGGCCTATTCTGCCTGATGATACTGACCTTCTTCTCCATCTTTTCCCACAGATGTAGTAGATTCAGTCCCTGTGCATTCCAGCTGATGAGCTCTACCAACATAGTTGTCATTTATGTTGTTGAAAAACAGTATTTGTAATCAAGAAGTTGTTGGTCTTGCAAAATTCTATCATGCAATCTCTAGAATCATTACCATTGCCACCATCATATTTTTCAAGTCTATTTACTTCTTTGTTTCTAACTTTCCAATTCCAATCACCAGTAATTATTAATGTATCTTGATTGCATACGTGACCAGTTTTAGACTACAAACTTTGGTAAAAGTCTTCAGATTCTTCATCTTTGACTTTAGTGTTTGGAGTGTAAATTTAAATAATAGTCAAATTAGCAGGTCTCTTTATAGATCTCTATATTATCCGATCGCAGATGGCACTAACTTTAGGATAGAACTTCAAATATTCTTTTTATAATGACTGTGATACTATCCCTTTTCAATTTGTCATTCCTAGCATAACAGACCAGGTGAATATTTGATTCAAAATGACCAACACCAATTCAGTTCAACTCACTAATGCCTAGGATATTGATCTTTATGCATTTCATTTCTGACAATTTCCAATTTTCCAAATCCATATTTTGTATATTGCTTGTTCTGTTATGAATGGTTATTTTCAGCTTGTGTTGGGCTGGATTGTCTAGAAAAAAAACAGTGACATATATGTATAAGAAGGAACTTTATATCAAGAATAATTTCATATCAAGAAAACATTACAACACAATCTAACTTAAACCTATGGGTCCAATGCTAGCCTGAGCCCTCTTCAGAATCATGTAAATGCAGGTTGATAAAGCAGAATGGCGAAGCAGGAAGCAGGGAGGTTTTAGGATGGTGGGTACAGAGTCAAGTGGACCCAAGTTTGGTGGAAGCATGGCAGGGCACTGACAACTCTCAAGGTCAGTGACTCACATGGGGCCACCCCTGAAGGCAGAGACAGTATCCAATCAAGGAGAAGGACAATAGAGAGAGAGAAAAGTTCTCATTGTCTCTCTTACATAAAGCATACAACCACCTGCCCAAGGAAGCATCACCAGGCTACCACCTGATTGATAAGTCAGACTCCCGCCTACCTACACACAGGTAATATTAAGATAACATAAAATCTCACCACCACACAGCTATTTCTTCTCATTTTGAGTTATGCCACATCAGCAAGTGTGTTAGTCTGGGTAAACTAGAGAATCAAATTCATAGATATTGCTATGTGTATAGGAAAGAGATTTATATAAAGAGTAATTGTACATTAAGAAAAAATCCCAGCCCAGTCTAGATCAAGTACATAAGTCCGATATAAACCCACATGTCCAGTACCAGTCTGTAAATTCCTCTTCAGACTCATGAAACACATGCAATGACGCTGAGTGCAGGAAGATCACAGGCCAGTGGGTGGAAAGTCTTGTGGATACAGTGGCACCTCAGCACTGGCATGGATCTCCACATGGAGCCTCCAGCTCCAAGGCTCTGGCTACCATCAGTATGGCTCCATGTGGCTGGTCAACAGTGATATGTAACAGAGAAAGTATGTATCTATCCTCCAGTGAACTATTTATCTCCTTAGTGCCTCCAAATGAGGTCATCAAGCTGCGACCTGATTGACAGGCTAAACTCCATCTCTTCACTCTTAATAGTCTCAAATTGACAATAGATTATGTAACTACCGCAGCAACTGAATGTCATAAAACCTTTGCTCCATCCATGTCATTAAGGTGGCTCATCTTCTAGCACCCATAACGTTTCCAGCGCCTAATTTTTTAGAAGTTGACTACCTCTTCCTTATTCCTAATCTGCCTTAGTCTGGAAGCCTCCATGGAGGGACACTGGTGGTATCTGAAATACTGATGACATAACTTCAAGCATCACAACAACATGCAAGCCAACCCAGCCTGACAAACCGACGAGACAAGTGGTAGAAAAGGTGCTCCACTTATTGGCCAATTAAAAAAATATTTTTAATCACTTATTAAGTTTCCATCTCTCTTAGACATTTTATAGCATACATGTATGAGACTCCACATAATGTCTGTCTGCAGAGTATATGTCTGTCTGCAGAGTACATTTCAAAGAGAGGCATATGAGCAAGCATATTTGTGTGAAGGTTGTAAGTAAAATCAAGGTTGACCCAGAAATACAAATTTATTGCCAAGTCCTAGTTGCTTGTTAACTTGAATTAATAGTGCATGAGCAACTACAGTCAGACTTCATCTTACACATGCAAAATGAAACGAAGAATTGAGAAAATTATCTCTATATGGGCAGGACAATTAAGGCAAAACGTGTTCAGTTCACCTGGATTATCCAGCTACTGGCTGTATCTGAAGGCTGCAACACAAAGTCAGAATAAAACACCTTTCTTTCTAAATATGTTACGTGTTGATTGGCAAGGTGCTGGGTAGACAGCCATCAAGGTCAAAGTTCTTGCAAAGAAAGAGCCCAGCCATAGAGGATCCAATCAAGCTTGCCCAAATTTGGAAAGACTTGGTCAGTAATTAAATTCCTACATATTTCTCCAGCCCAACGAGAAAGCAGTCCACGGCAGTTCAGCTAAAACTAGGCACTTTGTCAATAAGTCTACAGGAAGAGTTTGGGGTATGGAAGCTCATCCCCCCATATTGTTAGTTATGCTGTACAGGAGTGGGCATGTGCGCCTCTGTTTCCCAAGTCAATGGATACATCCAGGAATCAAAAGGCCCAGCTTCAGCTTGCTTTCCAAGAGCCTTCCCAAAAGGGCATCTTGTTTATACTGGATTAGACTATGGCATATTTTTATTTTATCTTATTGTCCTGTAATATGTCTAACAACAAGTTTACCCTTTTATCCACTTTGTAAGAGGACAATTAGGAGACATTCATTATATTTACCATGTTGTGATACCAACATGACAATCCATGCCCCCCCCCTCCACAGCCCCCATTCTTATCCCAATTCCAGATGGTTACAATTACAAAAGATTTGGAAGGAAATTATTTAGGTCATCTAGCGACTATCATATCAATATGGAAACTCCCTTCCTCTTAAAATTTAGCTTGGTACTGCTGGAAAAACCTGGGTGCAGAGAACCAGGTTACATTTCCATGGTGCCTTTTCTTGGACACAGGTCGTCTTGCAAGCTACTCAATTGCTCTGAACTGCTCTATTGTCATAGATAAAATGGAATCCTAAGATCTGCTTTATAAAATGATTTAGATCATTAAATAAGATAATGTTTGTTACTTGGCTGGCACAAAGACATCTAACTTGGTTTTTCTGCCCTTTCTCTTAAATATAGTTAGCATAGACCCAGAGGAAAAAAATGGTCATTTTTGAGTCTATTCTGACTCACAGTGACTTTATGTGTCTCAGAGTACAACGATGCTGCTTTGAGTTTTCAATGCTGATATTTTAGAAGTAGTCACCAAGCCTTTCTCCCAAGGGGCCTCTGGGTAGACTCAAACCCCCAACATTTTGCTTAGCAGCCAGGCACTTTAACCATTTGTATCAATCACCCAGGGACCAGAGTCAGGGCAGGATCTGAATAAGCATGTGTTAAATAAATTACATAAGGGAATGAATGAGCATTAGGAGAAATAATTATAAGAAACTGAAGCTGGATATTTTTCCCAAATAGGAGCTAAAGATGTTTACATGGCAGAGTAGTAACTCCAGATATCTGGAAGGGGCACTCGCAACTTCAGCTTGGGTGGATTTGGGCTGGGCAAAGACCCATTAGAGGAAACTGTGAAAGACTCAATTCTTTGCTGCTATTTTCTTCCCCCTTTCCTCTGCTCCTCTCCCCCCACCCCCAACTGCCACAGAGTGCTAGTCTATAAGTTGCTCACTCAAGGACATAACATCAAAGATCTCAAAATCCTGGATCCTTGGGTCCTTGTTTTCACCTGTGCCTGAGGTACAGGTGAGGGTTATGGACAGTCATGCTGGGTCCCAAATATCAGTCTACCTCTATCCCATTGACAGGTTGAACCAAACCAACTTCTGATCCCAAATACTGCTTGTGACCCAGTCATTTTCTCTCTCTCTCTCTCTCTCTCTCTCTCTCTCTCTCTCTCTCTCTCTCTATGTGTCTCTCTCTCTCCCTCCCTTTTAATCTCTATGTTTAGGAATAGTCTAGTGAGAATCAAGTCATCAGCTCACATATGAAAGTTGTGTGTGTGTGTGTGTGTGTGTGTGTTTATTCATTTACTGATTTAGAAACAAGGGCATGCGTTCTTTTTACTGGACATACTGTCCCTGAGCACGACATGTGGCCTTCTAAGAGGAAAGAAGAATGACTGACCCTTCTCAGAGAAGCATCCATTTGAAGAAACCCAATTTCGGCTAAGGCTTAAAATAGAACTACATTGAACCTCAACTCTTACACCCAAGAGCATCCCTCATGTTACAGTTATTTTTGAAATAGTATCTTGATGAAAGCCCCCAAACCAAACCCACTATTATCTTCAACAGTTGATAACATTTTAGGTCATTTGAGAGTTAAAGTCAGATTGGATGATAAGGATATATATATACGTATTCCTGTTGGGACATTATCCTTTTTGCTGGGGCAACCAGGAAAAAGTTTGTGGACTCACTGGCATCTTCTGGAAAATGGTGTCTGTGCACGTCAGCCTTCGCATGTTGCAGCACCTCAGGCTAGTCAGTCTGTGATCACCAGCCTTTCAACCTGGTGGCTTCTGCTTTGGCCTCTGGGGTCTCTGAAGGCACCTCTTGTGCCCCCAGAGTCCCTGAGTGGCACAAGCAGGTGTTCTTTCCCCAGCCCAGAGATTGGTGATTCAATCCACCTAGAGGGGCCGCTGCAGAGGTCTGGCGATCTGCTACTGAAAGACCATCGCATGGGGTCACTATCCGTCAGAATGGAATGAATGGCAACTAGCAACAGCTTCGGGGCTTCCAGAAATCAGTTTCAGGAGTGTCTGTCACACGTGGGATACAGCACCACTGGAAGGTCAGAGATTGAGGCTGAATCGATGGAAAGGAGGAGTTGGGGCTGAAGCGAGGCCATGAATTGGGGACATTTGGCTGGGTGTTCACCACTTTGGCCAGGCCACCAGGACAACTGGGAAAACCTTCCAGAAATGTCTTCTGTGTCCCAGCCCTGACTTTCTTCCTTTGAAAACCAAACCACCACCAAAACGACAGAGTGTGCACCTTTCTGGTCTTCTCTGCTCGTGCTCAGTCTACATCACTTATGATTTTGTCTGTCTCGGGCATATAATTATAGATTTTAAAAGTAAAGTGCTTGGGATACTCATGCAAGAATTATTTGGGGAGTGGGAATGTTGGTATATTCTTCCAATGGCTTATATGTTAATGTTTTGTTAATGTAGTTCCCGATTATTTACGTCATAAATTTTGACTGAATTCGTTCATCTGGCTTGTGGGGAACTGAGAACCGGGAAGAGAGCGTATGGGGACAAATTCTCTGCACCCATATGTAGTGTACTACGCTCATACCAGGCAGCTTCTGGTGGAGGAAGGCCTTCACACTCGTGAGTGGAGATGAATGCTAGTCACAATCTCCTAACCAAAGGTTGGTTGTTCCCTACAATGTCCCCCATAATAATGCCAATTTTAAGGGGCTGCTTGCAAGCATGTAGTTGCTAGCCTTGAAGGTTATCTGCCTGAAGGCTGTCTGCCAGCAAGAGCAGTCAGACCACCCTCCCCTAAGTAGGGCCCATTCCCTTCTGATAAGGATCATAGATTGTTCCCTTGCAGAACTGCTCAGGGACACTTGAACTCCCTGAAGGTCAAGTCAGCTCAGAGATGACCAAGGTTGGGCTACCATCTTAACTCTGGAACCTGCCCATCTTGTTAATATGTACCTTCCTGTTACATGTATGCCTCTAATACATCCCCTTCCTGTTACGTATGTCTATGACATGGCTTGCATGCCCGAGATTATATAAAATTGTGAAAGAATACATTTGCTCTCTCTTTGATTCCCATTGTCATGGAAGAGGTGAGCCCTTGCATGCTTTGTCTGATGTCTCTTTAATTTACCCTTCAATTACACAACCGCCTCTTAGAACCATATGGTTGGGAGGCTGGTACCCCACACTGGCTATACACGGGCAGACTGAATGTCTGTTCATTATAAGTCTGAAGGCAATGATGTTGCTACTGTTGTTTCAGTGATGTGTGCTGGCAAGGGGAGAGGAAGAAGAGAATCATTTTACCTTGCCTCTGCTACACTGAACTCAACTTTGTCATCCTCTGACCCCCAACTGCAGAGGGCTGGGAATGATCCTAACTGGCAACCACAATATGACAGTAACAGGAGGTATCATTTTCCAGGCCACCTCCGGATTAAAAACTATGATACGATATGATCAACTTAAAACTAGTTGAGTGCCACTCTCTGTCTCATTTTTTTCCTCTACTATACTAGTGTATTGAGAGGACACATGTCGTGTGTGTGTGTGTGTGTGTGTGTGTATTTGAGAGAGAGTGTGTGTTCTAGGGTCCATTCTAACTTATGGCAGCTGCTTGTGTGTATAGTAGAACTGTGTTCAATACGGTTTTCAATAGTTAATCTTCCAGAAGTAACTTGTTATTGTTGTTAGGTGCCGTGAAGCTGGTTCCGGTTCATAGCAATCTTAGGTATAACAGAACGAGACACTGCCTAGCCCAGCACCATCGCACAATTGCTGTTAGACTTGAGCCCATGATTGCAGCCACTGTGTCATTCCATCTTGTCAAGTTGTCGTTCACTTTTTTTGCGGCCCTTCTATTTTCCCAAGCTTGACATCCTTTCCCAGGGACTGACCTCTCTTGATGGCATGTCCAAAGCTCATAAGATGGAGTCTCACCATCCTTGCTTCTAAGGTGCATTGTGTACTTCTTCCAAAACAGGTTTGTCTGTCCTTTTGGCAGCCCACTTTCAATAGTCCTCACCAGCACCATCACTCAACTGGCCAGACTGTTTTTTCTGAGGTGCCTCTGGGTAAAGTCGAACTCCCAACCTTTCTGTTACCATGAAGTGAATTTGACCATTTGCATCCCCCAGAAACTTAGTAGTAAATATTTTGAGATCTCAGAGGGAACCAAGCAAAAACGTTACAGAAATAAAGGCAAAGCAGTTGTTTCGTTACAGTCCACTCCTAGGTTGTTTCTTATTCCGCTTCCATTTAAGGTAGGACACATGGTCTGGTACTCGCCTTTATACATGGTTGATATGAATCCTAAAGTATTAGGAAGGGGTTAGAAGCATTGGCCCTGAATTGAGCAGAGAACACTTAGTTGTTTCTCAGGAAGGGTGGCAATGCAGAATAGCTGTGAGCTGCCCCTGGGTAGAAGTAGAAGTCTGGCCCTGAGCCTTTCTAATTACTCTGCCAGTTTGAACGAAACCTGGGTTCTGATAGAAGCATGTACAACGAAAAAAATACAGTATTTGTCTCAGGGTCTGGGTCCATGTGCCAATGGACAGAATATTCTGGAAAAGCAATTCAATATTTCATTGTCAATTACTAACCCAAAACAACCTCACTGCCCTCAATCGATGCCGACTCAAAGCGACCCTGTAGGACAGGGTAGAATCATCCCTGGGAGTTTCCAAGACTGTAACTCAATCCATTATTTAACCAAATAATAATAATAAATGCTCATTTAAAATGTATGTTGGTGAATTTAAACAACTGAGATACCACCTAACACCCTCAAAGATAGCCCAATTCAAAAAATCAGAAAGTAACAAGTGTTGGAGGAGCTGTGGGGAGATAGGAATGCTCCTCCACTGCTGGTGGACCTGTAGGTATGAACAGGCACTATGGAAATCGATTTGGCGATAACTAAACAGATGGAGATTGAGCTACCATATGACCCAGCAATCCCCCTACTGGGCATATACCCAGAAGACGCAAGAAACAAACCACAGGCAGACATCTGTGCTCCAATGTTCATCGTGGCACAGTTCACAATTGCAAGGAATTGGAAACAACACAAATTTCCATCAACAAATGAATGGATCAAAACACTGTGGTACATACATACAACGGAGTACTATGCAACCCTAAAATGCAGCAATGAATGCATGAAGCACATCGCTGCATTGGAAGAAGTGGAGGAAATCATGCTAAGTGAAGTAAGTCAAGCACAAAAGGACAAGTACAACGTGAGTCCACTGTGTAAGCTTAAAAAAAAAATAAAACAGGGCATAGGGGAAAAGCTACTATATACATACATCCCTGGGGTGAGGTCCAGCAATTATGCCAGGGGCCAAACCCAATCCAGGGACACATACAGCAACCAATTAAATAAGAGGGGAAAAGAAAGAGAGAGAGAGAGAAAGCCAGGGAGCAGGGCACTAATCCACCCAAGGGGAGGGTATTGTTTATATCTCCACATGAGAGGGAGAGAGAAACCAGGCTTCAACCCAATATGCCAAATGTGAATACAATGTGTACCAGGGAACCAATAGAGAGGTCTGGGGGCTGGTCCCAATTCCAACTATGTGGACACCACACACCCCCTCCCCACCCCCCTCCGCCCGCCAGAAGAATGCACTTCAGCACTGGGCCTACAGCTTGGGAGAGGGGCGTGTCAGATTAGAGGACATGAGAGAAATGCAAAGGAATGGAGAAGGAGGAGAGGACATCCTGGCCCAGCAAGCCCCAGGACGATGTTCCTGCTCGGAGCAGACACACGGAAGGACATCAGGGCTGGCCCCACTATGGGACACGGTGTTCCTCACTGAACCATGGCCTGCGGGGGACAGCACTGGAGACACAGTG
>NW_022103904.1:8634211-8647925 GCF_000313985.2 Echinops telfairi
GTGTCGATAGGATTAGGTATCAGGCATCTAAGACCCAGGATGAAACCATACCCAAGGTGAATGGGGTGGGGGTGGGGTATGGCATGGAGACCCAATGCCAATCTGTAGACAATTGGACATCCCTCACATAGGGGTCACAGGGAAGAAATGAGCCAGTCATGGATCAGTATAGCACCGATGAAACACACAACTTTCCTCTAGTTCTTTGGTAATTCCTTTCCTTGACTATCATGACCTCAATTCTACTTTACAAGTCAGATTAGACCAGAACATGCACACTGGGAATCCAGGATAGATAAACCCCTCAGGGCCAACAAGGAAAGTAGAGATACCAGGAGGATTAGGGGAGGGTGGACGGAGAATGGGGGAACCGATCACAAGGATCAACCTAGAACCCCCTCCCTGGGGGATGAATAACAGAAAAGTGGGTGAGGGGCGACGGAGGACGATGCAAGATATGGAAAAAATAATCTATAACGTATCAAGGGTTTGTGAGGGAAGGTGGGGGTGGGGGGAAGAAATGGGGAAAGGATATCAGGGGCTCAAGTGGGAAGAGAATGCTTTGAAAATGATGATGGCAGCATATGTGCAAATGTACTTGACACACTGGAGGAATGTATGGATTGTGATAAGAGATGTAAGACCCACCCAATAAAAGTATTTTTTTAAAAAATGTATGTCAATGTTTGTGTTAGTCCGGATTGACTAGAGAAACAAATCCAGAGACACTCACAGGCCAGTGGGTGAAAAATCTTGTGGATCCAGTGGTGGTAGGAAGCATTTCCAGGGATCTGGCTGCCATCAGCATGGCTCCATGTGGCTTGTCAATAGGAATGTCAAACAGAGAGAGTGTGTGTCCCGCCTCCAGGGAGGAATGCAAGAGTAAGAGTTCCCAGAATCCTCAGGAGGAGACTATGCCCACACAGAGTCATCATTGACTATGACCTGATTGACAAGCTAGACTCCACCCTTTTGCTCAAGTTGACAGGAGATTATGTAACTGCCAGAGTGTTTCTTTGTAGTCCTTTCCTAAAGATTCCCAAATCTCAAGTTGGAACTAAAGTATAGAACTGTAAAAGTTTATGCAGTTTTTACCTTAGTGCATCTGTGGAAATCTTGAGAATCACATCAACATAAAGTTGCTCATATTTTTCTGTAGGGACAGTGTCATAATTGGGAATTGAGATACAGACTAAGGATTTGGAGTAAAATAAATCATAGATATCACCAACATTCTACCATAAATGCAATGTCATAACTGCGATAAACTTTGGGATCACTTAACATTTGAAAATGATGTTGTAAGTTACAAAGGCCATCAGTTTTATCACTGCAAGAGACTTTAGGGATTATCTTGTCCATCCTACAGTTTGGAGATAAGAAAATTGAAATCAAAGATTAAGTGATTTGCTTAATTTAGTTAGGAACCAAGCCAGGACTGTGTCTCCATCTTCCCTCCTCTCCTGAGTCTTTCCTCTACAATACGCTGCAAAGTAAAGATGAAAATACTGATTGAAAAAAGTGAAAAGATGCATATATAAGACTATCATTGTAAATAAATAACAGTATTTTGATTAAGTCATTAATTTGACATCTATTTAATGATTCCTGTATCCTCCCTAGAATTTAGGGGAGTATGCTGCAGGACAAAATGTTTCCTATCCCTCCTTCATAAACTTTTCTAAACAACTATGCAGGAATCCTGGTGTCTCAGTGGGTTTAGCTTTGGGCTGCTAGCTACATGGCCAGTGTGTGGTAATTACATAATCTGTTGTAAACTTGAGACTATTAAGAGTGAATAGGTGGAGTTTAGCTTGTCAATCCTGTTGTAGTTTGATTACCTCAGGGGGTGGCACTAAGGAGATAAATAGCTCGCTGGAGGCGGGGCACACACTCACTCCCTGCAAGCCATTCCCATTGACAAGCCACGTGGAGCTATGCTGATGGCAGTCAGATGCTTGGAGCTCGAGGGGTCACGTGGAGACCCACGCCAATACTATGCTGCTTCTACCACCACTGGATCCACAAGAATTCCCACCCACTGGCCTGAGATCTTCCTGCACTCGGCATCATTGAAAATGTTGCATGAGTTTGTGGAGGAATTACAGACTGGAACTAGACATATGGGCTAATATCAGACTCATGTACTTGATCGGCCCTGGGCTGGGATCTTTTCTTAATGTACAGTTACTCTTTATATGAAGCTCTTTCTTATACACATATGAGTATCTATGAAATTTGTTTCTCTAGTCTACCCAGACTAGCACCCAGTGGTTCAAACCTACCAGGTGCTCCATGTGAGAAAGGTGTGGCTGAGTTACAGTCACAGAAACCCTATGGAGCAGCTCCATTCTGCCCTGTGGGGTCATAATGAGGTGGAATCCATTAGATGGCTGGGGAGACAGGAAATCAATTATGTTGTTGTTAGTTGCCAGTGAGTTAGCACGAGGCTCATGGTGAGCCCATAGACAAAGGAAATAAACACTGCCAAGTTCTTTGCCATGCCCATGACTGGTTGTACATAGGACAACATGCCAGTATATATACATTTTACACTAACTGTTTTTCTGAAATATATTTACAGACCTCACTTGATAGTCTGTCTTAGTCTGGAAGCTGTGCTGAAATTTCTTTTAGCATAACAGCAACATGCAAGTCACTACTTACCAATGAGTGGTGGCTACTCATGAGACACGTTGTTCAAAAATCAAAACCAAATTTCTAGCACAGAAGGCAAGAATTCTACCACTAAACCACCAATCTCTCCATAAGCAGGTATAAAAACAATTCATTTCTATAGAGTTGATTCTGATTCATAGCAACACTATGGGACAAGGTAAAACCTGCCCCTGTGGGTTTTCAAGACTGCAAACTCTTCATAGGAGCAGAAAGCCTCATCTTTGTACCAGGGAGAGTCTGGTAGCTTCAAACTTCTGACCTTGAGGATAGTAGCCCAAAAAGTAACTCACTATACCGCCAGGGCTCCTTTTGTTCCTGATGGGTGCCTTAAGTCCATTCTGCCCCTGGTCATACTTCTTCCAAGACAGATCCGTTTGTCCTTTTAGTAGTCCATGGTAGTTTCAATACGCTTCTTCAGCACCACAATTCAAAACGCATGGATATTTCTTTGGTTTCCCTTATTCATTGTCCAACTTTCACAAGCCTATGAAATATTTGAAAATACCATGGGTTGGGTCGGGGCATCTCAGTCCTCAAAGCAACTTCTTTGCCTTTCAGTATGCTAAAGAGGCCTTGCGCGCACATTTCCCTAATGCAACTCAACTTCTGATCTCTTGACTGCTGCTCCCATGAGCATTGAGTGTAGATTCAAGCAAGGCAAATCTTTGACAGCTTCCATCTTTTCTCCAGTTGTGAGGATTTTGGTCTTCTTGACATTGAGTTGGAATCCATAGTGAAGGGTGTAATCCTTGATCTTCATCAACAAGTGATTCAAGACCTCTTCACTTTCAGCAAGGTTATCACAGATTGGTAATAAACCTTCTTCCAATTCTGATGCTGCATTCTTCTTCATATAATCCAGCTCCTCTGATGATTCGCTCAACATACAGCTTGAATATGTACAGTGACAGGTTACAACCCTGTCACACACCTTTCATGATTTTAAACCATGCTGTATTCCTTTATTCTTTTCCCACACTCTTTTTTTTTAAAACTGAGAATTTATGTCTTTTTATTCTTATTTTATTTTTATAATCATTTTACTGGGAGCTCTTCCAGATGTCATAACATTGCATAGTTCAATCACATCAAGCAGTATTGTACAATTGCTACCACAGTTTCAAAATACTCTTTTCTTTTGCCCTCCTTGACATCAGCTCTCCTTTGTGCCCCCCCCTCTCCCACCTAACTCCCCATGAGCCCCTATTTATTTGTTTATTTAATGATATCTCACCCCATCCACTATCTCCTTTTACATACAGTTCTGCTGTTCACGGCCCTTGAGTGGGGTTGCTTCCAGCTCCTCTCTTCCTATACTCTCAGGGCTGTAATTCTGATGTTTGGGATGGGAAGGGGATTTGAGGGTGGGCACTTTCACCACCTGGCTGCCGCAGCTAAGGATGTCCTCGCACCCTGACTCAGCTCCAGCTCGGTATCCACAGCCAAGAGAAGCCAAGAGCTCTGCTCTACTCTCGGGCCTGCTCCTGACCTGTGGACTTCTGACCTCCGGTCCCTGGTCTGCTATGGATCTCCAGCTAGCAGCCACATCCTCTCATCTCTCCAGTCTTCAGTTCTGTATTGTCTGCCATCTTCTGTCATCAATGCAAGAACACTGGACCTCACCTCCATACTTTCTTACTTTGATAGAAACCTGACCCGGCTTGTTACTTAACGCCAGGTGGAGAGATCGCCCTCAGGTGCCCTGGGCGCACCTCCCACACTAACTCTTGATAAATGTACAACTTCCTCAGGAGCACTATGAAGTGTTCTGGAATTCCCATTCTTCTCAAGGTTACCCATAGCTTGTTATGATCCACACAGGTGAATGCCTTGGCATAGGGCAGCAGCACCTACAATCCCCTGCAAAAAACCTGACTCCTAGTGAGTCGATTCTAACTCATAGCCACCTTAATTAAGGTTTCCTAGGTGGTAAATCTGTGTAGAAGCAGATGGCACTTTTCACCCAGAAACTGCATTTCAAACTGACCACAGGCCTCCTTTAAGCAACTATAGACTCTTCTATAAAGGTCCAGATGCAAACAATTTAGACGTTGCTGGTCTAAATTATCTCTATTGCAACTACTCAACTCTGCAATTGTCATGCAAAAAGCAGCTAAAGGCAATATGCAAATGATGCGTGGGGCGGGTTTTCTAGTAAAACTTTACAGACACTGAAATTAGAATTTCATGTAATTTAAAATTTTTTTCTCTTGTCACCAATTATTTATTTTTTTAAACACCAAAAAAAAATTTTTTAAAGTGTTCTTAGCCTACGGTTCCTACAACAGATGGAAAGTAAAGATGTGGCCACAGGATTGCCAACTCTGGCTTGGGTGGGGGGGACCCTGGTGCTGCCGCAAGGTGCGCGGACCCATTAAGTCTTCTGTGGCGCCAAGCCAGCATGCTCTTCAGGGTGACTAAGAGGAGGCTAGCTGCTCCTGTTTGGTACAGGAGAGGGGCAGTGAGACAGACAAGGCCCTCAAGGCGATGGAGTGACACAGTGGCTGCAACCATGAGCCCGGGCATTGGAACAATGATGAGGATGGCACAGGACCTTGTACTGTTTTGTTGTCTGGTGCAGAGGGTTGTTATGGGTTAGAACTCACTCATCCCATCTAAAAACAACATCTGCTCCTGTCAAGATTCACAGTCTCGGGTCACTAGAAAGCAGCTTGGAGGCAGTGGTGGTTTAATGGTCTTGGTGGAAGTGAAAAAGAATGGCGTTTTCAAGGTAGAAGACATATTTTCACATTTTGTTCATGCTCTGAGCTGGTTAACTTTTCTGTGTCTTGAGTTGACCACTGTAAATGCAGGTGATTCTGTCCATTTAAGGGATTGGGAGGATGAAGTGACTTAAAATGTTAAGAAGATTTCATTTTGAGCCCGAATATACCCTGCAATTTAGTCCATTCAAACTCATAAGGCTTCCAAGGCTATAAATCTGTAAGGGAGTAGACAGCCTCATCTTTCTTCCACAGAGAAGGTGGTGGGTTTGAACCACATACCTTGAAGTTACTAATTCAGTGCTTTTGTAGCAGCCCCACCTGGACTCCTAACCTGAACACATGAGTTGACCCTTTAAGTTCAGCAGTTCAAATCCATCAGTCAGTCCACTGAAGAAAGACCAGCTTTTCAGTCCTATGAGTTTGCTGTGAGCCTTAATATAGGAATTGCTCTATAAATATCCTCTTTTCTGTATGTTCCTCTTCCTAACCACTACAAAGTACTTACACATGCACATGCATAGCTTTTACTTTTGAAAAAACTTAGTCTCTTACTTTCCTAATTCTTTTCTCTTTCTAATTCCAAATTACCCACTGTGATACTGAAATATGTTAAGGTTTATACAAGACTCAAGTTATGATGGCTGGAAAACCACTTTTCTCTGTAATGTGGAATGCTTCCTTGTCTCTATTTTTTCCCTTTTTGCAAGAAAAACAATGAATAGATTTCAAAAATAAAAACAAAAGGCCAAGACATCTCAAAAAGTCCAAATGCTGATAATTGGAGGCTATTCATTAACAAAAGAATGAGACCCTGTTGATAAACTTATATTACCTCTAAGTAGATTGACTTCAATTAGCTAATGGGCCAAAATCCCAGAATCTTCTATAGCTGTCATTGCAGTCATCACCTTGTGAGATAAAGTTTATTGTGCCAACTTGGCCGATGAACACATGTGGGATTAATTGAAGGGCGGAGAGATAAGTGGCTTGGTGAACCTCGCCTTTCTAGTTCTCGGGTCTCTTGGTTTCTGATGGTCAGACCAGGGTGCTGCTGCCTTAACTAGTTCCCTGCTTCATATGGCAAGGCTCACTTCCTGCAAGACATCCCTGAGAAGCTGCATGGACCTACCCTGGTGCAGCCCTAGGTGCCAGAGCCCCTGCCAGTGCTGAGATGCTTAAACATTCACTGATTTAGCTTTCCTCCTGCAGTTGGCATTATTGCATGTTGTTTGTGAGATTGAGGAGGACTTTATAGATTGATATCAGACATATGGGCTAATGTTGGACTTAAGGGCTTGGACAGCATTGGGTTGGGATGCTTTCTTAATGTACACTTATCCTTATATATAAAACTCTCTCTTATATACATATGAGTTTCTGTGGATTTGTTTCCCTAGTTTACTCAGACTAACACACCTTGTTCAGCTCTGTAGTACAGTTCTTGGTACCCTTTGCAGTCCTTGGCTTGGAGCCCAAACCAACTGACCCCCAAGCAGCCAGAGCAGTCTTGGTCATGACAAATGGTCCACATCTTCCCCGGCTGAGAAATTCCTTCTAACATAGCATGTTCCTGGTGTAAAAGTGCTCCATGTCTTCCTCTGATACCACAGCCCATTTTAAAAGGGAGATCAATTCACAGAATGATGGATGTGTATGGAAATGAGGGATGCCATTTTCCTTGCCAAACAGGTGAATAGGGAGTGGAGATGGGGCAGAGTAAGTGATTCATACATCTATCATCAGACTTTTAAATGCCTGTCAAGAATTTGCCTTTCTCCTTATAGAATAGCTGCTTCTGGAAAAGACCTTGGCCAGATGGGGAAGGATAGACAATAAAGTAAACAAAAGAAAAGAAAACAAAATCCAAGCCCATTGCTATCTACTCGCTACTGACTCACTGAGACCCTGAGGGTGTCTGAGACCAAGCGTGTCTATGAAAGCGGGTGGCCTCTTCTTTCTTCTGAGGAGCAGCTTGTGCTTTGAACTGCCAACTTTTCTGTGAGCATCTCCAATGTTATCTCACGGTGCCACCAAAGCAGCTTGGGGGGTAACAATAAAAACAAACAAACAAACTCGCTGCCCGTGGGTTGATTCCAACTGAGAGTGTCTCTGTAGGACACAGAGGAACTGCCTCTGTGGATTTCTTAAACGATAACTTTTCATGCAAGTGGGAAACCTCCTTTTTCTCCCGGAGAGCAGTTGGTGGTTTTGAACTGCTAACCATTCCGTTCACAGTCCAACTCATAACCCACCATACCACCAGACTTTATTTTACAACTACTCAAAATTTCAAGAAAAAAGTTGAAATTACTGTATATTAAAATATCAAAAGCTTTTCTTTTCGTCTCATTGACCAAGTTGGGAAAGATGATTGATTTCCAAAACCATTCAAAGGTTGTTGTTTGTTTGTTTAAAAAAATTTTTTTGAATAAAGCATTTCAAAAATACTGATGAAGTTCTTCTTGGCAAAATGTTGAGTGCATCGTTAGGGCAGCTAATTTAGACATGGCTGAAAGGATGTACCAGCCAGAACTGGACAGACATGTCCAATTATATGAAGACAGTTTCCTTTCCGACTTTCTGTATCCTCTTCCCCACAGGTACCTGCTTTGGCAGCTGCTCACCATGCTACTGAAGCCCCAATAATGTAACATTTTCAGGCAGCAACATGGAGCACCTTGGTCACAATATGCAACAATGCACTTTGGCGAGGCTGAAGCAGACACGTAGGCAGAGGCTGCCTGCCTGAGTGCATACCTTCTGTGTGGGGGCACCCTACCGATGCCATCAGATCTGATCTGTCACCTTTCAGGAACCCTTAACAAGGCTCCTCACAGCCTGATGCTACCAGCCTGGCTACCCCAAGGGCTGAATGCATCAATTCCTGGTAGTATATCTATATAATCCACTCATTGCACACCAATTGGAAAGCTCTAAATTAAATAATGCCTAAGTATGAACACCCTGGAGCCAGCCTGCCTAGGTTTGCCTCTCAGTTTCTCCTCTTCCTGGAAGAACTCTGGTAATACACTAGTTAAAACAGTTAACCAAGAGGTTGATAGTTGAAACCTACCAGCCACTCCATAGGAGAAAGATCAAGCTGTCTGCTTCTATGAGGATTAAAGCCTATGGGGACAGTTCTACTCTGTCCTATCTCACTACCATTGAGTCGATGCTGACTCATAGTGACCCTATAGGGCAGGATAAAACTGTCCCTGTGTGTTAATGAGACTGTATCTTTTTATAGGAGTGAAAGCCTGTCTTTCTCCCCTGGAGCCTGGTGGTTTTGAACTGCTGATCTTGTATGAGCAGCCCAACATGCCCTATGGGGTCACTATGAAACTAATTAAATTGGACAGCAATGGCTTTAGTTTTGTTAGTGGTTTCTGATTTTTCTAGGTCTGTGTCTTTTAGGCAAATTCATGTCATGTTAGTCTGAGTAGACTAGAAAAACAAATTCATAGGCACATATCAGCAGGGTGGGGAACCTTTGGTCTGCAGGCTCCATAAGACCCTCGGAGTCATCACACCACCTAACATTACAGACCTCACCAAAGAGAAGCAGTTCCAGCCATCACATTAGGGGTGAGTTAACTCAATGCGGGACCAGTAGGGCCCATAAATGATGCTATACATATCCAAATGGCCCTTGGCAGATAAAAGGTCTAGAGGAAGATGATTTTTCATCTCTTTAAACTTCTGCAGCATCATATAGCATTCTTCCCTCTGTGTCTCTTACTATCTGTGGTGAAGGGAGATTGTTTGGTATGGCTTTTCCGTCATAGTTTTTGTAACTCCAACCAGTGACCGGATATAAGCTTGCAAGTAAGGTGTAGAGGGCTCTAACTTGAGGATTGGTCCGTTTTGTGACGCCTCTGGGTATAAGAGAGCCATCTCAGAAGCAGGAATAGAAAGAATCCCTGACCACCCAGAGAGAAGTGCCACGAGCCAAGCCCAGGTGAGAAATAGCAGAGGCAGCAGAGCTCACAACACGAGATCGTGACACAGAACAGAGGCGCAGCACTGAGAAAGTGAGCCAGAGCAGTGGGCTTCCCAGCCCACCCAATAAGGCCGAGCCCAATGGACCGTGTGACAGAGAGACCGAGGACCCGAAGGAAACATGTCTGCTACACGAGAAGAGGTACTGCTGAGGACAGAAGACTTTATGTGTCCTCCATGTGTTTTTCATCTTGCTTTGTGGTAACCTATTAATTTCCCTGGAAAAAAACACAAAAACCATTGAATTAATACTGACTCATAACGACCCCTTGTGGGTTTCCGAGACTCTAATAGAAAGCCCAGTCTTTCCTGAGGAGCTGCTGGTGGGTTTGAAATGCTGATATGTGAATCACAGCCCAACTGGTAACCATGGCACCATTAGGGCTCCCCAATGTCCCCATTATCACGAGTATTGTCTGTGAGTCCTATATAGCCATTGCAATGGATGAGCAAACCCAACAGAGAAGTCGAGTGCCATGGGAAGTACACTTGGTGTCAGAATTGGGTCAAAATGAATGGAGGGTGGAGGCAGGCTGACCTCTGTCTGGTGACAATCAGCCTTGGCCTGGTGTGGAGTAGGAGTCTCCTTTTCCCTTTTGTAGCCAGAGAAGGTCGGGTGTGGCCCCCCCACCATTTCCTCAGTATCTCTTTTTTAATAAAGACACTGGTAACGTTGAATTAGGACCCATCTGCCTCCTCTTAATGGATACCATCTTCAAAGGCTCTTAGGAGAGAGACGAGGCTTTCCATTTCCATGAAGTCTTAGTCTCAGAGACCCCTAGGGGTCATTTGGTCTCACCCTATAAGGTCGCTATGAGTTGGAATTGGCTTGATGGTGGTGAGTTTGGTTTGCTTTTGTTTGTTTGTGTTTTGTCAAAGATCCTATTTCCAATGCCATCTTCCAAACAGGATAGCCTTCAAATTTCTGAGAGTGGCTTCACTGAGGAAAAGAAAATACTCAGACTGTTCAGGGCTAATTGGACACTGGTTGTGAACTGACACGAATTCCCAGAGACTTGAAATGTCCCTGTGTCAGGGAATATGGAGGCTAGGTTATTAATGGAGTCTTAGTTTAAGTCCATCTCACAATGGGCCCTCAACTATATGCTGTCATGATTTCCCGAGTTCCAAAACCCATCATTGGAATAGACATACGCAGAGACTGACAGAACCTTCTCATAGAATCTCTGAAAATGGAGGAAGGGCCATTATGGTAGAAAATCTAGTTTAAGTCAATAGAACTGCCCCTAGCTAAGAAAAAGTCAACCAATGTGGTTTAATGACACCACAGTCTTGGAGAGATTTCAGAGATTGGTGTCACCATTAAAGAGCTGAAAGATTCAGGAGTCACCATATTCAGATTCAATTCTTCTGCTTGGCTTGTGTGAAAAAACAGATGCTTCTTAGAGAATGATAATGTATTATTGAAAACTTAACTGGCTATCACTCCTATAATACCTGTTGTTACAGATTTGGCGTCATTGTTTGAGCAAATTCAAGTTATCTCCTGGTACCTGATATGCAGCTAATGCCTTGTTTTTATACCCAAGAGCCGTTTGTCAACTACACACCTCCACTGTCAAAATGTAGTTTGCATTGCCTTTGATTACTTTTCTCTTCTACACAACATCACACTAACTCCATTACACTGATGAAATAATGCTCTTAGAGCCCAGTAAGGAAGAAGTATCAATGACTATATATTTAACGGTAAGACATTGACATAAGGGTGGGGTATTAACATGACAGAAATTCGGACATCTTCCACTTTCGTGAAATTTCGAGGGGTCCATTGGTGTGGGGCATATTCAGATAATCCTCCTAAAGTAAAGGATACGTTGCTGCATCTGTCCCTTCCTACGATTAATATGCACAAAGTCTGCGGGGGCCTCTTTGGGTTTTGGAGGCAACATATTCTTCATTTGGGTGTACTATTTCACAAGTAATTTGGGAAGCTGCTAGTTTTGACTGGCGCCCAGCAAAAGAAGGCTCATGTTCAGGCTGCCAAGCCTCTTGGCCATTTGGGTCACTATCCAATAGTACTTGAACTGCCACGAGCAGATAGAGATGCTGCTTGAAATCATTGTTAGGTTCCTATTAGTCAACCACTGCACAGACCCTTAGAGGTTTGCAGCAAAGTCCTGTGATCCTCTGCAGAGAACTACTCTCCTTTATGGAAACAGCTTTGGGGATGGTTACTAGACCTTTAGAGATGCTGAATGAATAACCATGAGCCACCAAATCATCATATGACCTGAGTTGCTCATCATGAGCTGATATTGTCAATGGCTATCGAAATGTTACAAAATTGGATATGAATTGTGTCCAAGCAGGACCTGAAGGCACAAGTAAATTATATAAGGAAGTGACCCAAATACCTCTGATCTCCACTTCAGTCATGTTACCATCTCTCTCCCAGCTTGTGCTGTCTCCTGGGGCATGCCTGATGGTCACCTGCCTGAGAAAGAGTCAGGTGTTAGAAACCAGAGAGCACACCTGGTTAAAAGATGGTTTTGAGCAATGTGCAGACACGGCTCAGAAGTGGACATTGGCCCCCTTCCTGAGATCTTCCGCTAAGGACACCGTGATGGAAATCTGCCCAGACCTGGTTGGCCATTGGCTTGGAAGGAGAAATAGACGGATGTGTCATTGTACATTGATTCATGGAATGTGGGCAATGTTTGTCTGGACGGTCAGGCATTTTGAAGGAATATGATTGGAAAACTGGTGACAATGTGGTATGAGGAAGAATTATGTGGAAAAACCTCTCTGAATGGGACAAAGAGGCAAAGATACTTCTGTTTCATGTGAATGCTCACCAAAGAATGACTTTGACAAAGGAAGAGTTAAACAACCCAGTGGGATAAGATCACACATTGTGAGTTGTGTGAGAATCATGGTTAGCAATTTTCAGTACAGACACCCCTGTGTAAATACACTGACAGTAAACTATATGAAGAATAGTATTAAGAAAGCACTTTGGAGACCTTTCATCTCCCATGCAATGAGATTTTTGCCTCGTGTTACATAAGCTATGTAGAAAATATTAAAGAAGAGAATGAACTCTTTCTAGCCGAATACAGCCTTAAATCTGCTTGCATAGCCTCCACTGACCGAAGGAATAGTTGTGCCTCAGACTCTTGGGTCGCATGTGGCACTGGGGTGTCGCTCCCCTTGGCATGCCGAGCAGTTCCTATTAGCGTCCGCTGGGAATCAGTCCTCAGACGGGTCCGAGGAGGGACCCCGATTCCCTCCGTCACTGTTCATTTCCAGTATCAATGATCATACACATACTGCTAGGATTTAACTCAATATCCTTCAGGTAAGTGAAAATGGTGCTTAATATATAGTCTTTAGAATGACTTTTCAGGTGTTTTCACTAAACTCTACATTCAGAACTTGCTTAACTGAAATAGAAGTAAGGCTTATAATGACTTGCCTTCAAAACCTGCCCTTGCTTGATGTCAGCAGTATCCAAATGAATGAGGACCATGTGAATGACTGACTCGTAGGCCACCTCTGTTCGACGCTGTACTCTGGAAGCTCTTGCCGAATGTTTACAATCATGGGATGCTTTCTCTCTACTTGTATTTAAAGTAAGATGCTTACCTAATAATCACACATTGGGAAGACTGGCTCTGTTAGTAGATACCGAGTGTATGCTTTCTCGAAGAAGAGACAGAATGCCATTGAGACATTGAGAACCAGCCACGTTAGCAGGGAGCAATGGGGAGAATGGTGCCAGGGATGGAAGTGCTGTGCGGGCACCACACCACGTACTCACACATACCAAGACCAACGTAGCTGCAGCCACTGCTGAGTCCCCATCTTGCACTGACAGAGACCATAACTCTGGGTCATCAGCAATCAACTTCCATCATAGAAATGGGAGTGCTTTATTCTTATTGGAATAAAAACTGAAGCTGGGTTCAGATTTGCCTTCCCTCCATACAATGTTTCTTCCAAAACTTCCATTCATGGAGTCCCAGAGTGCTTCCATGGCCCTGGTATCTCACATAACACTACCTCAGATCAGGGGACTCACTTCACAGCAAATGTAGGAAAGCAATAGGCACATGCTCATGGAATTCATTGGAGGCACCAAGTTCCCCATCATCCTGAAGGAGCTGGATTGAGAGAATAATGGAATGACCTTCAGAAGACAATGGTGGCACAAGCTTGGTGCCATGTTTCCCATGGGACTGTATATGCTCCACAGCAGGATCTAATAGAGTGAACCCTCGTTTATCGGTTCTAGACCCTACCGTGATAAATGAAATTCCGCGAAGTAGGATTCCTTATTTGTAAAT
>NW_022103904.1:8650372-8653467 GCF_000313985.2 Echinops telfairi
TGCTATACTACACCCTGACTGGCTCATCTCTTCCTTGTGGCCCTTCTATAAGGGGATGTCCAATTGTCGACAGATGGGCTTTGGGTCTCCACGCTGCACCCCCATTGTTCACATCGATGTGATTTTTTGTTCTGGGTTGTTGGATGTAATTGATCCTGACTTCCTGTTAGGTGCTGTCGAGTTGGTTGAGACTCATAGGAACCCTGCGTACCACAGGATGAAACAGTGCCTGATCCTGCACCATCCTCACAATTGCTGTTATGTTTGAGCTCATCGGTGCAGTCACTGTGTCCACCCAGCTCCCTGAGGCTCTTCTTTTTGACGGCCCTTCCACTTTACCAAGCGTGACTTCCTGCTCCAGGGTCTGCTTTCTCCTGACAACATGGCCAAAGTAAAGGTGACGCATCTTGCTAGCCTTGCTTATGAGAAACTTTCTAGATAATCTTCCAAGAGAGATTTGTTCGTTCTTCTACAGTCCACAGTACTTTTAACATTCTTGGCCAGCACCAGAATTCGAATGCACCAATTCTTCTTCAGTTTTCCCCATTCATTGTCCAACATTCACATGCATAGGAGGCGATTGAAAATAGCGTGCCTTGGGTCAGGCACACCTTAATCATCAAAGTGACATTCTTGCTCTTCAACACCTTAAAGAGGTCTCGTGGAGCAGATTTACCCAATGCAATGTGCCATTTGATTTCTTGACTGCTGCTTCTATGATCCTGATCTTAAAGAGAAATCAGATTGATATTACATATTGGAGGTACAAAAAGAATATTTCTGAAATATGGGAGATCCCTTAACACATTTCTCACCATTACCATTTTCTGTGATTAAAATCAATGGAAAACTACAGCAACCCAATTCCAATGTGACCACTAATGACCCAGGCTCTTCAGGAATGAAGATTTAGGTTACTTCATCAAGATAAAAAACACAAACCAGCTAATATTTGTTGAGAGAAAAAGAAATATAGAATGAAGGGTGGATGAAGGAAGTTCTGAATACCTATGATCATGTGACTGGTTGCAAAAATGAAGGTTGTGAATGAGAATAGAGATGCCAGGAGGATAAGGGGAAGGCAGGGGGAGAAATGGGGAATCAATCACAAGGAGCAACATATAACCCCCTCCCAGGGGATGAACAACAGAAAAGTGGGTGAAACGAGACATCAGTCAGCGTACAACATGAAAAATAATAATAATTTAGGAATTATCAAGAGTTCATGAGGGAGAGGAGGTAGGGAGGGGCAAAATGAGGAGCTCATATCAAGGGCTCAAGTAGGAAGAAAATGCTTAGAAAATGATGATGGCAGCACATGTACACATGTACTGGACACAGTGGATGAATCTATGGACTGTGATGAGACATGTAAGAACCCCCAGTAAAAGTATTTAATTAAAAAATTCAAAAGAAATGAAGGTTGTGATTGTTATGAATGTTTTTCCTGTTTTAGTACATATGTATGTGTGAATATAAACATACATATATATAATATTTTTGCTTTCTTCCCTTACTTACCCCATTACTTGTAAAAAGTAAGAAGTAAATCGTGTTTTGGGGTTATATGAATGTTAGTTATATTAGGTTCAAGTATTACTTTTTATCATTTTATTAGGGGCTCATACAACTCTTATTACAATCCATACATACATGAATTGCGTGAAGCACATTTGTACATTCATTGCCCTCATCATTCTCAAAACATTTGCTCTCCACCTAAGCCCCTGGCATCAGCTCCTCAATATTTCCCCTCCCACCTCTGTCCCCCCTCCCTCATTAACCCTTGATAATTTATAAATTATTATTTTGTCATATCTTTCCCTATCCGACGTCCCCCTTCACCCACTTTTATGTTGTCTGTCCCCCAGGGAGGAGGTCACATGTAGATCCTTGTAATCGGTTCCCCCTTTCCAACCCACCCTTCCTCCACCCTCCCAGTGTTGCTACTCACACCACTGGTCCTGAAGGGATCATCCACCCTGGATTCCCTGCATTTCCAGTTCCTACCTGTACCAGCGTACATCCTCTGGTCTAGCCAGATTTGTAAGGTAGAATGACTTTATAAGGATCTTTATTTAGAAATTATATGTACTTTAAAGAGATGTCTATAGGTGTCAGGATGACAAGGGGTGGACTGTGAAGGTTAATGTCAACTTGGCTAGGCCATGATTCTTACTATTATGAAATTAAATTCCATTTTATGATGTGACTAGAAGACAATGGAAATTGGGGTCCATTAAGTGCCATCCATTTGTAGTAATCCCAGGAGAGTCATGATGATGGTTTAAAACAGCTGGTCGTAGTGGAGATGGAGAGAGGTAGATATATGGTAGGAAATAGATAGACTATTTTTGTAAGTGCAATTGACTGGACTTGTTAAAAGCTGGAATGTGGAGGCAAGGGAAAGAGACGTCTCTATTTTCTGTCTTGAGCAACTAGGTAAATGGTGGTAGCTCTTACTGGGATTTGTGTGGGGGGAAAGTTATAGAATATATCCTTGAACATGCATTAATGTATTTTGATAGTTATATGAAGATATCGAGATATACAGTTGGAAATAGGGTTCTAGAAAATAATGAACTAGAAATGTATTTAAAAATTAAATAAAAGCTGCTGTCTGAGCATTGTAGGCTACACATTGAGCTGCTAAACAAAAGGTCAGCAGTTTGAACCCACCAGCAATTCTACAGGAGAAAGATGAGCGTGTTTGCTCCTATAAAGGTTTAAAGTCCCAGAAAAACCCAAAGGAGCATTTCTCCACCGCACCTTAGGATCTGAAGAGTCGGAATACACACAGTGGTTGTGTTTGAGTTTGTTTGTTTGTAGTTGACATATGAGGTCTTTGCAAAAGATGATAGTATAAGTCCAGAATAAGAATTTAGGACAAGAGACAAATGGCCCATCAAAAAGTCCTGAATTCCAATGAGTTAAGTGTCTTTTTTAATATCCAGGGACTAGGACAGACTAGTACCTGGAAAAGGACATCATGTTTGTTCAAGTGTAGAGTCAGCAAAAAAAAGGGATGAATTATTACAGTAGCAGCCACAGTGGGTTCAAACAGCAGCAATCGTGAGACTGGTGAAGGATGCGGA
>NW_022103904.1:8653567-8655645 GCF_000313985.2 Echinops telfairi
AAAAAAAAAAAAGGAGGAATCATTGTAAGGCTGGGGGGGGGCTGGGCAGCATTCTGTTCTGTGGTACACAGGGCTGAGGTGATTTGGAGCCAACTCCCTGGCACCTAAGAACAACAACAACAACAACAACAACATGCAAGTGGTGAAAGGTGGTGAAAGCATCTTTTTCAAAATGCCTGAATGACTCTGCCCCTTCCTCTATTCAGGTATCTCGGACAATTAGGATTTTTAAATAGAGGTTTACTCATGCCTTATTGACTATGCCAAAGCTGGTTCTTTCGAGGTAGAGGTTAATGATTTCACAAATGTTCCATTTTCCCAGGCTGCTGTCCCATTCGTTCCGTCATCTCTAACATGAATTCCCCCTCTCCCTTCAGTGCTCTCCCTCCCGTTCTTGACTTCTGTAATTCACAAGTGCCAAATCTGGGAGTTTCCCAGCTGGAGGGCTCTCCTGACTCAAGTGCTTGTATTCACTGTCATGGAGCCTCTGAGTTACTGAGTCTATGTTGACTCATAGTGACCCCCTGTGGGTTTCTGAGACTGTAACTGGTGATGGGAGTAGAAAGCCCAGTCTTTCTCCCTTGGAACTGCTGGTGGTTTTGACCTGCTGACCATAAGGATTACAGCCCAATGGGTAACCACTACACCAGCAGGGTTCCTCAGTTGCTTGTAGGAGCTAAGAAACCCAAATTATCAACAGATCAGGTGATGGACTATGTTCTCACAAAGCTGGGGAACCTGGAAAATCACATGACTGGCTGCTGGCTCAGAAACCAGATGTCAGATGATAAGGAGCCAGATGCAGGATCTGAGCAAGAAAAGATAACTGTGCTACTCATTCACTCCCTCCTCCCATCAAGTCAATACTAACTCGTAGTGATCCTGTATAATTTAGACAATTTAGAACTCCTGTGGGTTTCTGAGATTGTAGCAGTTTACAAGAGGAGAAAGTCTCATCTTTCTGCCTTGCAGTGGTTGGTGAATTTGAACTGCTGACCTTGTGATTAACAGCCCAACACATAGCTACTAGGGCTCCTCTAACTGTGTGACAGCCTTCATATTTTTTAGATGCAGACCAAACCCTTAAGGAAACTCATCTTTCTGGAGCAAGGTCAGCTATAAGGGTGGTAAATGTGGTGACTGGGTTAAGTGTGGTGACTTGAATCACAGCCTCTATTTTGGGTGACTCAGGATCCATACCACCCTAAGCTTGGGTCATTAATATAACAAGCAACTCAACAACAAATGGTACCATAGTCATAGGCATAGAAGCTAGAATTTACACCTCTTACACAATGGAGGATAATTACATGAAACCAAAAACCAAAGAACAGTTACATCATTACAAAACTGCCAAATGACATCCTTACATAATTGCTCAAGCACTGAAAAAACCATGCCTCTTCAAGTCACTGGAAAACCTTAACCATCACAGGTTCTATAGACCGTACTTGCATTGATAGCAAGCTGTCCCACCCCCGTGGTGTTTCTCAAACATCTTATGTGAATGCTCTCATTTAATCTTAAAGAAAAAACATTTTTATTGTGAATTAGACAGGGGTGTACATTTTAGGGCATCAGTTTTATATTCAACAACTTAAATGATTTATCAAATGTCCCAATAGCTTGCCCTGCTTCCACTCCTGGTTGATTCTGCTTCTCCCACTTGTGGAATATATTTCTTTCCCCCACCTTGGTAATTGTTAAAGTCTGTTTCTCTTAGTATGAACTTTTTGTCTTGATTTTTTTCCTTTACAACAGTGGTCTCATACAATATTTATTCTTTTATGATTGCCCAATATTGAATGAGTGTTAAAAAGGCACTGTCTGGTTCTGGTTTGCAAGTAAATGTTTCAGTTTTTCTCCATTTAATGAACTGTTGGCCATGGGTTTTGTATATATAGCTTTTATCGTGTAAAGGAATTTCCCTTTTATTCCTGTTTTGCTGAGTGTTTTTTCACAGGAATATGTGGTGAATTTTATCAAAGGCCTTTTCTGCATCAGTTCTTATGAGGTTTTAGTTCTTATCTTTTATTTATTTTATGGTGGATTACATTGTTTGTTTTTCTAATATTGAA
>NW_022103904.1:8655745-8657745 GCF_000313985.2 Echinops telfairi
GACTCAGAACAAAGCAAGAAAACAGCAGCTTGTCCTTTATAATTTTCATTATCCATCTATCTAAGCTAACATGGTCGCAGTGTGCATCGTTGGTTAGTGTGTATTTCCCCAACTGATGAGAGCTTGATGTCATCATAGTGCTTATCTTGTAAAGATCAGTATACAATACACACTCAAATCAATTATTGAATGTATAAAAGCAGATATGATATACAGGATGCCATTATTTATATCTGTACTTGCACATGGTACACACATTGTCATCTGCAGGACCCTGCTGGTATGTAAATCTGGTCAATGGACTGTCATCAAGTCCCATTTTGTCCTTTTGTTATTGTACTGATGAAAGAGTGCATGCGCACAACTACCCAAGCCACTTAGCATTAACCCTTTTTTCCCCCGTACTGCGAATCCAGAACCTCTTGTTCCCCATGAGTTAGTTGTATTATCTTCAAGTGGATCCATGCTTTCGCTTTGTTTTCCTTCATATAACTTAGATGACATAGTCGCCCTCGCTCCTGATCGCTGTCTACACACTGTGCTTGTTTGTTTCAGTCTTCCTTGTGACTCAGAATGTGGTAGGACCTGCTGAGACCCGTTTGTTATTTATTCCTTGAACTGTTTTCATCTGGCCTGGAGATCTGGGCCCACTGGAAGACCTCTGCCATTTTGGTCATCTGTTAACCTTAAATCTTCTCTAAACAGTAAGACTATCCTCAGTTTCTTTTTCATCTTGTTCCAAGTTTGAACAAAAGAACCCTTGTATTATCTTTACTAAGATGTCAAATTTTCAACTGACGGGTGTTGACCACCGTAACGTCAATACCACTAGTTTTCTTTCTGGAGTAAAACAAACAGAGGGGTTTGTCGACCTCACTCTGACATCTACCGGATATTTACTGAAAACCTAAGAGTTCCTTTCCTTCATAAACAAATGGTAACACTATCTGTAGGGCTTAGAACCATAATTTTGCATTTAATGGTATTTTAGAGAGTGGTGGTTTAGAAATGGCTTTTCCTGGTTAAAGTTCAGCTCTGAAACTCAGTTTTCCAATCTGTAAAATATAATAATAGTAATTTATAGTTCAGTTTTTCAGATTAAATGATACAATCATTTTAAGATTAAATGATTAATAACAGTGTACAATAAATACTTAGATATATGAACCTGTATTTTTAATGCCACTTCCCACAAAAATTTGAAGCCTTTTCTTTTATAAAATGCATGCCTGACTAGCACATTGCTGAACACACAGAAAGCTTACATGTAGTTGTTGTTACTATTACTCAATGCAGCATATGTATTTTAACTGCATTTGTTGGGTTACCCAAAGGATAGTAAATTATTTGTATAGACACATATGAAATGACTGAGGAAGAGCTGCCTCTCAAACCAAAGCTCACCATAATGACATGAATTGAGGGAAGCCTGTGAGACCTTCATTTGAAGAATTCTACCAGTGTCTTAGGTCTTAAATTGATCAGACTTGCAATCAAGATGCATTGATTGATAATTATTGGTTATATGGTCTTGGTAATCTAAAGGAAGCTGAGGATTCATCATAGAATTTTGCAAGACCGGCAGCTTGTTGTAGCAAACACTTTTTCCAACAACACAGACAGCAAATATACACATGGATGTCTCCAAATGGAATATACAGAAATCAAATTGACTACCTCTGTGGGAAGAGATGATGGGGAATCTCAATATCACCAGCTAAAACCAGGCCAGGCGCTGACTGTGGAACAGATGCTCATATGTAAGGTGCGGTTGGAGCTGAGAAAATTAAAGCAAGTTCATGAGAGCCTAAATAGAACTTGCGTCTATCCCATCAGAATTTCAAGAACATCTCAAGATCAGATTTGCTGCATTGAACACTAATGAGAGAAGATCTGATGAGCAGAGGGAGGACATCAAGACTATCCTTCATGAAGGAAACAAAAGATCATTAAAGACAGAAAAGCTAAAAATGGCTGTCAGAAGAAATGAAACTTGCTCT
>NW_022103904.1:8657845-8659109 GCF_000313985.2 Echinops telfairi
CTGGTGGTTTTGAACTGCCAACCATGTAGTTTGCAGCCCAATCATAACCACTACACCACCAAGGCTCCGTCCTGAGAAGAATCAAAAAGGGAAAAAACACAAATCTGTCTTTAATTATAGAGTAAATGAAGGAAATGATGATGTCAATGGGCTGAACAGAAATTTTCAAAGGACAGCTAGAGAAGACAAAGTGAAATATTATATTGAAATGTGCAAAGACCTAGAGTTAGAAAACCAAAAAGGGAAAACATGCTCAGTATATATTAAAACAAAAGAACTCAAGAAAAAAATCATGCCTTGAATTACAATATTGAAAGATTCTATAGGCAAAATATTGAACCATACAGGAGGCATCAAAACACAATAGAAAGAACATATAAAATCACTGTACCAAAAAGAACTAGTCGACATTCAACCATTATCAAGAGATAGAATATGAGTAAGAACCAATGGTACTGAAGGCTGAAGTGCAAGCAGTACAGAAAGCATTAACCAAAAACAAGGCTCCCAGAATTAATGAAATACCAAGGGAAATGTGTCCACAAGCTGATGAAACACTGGCAGCACTCACTCATCTATGCCAAGAAACCTGGAATACAGCTAGTTCGCCAATGGACTAGAAGAGATCCATATTTGTACCCATTCCAAAGAAAGGTGACTCAACAGAATGCTCAAATTATAGAAAAATAATTTGATTTGTTCAAATTCATTGATATCACACGCAAGCAAAGTTTTGCTGAAGAGCATAAATGTCATTTGCAGCAGTTACCTTGACAGGGAACTGCCAGAGGTTCAGACCAATTCAAAAGAGAACATGGGACAGGGATACCATTGCCAATGTCAGATGGGCCTTGACTGAAAGCAGGGACTACCAGAAAGAGGTTTACTTGTGTTTTATTGACTATGCCAACTCAGCTATGTATTGCTTTGAGAAGAATATGAATTCTGGAACATTTGATTGTGCTATTGTGGAAACTGTACATGGAACAAGAGGCAGTTATGGGGACAAAACAAGGGCCTAATGCAAAAGACCTCTTTAAGTGTTGAAAGAATGGAGGATACTTTGAAGGCTAAGATATGACTGACCCAAGAAGTGTATTTTCAATCTCTTCATGTGCATATGCAGGTTGGACATTGAATAGGGAAAACTGAAGAAGAATAAATGCATTTGAATTATGGTGCTGGGGAAGAATATTGAAAGTACCAAGGACTGCCAAAAGAACAAACAAATCTGTCTTAGAATAAGTACAGCCAAAATGTTTCT
>NW_022103904.1:8659209-8668547 GCF_000313985.2 Echinops telfairi
TAATTGTCTACTCTGATAATGTCATTGCGTGGCTTTAGAGTCAGAACTATGCTCCCTTCAAGCAATGAGTTTGAGAGTTTGTTTCCTTTTCTATCTTCTGGAACAGTTTGGGTAGAGTCAGTGTTAATTCTTCTCTGAATGCTTAGTAGAATTCCCTGGGGAGTCCATCTGAACCTAGACTTCTTTTGGTTGGAATCTTTTTAGTGACCTGATCTATTTTTTCAGAAGTAGATCCCTGGGCCTTTCTTCCAATGCACCTCTGGGTGAAGTCCAAGCCCTAACTGTTCAGTTACCAGTCAAGTCTGTCAACTCTGCACTACACAACGGCCCGAGGCATCATAGTCATCCAAGTGGTCCTTTTTCTTTTTAACACTTTAAAGAATTCGCTTGCAGCTGTTCCGTCTGATATAATAAGCGCTTTTATCGCTCCAGTGCTGCTTTCACAGGTGCTGATTGTGGATGGATGTAAAATAAAATCCTTGATAACTTTAATTTCCACTCCATTTAGCATAATGTTGCTAACTGGTCTAGTTGTGAGGAAGTTGGTTTTCTTTATGTTGTGGTGTGATCCACACGAAAGTATGCAGACCTTGATCTTCATGTCCTCTCCACTTTTAGAAAGCAAGGTTGTGCTATTTGTATACCACAGGTTATTAATGAACCTTCCTGCAATCTGTATGTTCTTCTTCATAGAGCCCAGTTTCTTAACCTATTGGCTTCACAGACAGATGGAATAAGCATGGTGAAAGGACACAACCCTGACACACACCTTTGCTGCCTGTAAACCATCTCCCTGGCTCTTTTCAAACACCTGCCTCTGTGTTCATGTAGTTTCCCCTTGAGTACAAGGAAGGGGTCTAGAGTTCTCGTCCTCTGCCACCTTAACCATGATATTGAAGTTGTTAAGGATTCCGTATTCCTTGGATCTATAACCAATGCCCTTGAAATCGCCACTCAGGAGATCAAAGACACATTGCATTGTGAAAACCTGCTGCTGCTGCAGCAAAAAACCCTTTTAAAAATGTTAAAAAGCAAAGATGTCACTGTAAAGACTATGGTGCACCTATTCCAAGCTGTATTGGTTTCAATGATCTCATATGTTTGCAAAGCACAGAAAACAGAAGAATTCATGCCTTTGAATTATGATATTTGTGAAGATTATAAATATACCATGGATTGTAAGAAGAATGAATAAGTCTATCTTGGAAGAAGAGCTTGTATGTCCTTGGGATATGTGATCAGGAGAAACCAGTCCTTGGGAAAGGACATCATGCTTGGTAGAGAGTTAGCAAAAAAGAGGAAGACCCTTGACAAGCTGGATTGGCACACAAAGGTCATAATTGGCTCTAGCACTGTAATGATGGTGAGAATGGCAAAGGCAAGGCAGTATTTCATTCTGTTGGACATGGAGTTCCTATGATGCAAAACCAACTCAACAGTCCCTAAAACAGTAACACTGTCTACCTATTGGGGAGAGTTGTTATGCAATGAAATGAGCATAAATTAACATGTGCAAAGAGCTCTGAAAAGTAACCGGTGCATAGTACGTGCTCAGTAAATGTTAGCTCCAGAACACCTACTTGTGCTAATAGGAACCTGTACCTATTACTGGTGGTCAGGGTTGGGAGGCTGATAGGTGGTCACAGGGTTGTCAGTGCATTAAGATTGCTCTGTAAGAACTTCACACGGCCATTTCCAATGGTAGCTATGAATGTTGCCTTAGTGATGCAATAACAGAAGTACCACACGTGGATGACTTTAACAAAAAGGAATTTATTCTTTCAAATTTTAAGCACGTTAGAAGTCTGAATTCAACGAGTCAGCTATACGATGTTCTCTTGCTGTTGGTTCACAGTTTAGGAGGAAAGTCTTTGTCTCATTATCTGTAGACCTGGCAGCACCCCTTGGAGGTCTCCATCTTCCCCTGGGTCTAGGAGGTTTCCAGCACAGGGACCTGGATCCAATGATATGCTCCCCTTTTGACTCTTCTTCCTTGGTGGTGGTAAGTTCCCCTCTTTTTGCTCTCTGTTCTCTCTTGTAAATTAAAAGAGGTTGCAAGCTACCTCCCAGGGAAACTCCACTCACAGCAGATCAGTGTTCTAATGGGATTAAGAGTGTTTTCTCCCATCCTTAATCCCTTTACAATTGATTGGCTAGTCAGGGATCATTACATACATGTCAAATTGTATCATTACATAACTTGTAAACCACCGAGAATCATGGACCAGTCAACTTCGCTCATATTTATCTGCTAATGTTTTTCGGTGCTGCCTAGTTCGTTTAGACCAATAGCAATCCTCTGTACAACAAAAGGGAACATCCCTCAGTCTTATCCCCTCCTCACAATTGTTATGTTTGAGCCCATTGTTGTGGTCCCCGTGTCAATCTCTTTCACTGAGAGTCTTCCTCTTTCTCACTGGCCCTCAATTTTACCAAATATGATGTCCTTTTCCAGAGACTAGTCTTTCCTAATAACATGGCCAAAGTATGCGAGACAAAGTTTCAACATTCCTATTTATTTTTAAAATTTTTTATTAAAAGGTCATTTTACTGGGGCTCTTACAACTCTTATTACAATCCACAAATCAATTGTATCAGGCATATTTGTACATATGTTGCCATCATTCTTTTCTAGACATTTACTTTCTTTTGAGCCCTTGGTAACATCCTCATTTCTAAGGAGCATTTTGACTGTACTTCTTATTTTTAATTAATTAATTCATTTAAAAAATAGCTTTATTGGCATATACTCACATAGCATATCATTTTACTCATTCAGTCATAGTAAAAAGATTTGTTCAATCATCATCACAATCAATTTCAGAACATTTTCTTCTTGTGCTCATTGTTAGCTCCCCATTTCCCCCCATCCTCCCTTGCCATACTCCTAGGCAATTATCCAGTTACTATCTGTATAGCTCTACCTATCTTGGATTTCATATACATAAAATCATACAAAAAACAAACAGGAAACAAACAAAAGCCCAACAACAATAATTAGACAGAATACAGGAAAATCTCAGTCAAAAAGAAAGCAGAAAATATTAAAAACTGAAGCAACTTTAAAATGGGTCAATAGGGAGATCAAATGATAAGCGATTACATTTTAACCTAAGTACATTTGCTGTAATTGATTTTCTAATGCTCTGTCTGATAGCAAGGCTGTTCATATGCCTTGACTATGGTCAGAGGGGATTCACCAGAGGTTTAATCCTGCCCTGCAAATGGATTTTGGGCTCCCACTGTCATCCATTGCCTTCTGCAAACCAATTTAAGCTCTGGTAGCATTCCCTCCTTCAGATTTGGATTTTATTTTTTATAATCTCCAGATCACACAGTCTGCTGTTTCTTCCATGTGGACTTAGTTGATGCCTCATTTAGATGTCTGCTTGTTTGAAGACAAACCTTTAGGGCCCCAGATGCTATTCTTTCTGAATGCCAGGTGCCTATCTTCACTACATTTTGCTATAGCACCCATATCTTCAGTGAGTGGGGCCATGTCTAAGAATGAATTCTTCTTAGAGTTAGAATCAAGTGTACTGAGTGTACTTGTCCCAAGACACATTTCTTTGTTCTTCTGGAAGTCTACGGTCCTTTCAATATTCTTCGCCAACACGATAATTCATATGCATTGATTCTTTTGAGGTCTTCCTTATCCACTGTCCGACTTTCACATAGATATGAGGCCAGCCACTGAAAATACCAAGGCTTGGGTCAGGCAAAAATTAGCCCTTTGAAGTGACATCTTTACTCTTCACCTTAAAGACGTCTTGTGCAGCATATTTGCCCTCTGTAATACATCTTTTGCTTTCTTGTTTGCTGCTTTCCTGAGTTTTTATTCGTTTATCACGATGTTGCTATTCATCCAGTTGTGAGGATTATTGTTTCCTTTATATCAAGTTGTAAACAATACAGAAAGCTGCATTGCTTTTCATCAGCAAATCAACTCCTCCTTGCTTTTAGCCAACAAGATGGTCTCACCTGCATATCGTAGGTTGTTAATAAACTTCCTCCAAACCTGATGCCACATTCTCTTTCATATAGTCCAATTTCCTGGATTATTTGCTCAACATATAATTTGACTAAGTATGGTGAAAGGATATAACCCTGATGTATGCCTTTCTTATTTTAAACCAGGCAGTGTCCCCTCATTCTGTTACAATGACTGTCTCTTGGTGCAGGTACGGGTTCCACAGGAGCATGATGAAGGGTTCTGGAATCCCCATTCTTCACAATGTTACCTATAATTTACTGAGATGCATACAGTCAAATGTCTTTGCATAGTCAATAAAATAGAAGTTAAAATCTCTCTAATGTTCTCAACCAAGATCCATGTGCCCTATCCTCTTCTGAATCGAGACTGAATTCCCAGCAGCTCTCTGTCAATATCCTGCTACAACCATCTTTAAGTGATCGCAAGTGAAATTATACTCGCATGTGATATTGATGATATTATTTGATAATTTCCACATTCTACTTGGTTACCTTTCATTGGAATGGACAGAAATGTGGATTTCATCAAGGTGGTTGGCCAGATCATTTCTTTCAAATTTCTTGGCCTAGAAGAGTGAGTGCTTCCAGTAATTTATCAGCTTGTTGAACCCAAATAAAAGGCTGCACAGCACATGGGAAAGTGAATGAAGCCAGGAGGAGGGGATACAGAGGGTCTTGGGATGTGCCCTGGAGCCCACTGCTGGTTCACTCTATGGGTTTGGGAGTCTTTGAATCCATTAGGGAAAATGATAGATGAAAGGAAAGTTGCTTTCCTTTAAAACAAACAAAAAAAGTTTATGGGACTACTGATGTATATGAGGTCAGACCTTGCCCTAGCGGATGTTAAGCAACACATACTTGTATATAGAATCTTTTACTTTCTTTCAACAAATCTTCACTTCTCCATAAACATAAAGACAGCACGTTAGTCTCCAAACTGGTATGTGATTACTTGAGTTGGTTTTTTTTTTTTAACAATTTGGATTATACTTTTTCATTTTTTGCTTTGAAAATAAAAAGCTTGATAGTATGCTTCCACTTCTTTATGAGAAAGAAAAAAGAGACAAAGCAAGGCCAGTAGGCAAGTAAATGGGAGGGGAATGTGTGTTTACTTAAATGCAACTCACTAAAACTGGAAGGAAAGGATCAATCTGGAGCGGTGCAGTCACTGCATTCCACAAATACAATATTGGGTCTCCAGGAGTTGCATTGATATAAATTCCACCAGAGTCCTTGGGAGAAACTCTACAGTGAACACCATGGCCTTGAGCCATAAGGGGCCTGGTTTGAGACTTTGGAGCTCACAGAGACAAAGGAGAAGTCTTCTGTAAGGAAATCTGCCCGGGCGTGTGCCAGAGATGAAAATGACAAAATAATTACAAAGCGAAGTATACGCTGATAACCTTTATTGCATTTATACTCCATCCCCAGCTCTTTGCTAACCTGTTTTTAAATCCTGTGGTAGGAAAGCACCTTGAACTACAAATGTCTGTGCTTTTCTTCTCATTCTAGCTCAGAACTCACAGAACCAAAGGGAGAAGGGAGACGATGAATACTTGGAATACAGAGAGAAAGAAATAGTCAGTGTTCAGTGTTTTAACTTCCAAAATAAGCTCTTGATCCCAGATCAGAAACAATACATTTGAAAGCCAAAGTTTTTGCTATGCAGAGGAAGGTTTTTCAGAGAAGAAAAGGCTATTAAGAACCCAAAAAGGAAGGCCTTTAAGGAAAGAGGGCAGAGCATTGGTGGCAGACAAAGAGTTGAAAGGAAATGGAGAAAGACCAGACTCCCACGCTCTATCCCACCGCAAGGCAGACTGGGTAGGTGAAGTTCAACCAAGCTGGAAAGCTGGAACATTCAACTGGGAACCTGAAGGGGATCCAGGAAGGTGGCTAGACCTGAAAGTTGAGCCAAGAGCCACGCACCATTGTTAATAGCGTCAGGGGCATAGGAGGTCAGCGGGAACCCTGCTCTAAAGACTGCCTGCATGTAGCATTGGGATGGCCTATGAGTAGGACATTACCAAGCTCCAGGATATCAAATAAGAGTGGCCATTGGTCCTGACTCCCTGGGTCCCCACCACCACACCATGCATGAGCAAGTTACTACACCAGTCAGGCTTACACACAGAGCTTGTGCAAGCGAGTAGGCTTTGTTAGTTGCTGTCAAGTCAGCTCCACGGCATGAACACCTACTATCTAACAGAATGAAATGTTGTGGGGGGCCTTGCAGCCTTTTCATGATCACTGCTATGTTTCAATCCATGGTTGCAGTTAATGTGTAGCGCCTTTCAACGTAGAGAGCTTATCATCCAGTTCGACTTCCAACAGTCTTTGAAGTAATTTGTGGAGGCGGTGTCATTGTGGTTTCCTTAGGTGCCATTCAGTCAGTTCCGACCCATAGTGATCCTGTGCACAACCGAATGAAAGGGCTCCGTCCTTCCCCATCCGCACAATTGTTCCTTTGCTTGAGCCCATTGAAAACTTAATGGGAAGCGGAGGAGCTATTCTCAAGTAAAACCTGTAGGGAGGGAAGAAAGGATAGGATAGTGTCTTGGTTATCTAAGGCTGCTGTAACAGAAATACAGTAGTGGCTTTAGCAAACAAACACATTTATTTTCTCATAGTTTGGGAGACTGGAAATCCTAATTCAGTGTACCTGCTCTAGGAGAATATTTTTCCTCTCTGCCTGTTCTGGAAGGAGCTCCTTGTCTCTGAGATTCTCTTCCTGGGTGATCTTCATGGGCTTGGCCTCTCTCTTCTTTCACTGATACTTCCCAGCCAGTGTATAATCTCCTTTATATCTCAAAAGAGATTTGCTCTAGGACAGTATTTACCTGAAGACAAAGTTCAGAGGGACAGTAAAGAAGGAAGAAAGAGAACAGGGGCCACGGGGAGGAAGTGGGGTAAGCCACAGTACAGGGAGGGGATTGTAGTGAATGAGTTAGATCAGAATATGTCTGAAATGTTGAAGGTAAAGCTATGACCTGGCCTCTGAACCTTCACCCATTTTACAATAAAAACGAAAACAAACAAACAAAAACCAACGTATTCACCAATGAGATTATGACGACAGGCATAAAAATCTCTAAACTCATGGCCATAGAATCATCTCCGATTCATGGAGAGTCTAGAAGTTAGGATTGACAAACATATACTGGTGTGGGAAAACCAATCAATAACAGATATAATCTGGATTGATCTGTACGGCACTGAAATCTGGCCTTGAAAGGCCCAAGTTCTTGAGAAAAATCCCAGAAACAGCACTGAGGCAAGATTTAATGGAAAAGGGGCAACTTATAATTTGCCAGCATTAAATTAAGACATGGGTTCTCACCTAGAAAGCATGCGTTGGGTGCCAAGAATACCAACACTTAGCTTTATCTTGGTGAAACTGTAAAACTTAAAAGGGAAAAGGACATGATTAGAAAGTTCATGGAGAAAGGAGACCTTGCTGTTGGGTGCTAGCCATGTGCTCTGGACTCACGGGGACCCGATGTGAAAGAGTCAAATAGCCTCACAGGGTTCTTATGTGAAAGAGTCAAATAGCCTCACAGGGCTCTTATGGGAAAGAGTCAAATAGCCTCACAGGGTTCTTATGTGAAAGAGTCAAATAGCCTCACAGGGTTCTTATGGGAAAGAGTCAAATAGCCTCACAGGGTTCTATGGGAAAGAGTCAAATAGCCTCACAGGGTTCTTATGGGAAAGAGTCAAATAGCCTCACAGGGTTCTATGGGAAAGAGTCAAATAGCCTCACAGGGCTCTATGGGAGCCACCATCAGGTCTCTTCCTGGTGGAGCTGCTGGGTACCTTGGAACCACCAACCTTTCAGTCAGCAGCCGAGTGCTTAAATGTTTGTGCCAGCTGTCCTCCTGGTTTTTCTTTAAAAATGACATTTGGGGGACAGCAAGCTCCTAGTGGCTATGTGTTGGGCTGCAATCCGCAAGCTCAGCTGTTTGAAACCACCATTCGCTTCCTTGGAGAGAGCCGGAACTTTCTACTCCCTTAGAGTTACAGTCGCAGAGATGCACAGCAATAGTTCCACCCTGGCACATCAACTCAGCGGCAGTGAGTGTGTGTGTTTGTTTGTTACTGAACCCCCAGGTCCAGGAAGTAAGGGGTGAGGCAATGGCGAAAAAGAATAAGAAACTTTAAAACTATTACCAGGAATTCTATTTCTCACTAATGATCATATCGGAATGAGAACAGAATGAAGGAATTTTTTGTCACTCTAAAACTAAGATAGTTGAGGACCAATGGCCCTCACTCAAAGAAGTATAAAATAATGAAATGTGCTCAAATACAAATAAACTGAAAAAGTGCAATTCAAGATGTATCAGCAAATATATCAGCAAAACATTGCAGTAAATTCAATTAACTGTGGGCCAAAATATAATAATAGGAATACTACCCAATTTTTATATTAATGAAAATGATTAAACGAAAACTCAAGATGGTAGCATCAAAGATAAAAGGAAAGGAACTTGAAAAGTAGTGACACCATCAAAACATTGTCCTTGGGTAAAAATAACTTATGTTTTATTAGAGTAAAAAGTTAAATGGCTATTTTAAAAAAGAAAACTTAAAAATAGAAAACACAAGATGTAATTCTGTAGTTAACAGGATGAAAATAGTAAACAAATTTTGTTAACCAAAAAATGTATTAAAAAGACAATAACAGAAGCGAGGGAAAAGAAAGTACAGAATAATATGGCAGATGGTGAGCTTTAATCATGGACCATGTGAACGAGAGGAATTACTGAAACCCGAATGAAGGCTGAACATGATAGTGGGACAAGAGGAAAGTCAAAGGGAACAGAGGAAAGAATGAGGAGGCATAGGACATTTATAGAATTCTAAACATAGGCACATACATATGCAAATATATTTATATATAATGATAGGGAAATAGACCTATGTACATATATTTACATGTTAAGCATTAAGGTAGCAGATGGACATGGGATGTCACCTCAAGTACTTCCTCAATGTAAGAGCACTTTGTACTCACCTTCCGGACACAATCACTGAAGACAAAATGGTTGCATAAACAGATGTGGTGAAGAACGCTGATGGTGCCTGGCTATCAAAAGATATAGTGTCTGGTGTCTTAAAGGCTTGAAGATAAACAAGTAGCCACCTAGCTGTGAAGCAAAAGTCCACATGGAAGAAGCACATTAGCCTGTGTGATCATGAGTTCTCGATGGGATCAGGTATCAGGCATCAAAGACCCAGAACAAAAAATCATATCAATGTGAATGAGGGGGAGTGCAGAGTGGAGACCCAAAGCCCATCTGTAGACAATTGGACATCCCCTTATAGAAGGGTCACAAGGAAGGGATGAG
>NW_022103904.1:8669103-8675864 GCF_000313985.2 Echinops telfairi
TATCAAGGGCTCAAGTAGAAAGAAAGTGTTTTGAGAATGATGATGGCAACATATGTGCAAATGTGCTTGACACAATGGATGTATGTATGGATTGTGATAAGAGGTGTTAGAGCCCCCAATAAAATGATTTATAAAATATAAAAATAATAATATGGCAGAAATAAGTCTGAATATATTTATCAGTGTTCAAAATTTAAAATGAACTCCCTGCCATTGAGTGGATTCTGACTCATAGAGTCCCTATAGGACAGTGTAGAACTGCCTCTGTGGGTTTCTGAGACTGTGAGTCTTTAAAAGAGTATAAACCCTTATCGTTCTCCTGGGTATCCTAGTTAGTTACCATCAAATCAGGTCCAATTCATGCCAATATCATCAAGTATAACAAACCATGATCAAGTCTCCCACCATTTTCATAATCTATTGTTGCTGCTACAGTGTCAATTCATTTTATTGAATTTTCATCAGTTTTATTGGTCCTTTAGCAATTGAACTTCCTGATGCTGTGTCCAACGTAAGCCAAACTGAAGTTTCAGGGGAAGTGTATTATTTAATGTGGCTCTTCTAGCCCAAATCTCTAACTCCCACCAAACTACATTTTCACACATGGGTCTAGTAAGATCCAGGAAGATGCTGACAGGGATCATCTGTGAGTAAACTGTAACTCCCTGGAATGTCATCCGGTTGCATATAAAAGGAACCCTCTGAGAAGCAGGATAAGGGGATCTCATTCCTAGCAAGAGCCACAAGTGGAGCACATCCTCTGGACTCGAGTTTCCTGCTCAGTGAAACTCCTGGATCCAGAAGAACAGAGGATAACACCAGAGGACCAGGTGCAACCAAAGTGGTGGACTTCCCAACTCATGGAGCAAATAAAGCGGAGTGCTTTTGTGCAGGAGGCTGCCTTGTAGAGTGGGGTGCCTCTGGACGCTTAATTGGGGAAGCTGGACTTGCTGACCCTCAGAGCTTGAGCTGGATGCCTTCAAGATGAGTCTTCCAGTGGAGTGGTTTGCCCTTTTGGGCATTCATTAACAGACCGGAAAGAACTTGGTAGCGTTACAACTTGTTAATGTCTTTATTAAACTCTTTAATCATGAATTTTTTCTGTGTGCGTTGTGTAGTGATTGCAATGGATACTGGAACCCAGAGAAGTAAAGTAGAGAAGGTTAATAAAGACAACACAGACTTCTCACCATCCTTCCTTTTAAAGAACATTTTGGTTGTCTTTTTTCTAAAACTGATCTGTTTGTTCTTTGACAGTCTACAGTGCATTTCGTGGGCCTGGCCAACACCACAGTTCAAATGGATCCATCCTTCTTCTTTGTCATTATACAACTTTTGAGGCAATTGAAAACACTATAGCTGTGTCAGACATATTTTAGACATCTTTAGAGAGGTCTTTTGTAGCAGATTTTTCCAATGTAATATGTCATATGATTTCTTGACCACTGTTTCCATGAATGTTGATTGTTGATTCAAATACAATGAAAACACTGACCTCAGTTTATTATCCAATATGTAATATCATAATAAATACAAATGAAACAAACTCATCCATTAAATGACTTATACTTCTCAGCTGCATTGGCGGAGGTAGGGGGAGGGATCAGCTGTTGCTTACATAGAAACATAAAACAAACTAAAATCCCCCAAATCTTGATGGTAAAAGATATAGCTGGAAAACACTTATAAAAAGAAGGCTAATATAGTCTGGATATTTTAGCTAGCCTAAAGACAGCAAAAAGATATTAAAGGGATACACATAGAGAAGAAATAAAAATATCTTTATTGGCAGATGACATAACCCTATATATAGAACCCTCCCCCAAAGATTCAATTAAACAATTGCTTAAATTAATTGAAAATTTGGCATCATAGAAGGATATAGAAGTCAGTTGGATTCTGGTATATTAAGGGTGATGATATTAAAAAAAATAATAATACAATTTACAATAACTCCACATAGGATAAAAGTACTTAGGAATAAATCTTACCAGAGAAACAAAAGACAAATACAGCAAAAACTAGAAAAGACTCCTTCAAGAAACCTATAGAAATGTATACAAATGGAACAAGCTACCATGTTCCTGGATAACAGACTAAATATTGTGAAAATAGCAGTTGTATCAAAAATACTTTACAAATTCAGTGCAATTTTCTGATCCGAATCCTACCACAATTCTTCAAAGAAATGAAAAATCTAATCACTAACTTTATATGGAAAAGAAATTCAGGATAAATAAAACACTATTTAAAAAATTAAAACAAAGTAGGAGACCTTTCACTCCGAGACCTTAAAACCTACTACATAGCCAGATACTCAAAACAGCCTGATATTGGCACAACTATAGATATGAAGACCAATGAATTAGAACAGAAAACCCAGAAATACAACCAAGGACCTATATACACCTAGTTTTTGATAAAGGACTAAAGCACCTTAAATGGGGGACAGAGAGCCTTTTCAACACCTGGTGCTGGAAAAGCTGAATCTTAATCCGTAAAAGAATGAAATAGAACTCGTATCTCACATCACATACAAAAATGAACTCAAGATGGATCAAATACCTGCATACAAACTGCACAATTATAAAGATTATCAAAGAGAAAATAGAGACAACCATAAGGTTGCTAATACAAGGCTTAAATACACTACTGAACATAATGAAAAATGTCCACACTCAATAACAAAAGAAAGAATTGCAACCTGCTAAAAACATAGCATTTATGCACATCAAAAGACTTCATCTAAAGAATCAACAGAGAACTCACAGATTGGGGAAAAATATTCAATAGTAACACGTCAGATAAAGATCTAATCTCCAAAATCTATAGAAAACTACATCTTAAGAAAAATACTAAAAACTGAATCAAAAATGGACACAGGACATGAATAGATAATTTCCCAAAGATAACATCCAGGCAGGTGACAACTATATGAAGAAATGTTCCCGTTCATTAGAATAAGAAAAATACAGATCAAAACAACAATGAGAAAGACAAACAAACAAATAAACAAACAACAATGAGATACTACTTCACATGGACACATTTAGCAAAACTCCATAAAACAGAAAATAATAAATGTTGGGCAGGCTGCAGAAAGATCAGAACAAGTTTACATTTCTCTAATGGGTGTATACCTTAAAAACTAACGAACAACATGAACAGACACATGCAGACCTCTATTTATTGCAGCAACTTCCATAATGGCAAAGACATGGACCCAACCAACAACTGTAGAGGAATAGATATAAAAGTTCTGGTACATTCATGCTGTGGAACAGTGTGCATCGATAAAGAATAATGACCACTCTCGTAAATACCTCAAGAAATGGACAAAGCTAGAAAACATTATGCTTAGCAAACTTCGTCAATCTTACAAGGATAAATGTTTAATAACACCATGAATATAAAGAAAAAGAAATGTTGATTATACAACAAAAGAGAAGACACTGATGACTACAAGGAGACCAGGGACATGGACCAGAACAGGGAGATGGGAGGGACAGGATATTAAGGAGAGAGGTAGAAGTACGAGAGTTGGAAAGAGAATCACCTATAAGGAGGGTTTAATGGAATGTGATTGCTGATTTCATTTTCTAAGTTGAACTCTGTAATGACATACAGTTTGTTTCATTCAAAACAAAGCAAAACAAGGTCTCTCCGGATTCATTATCCCTCAAACCTAAATAGTGTTCTGCGTGCCTAAAAAACAAACAAACAAAAACCAGAGAGACGAAAAGTAAAACCAAAATGAACCTGAAGTCTTTAGTGACACACAAGTTCATCTCAAACCCAAAACAAAACAAAAATGGAAGACTAAGGGGGAAAAGTTTGCAATGGTATTAGACATTTAATTCAGGTGAGAAACTCTTAAAAGTGACGTACTATAAAAAGATAAAAAGAAGCAGATCCCAGCGGATACCTTCTAATCAAGAATTTGAAGGTACCTACAAGAGAGTGTTAAGTACTATTACAAAGAAGAGTTAGAAAGTTAACAATCCCTAGGCATAGTGAAAGACTCTCTTTTAAAGAGACAGATCAAGATGATACAATTAAGTATCGACTGGAGAAAAACAGAAAACGTTATCCCAAATTCGAAAAGCTGTACAAATATCATGAGCCAAAGGTTAATTCTATACACTTATTTGGGAACACATTTACCATGCATGAAAACTGGCCAGTTATTAAGCCATCAAGAAAGTCTCTGAATTGCAGAGAATCAACGTTCATGCAGACAGACTTTTAAAAAACCTATCTGCACTTCAACTAGACATCCCTGATCAAAAGATAAAAATATATATAATAATATGTAAACTAAAAATCATTTCTTAAATAAGCTTTGAGTTGAAGAGGAAATCACAGTGGAAATGACAAGGTTCTGAAACTAACTTCAATCAGAGTGCTGCAAACATCTCTTGAAAGACGTTCTAAGGAATATTGGAGGGAAAATTCTATTTTTATATGCATGTGTTTTACAAGAGAAGAAGAAAACTTGAAAAATGAACTCAGAAAAGAGCAGGGTAACATTCTTAAAAAGCAAAAACAAAGACACACAAAAGCTAGAAAACAATTAGGAAAAATGTGGTTATTTCACAAAATTCTTTGAAATGAATGAAAATACTATAAAGAAAAACGAAGCTACAAAACAATTAGGAACAAAAGAAATACAAATCACTGAAGAAGAAAAAAAATCCCACCATATCAAGTCTAAAGGGTTGTAATCTTCAATTTTCCAAACCTTCAAAGGAGACCTCAAACTCAAACACTCTACCATTGAGCATTTCCAACTCAGAGCATCTCTACTGGGCAGAGTAGAACCGCCCCTGTAAGTCCTCACAGGAGTAGAAAGCCTCTCTTCCTCTAGAGGAGTGGTTTTTAACTGTTGACCTGGAAGTTAACAGTGGAGCTAATAACCCTCCACCCATAGCCTGTGATTATTAGAACCTGATTGCTAACATTTAACAAGGAGAACATTTGGGAAGAAAACTAGATCAATTGTGATGTAAATAGTGAAGGCGCTTGGCTACTAACCTAAAGGTTGAAAATTTAGGTCCATCCAGAGACACCTCAAAGGGCTGACGATCTACCTCCCCAAACTGTCAGTTATCGAAAACGCGATAGAGCCAGTTCTCCTCTGACCCACGTGGGGTTGCCAGGAGCTGTAACTGATTCTAAGGCAACTGGTACTAGTGGTGCATTGATTACATATATAACTCCTTTGCCACTTAAAGTTCCACTAAAATGTGAAGAAAAAATTCAAGCGATTAATCCATAAAGACGAAGGAACAACAACAACAATAAAATCACAGACCAAAACCAAACAAAAATGTACATAGTTCTCAGGGTGTAAGTGACGTAGTTCTCGGAGTATTGACTTGGCGCAAATCCATTGGTCCTGCAAATTCTGAAATGGAACTATAGTGGAGCTGGAATCCCTGCTGCAAACGAGCACTGCCTTCAACTCTATGGTCTGTATAGTTAGTGGTTTGTACTTTGGCCGTTCCCCAGCTAGGCATGGCCAGGAGACCCTGACCTTATCCCCATTCCCTATAGAAAAATCAAAAACTGAATGGAATCTAGCAAAATGGAATCAGAAAATCTGGATTTTCTAAAAAAAAAAAAAATGCACATACAATTCCACTTTAATTGTCTTCCTCCAATTTTGCTTACTCTATGAAATCCTCACATCCATATGATTTAGAGAAATACTTTGCTACCTGAAAGGGAAAAATTATTAAACACTCCTGATCTCTTCCTTACTCTCTATCCTTCTTCCTCCCTCCCTTATTTCACTCTCTCTCACCCTCCCTCCTCCCTTTCTCTTCTCTCTGTCTTTATCATCCTCTCTCAATGCCAAATTCCTTGTTTAAACTCATGTCCTTTCATTTGACTGAGTGAGATTTATTCTTACATCACCGTCAGTTACGTGGAAGAAAACGGCCTTATAGTCAAAGTTAGGGAATCTCTCATTTGATTGTATGCTGTCTGCCCAGCACACAGGAAGCGGAAGTGTGGTGAGCAAAGCAGCAGTCCGCTAAAATCCATATCCACTGAGACCCTCAGACTGTGACCTTGCTTGGAAAGAGGGTCTTTGCAGAAGTAATTAGTTAAGCATCCAGATGGGGTCATACTAGATGCAAATGGGCCCAGAATCGACTGACAGAGGTCCTTACAAGAGGACATCACATGTACACAAGGACTCCACATGGCCGTTTCCCACTCCGTGTCCTGTCTGTCTGTCATTCTCTCCACGGGTGAAGTCTGAGGCAATGACTGGAGTTAAGTCCATGTAGGATGTGTGGTAAGAAATGAATGCCTGGGATCCCAGAAGCTGAGAGAGGCAAGGAAAGATTCTCCCTGTGAGCCTGCAGAGGAAGGATGGCCCTGCTGGCACTATGATTTCAGACTTCTGGCCTCCAGAACCATCCGAGAATAAAGATCTGTTGTTTTAAGCTCCCTAATTGGTTGTACTTTGTTAAAGCAGATCTAGGAAACGAACATAAGGGTTAAAATAAATATCTTCTTAATAAATTAGTGCTTGCATAAACAAATTTGTAAGCAGTAAGGCATACAAACATCTTTAAAGGCGCAAAACCTGGTTGTGTAGAATTAGCTGTTTGTAACTACTGCTGATTTGGGAGGGCACTCGGACTTTTATGTGTGTATGTTCTTATTGGCATATGTGTGAGATATTGAGGGGAAACATACAGGTGATCTGAGAATATCTGGATTCAAGATTTTAGGGAGACTAGGAGAAT
>NW_022103904.1:8676403-8678181 GCF_000313985.2 Echinops telfairi
TAGATAAACATAAAGGCTCTCACCTTTGATTAACGTAGTCTGGGCTTCAGTAAGGGAAGGCAATTTCTTCTTGAATCCGTAGCCTTGGGAATGTAACTGTCTCTGAGCTCTTATGATCAGCAAAGACTCTGCTTTTTTCCTTCTGTAGCTCTAGCGAGTGTTCAGGAGGCCTATGCAAGCCTAATGATTGGATTTGCCGTTCTCAAGTTGACGGAAGAGAATTGCCTTTGTTAGAGATCATCTTGGCCATTGCAACGGGCTTGTCAGCCATAGGTGCCTTGGATAATTATACTAAAGTGCTGCTGTAAGTCCCTCATCTGTGGCCTTCTGACAACCTCATGTGCAGTAGCACAAAATGTGGCTCAGTTCTTTGCCTCCATGATTTTTGCAGATCTGACTCCTGTGATCCATAGGATTTTCATTGACTGATTTTCAGTAGTCGATTGCCAGGTACTTTTCCTCATCCATCTTAATATGGAAGCTCCACTGAAACCTCTCCAGCATCTTGACAGCACTCAAGTCCTCATTGGCATCTGCATGGTTAAGGCTAAGTGTGGGGTGCATTGGCTAAAAACTGAACCTGGGTGTTCCTCATAGAAGGCAACCCTTCTACCACTCAACCGCCAATACCTTACATTGGATAATTACAGTCCCGGAAACTCCATGAATGTTTCTTGTTCCACTTCCATAGCTCTCAGTAAAGACCTTGTGGTCCTAATAACTGAAAACAAATGATAGATGCAGACATACTTGCCTCTCTAGCCAAATAACCAGGACACATGCCTGATTCCGTTCTTTCCATCTCAGACTGGCCCCTTTCTATCCCTAATTCCTATTGCCTCTACCCTTGCCTTAACTTCTACTCCATTTCAGTTTGTGAAACCAATACGATCTCTCATTGAGATACCACCTTGTTATTTGTCCTTCTTCCATTCTTGTCCCACCTTTCCCATTCTCCACTGTAGTCAAAGTGATCCTCTTAAAACTGTACATGGAAATGTGATCAGCTTTGTTTGGATTTTAAGTTACATCATAGAGAGTAAACATTTGCATTATTTTTATCAAAAGCTCATCTACCAGAAGTATTTAGTATATATATATATATATATATTAGGCCGGATTAGCTAGAGAAACAAATCCAGTGATACTTACATATGTCAAAGAAAGAGCTTTATATCAAGAAGTAATTGTATATTAGGAAAACATACCAGCCCAGTACAGATCAAGTCCATGAGTTCAATACTAATCCATAAGTCCAATCTTAGTCCATAAATCCCTCTTCAGACTCATGCAAGCACAAGCAATGATGCAAAATGCAGGAAAATCACCGGCTGATGGGTGCAAAGCCTTGTGGATCCAATGGCAGTGGACGCATATCCAGGCTCTGGTAGGTCTCCAAGTGACTTGAGGGCAGGAAGGTGAAGGCAAAGAGAGAGAGGGCAGGTTCCGAGGATCTACTTATGAGGTTATGTCCACAAGGAGGTATCATCAGCCTGTGACCTGATTGACAGGCTAGACTCCACCCCTACTCTTTCATATGTTCAAGTTGACATGAAATTATATAATTACCACAATATACTTTCTAACGAGTCCCATTTTTAATGTGTGGTAAAGTGGAGAGGGTCAGTGAGGAAAAAAAAGAGATAGATTGACAAGATAGCTGCAACAATGGGCTCAAACCTAACAAATGATTTAGAGGAAGTTGTAGGACCAAGCAGTGTTTCCTTTTGCTAAACTCACCATGAGCTGAAGCCAACTCAATAAAGACCAGCAACATC
>NW_022103904.1:8680386-8681198 GCF_000313985.2 Echinops telfairi
ACTTTAAAAATCTGTTTGGGAGATCACTACCATTATTTAATTTGTCATATTTAAAAATCACATTTAATAAAGAATGTTATTTTTACAATAACCTGAAAAGTCTACAGATATAACTAGTCATGATCAAATGAAACTGCTCTGTACTAATTTTAGACTTAATATTAAGTATTAAATGAATTTCTTTAACTGACTTTATATGTAAGGGTAGCTGCTAATGATCATTGGTCTTATTAATTGTTCATATTTAAAATGGCAATTGCCTTCAAAATAAAATTTAAGCACTTAGTTGAACTATGTCCTCATGATCTGGAAATAGACATGATTTACACAAATCAAGATCTTTCTGGAAAGATACTACTTAGTTGGGAGCAAAAATAACCTTACAGATGATTAAAATGTATTCTATGCATTAAAAATACCCTCTACAGAGGCTTGAAGAGAACTTACATATAAGTATTAAATGCCATCAATATGTCTTGAAGGTATCTTTTCCCCCCTCATATATTTACTAGAGTCTTATATGCACCCTCAAATCATTCATCTGACACACAATTATTGAGTATCAACTTCATGACATAAAGGAATGAGCTAAGTTCTGCTCTTTACTAAGCAGCTAGGAATCAATCAATAATTGAAGCTGAGGCCGTCATTGGTCTCTGAGACATGCACAAAGCAGTGAGAAAGGAAGCCCTCTGCCTTGGAAAGTAGTGACGTGATGATAATCCCTGACGTCAGGAACTGGGACCCATCAATAAGCTGGCTACGAGAAACACACCTTAGACACAATGACAAAAGTAAACTGAAAATTAGAG
>NW_022103904.1:8682305-8684128 GCF_000313985.2 Echinops telfairi
TCAATAGTACTTTAAAATTCACAACATTGGTTAAATTAATGATAGTATTATTAGTTAGAATTACCAAATATCTCCTGGAGGTTTCTTCAGTTTTTGCTCAAGCTGATAATACCGCTTCTAATGTAGACCAGGGCTATATATAAACTTTAGATATTTAAATAGGTTTTGAACTTTCACTTAACCATAAATCTAATCTAAGAACAATTAGTTCTTAAGTTGTCACTCAGCTCAATGCTTGTCCTCATGGAGCGATCACTGAGGATAAGGCTACTACAGCAGAGCGTGGTGAAGAAATCACATGGTACTTGGCTATCAGAAAGAGTAGCATCTGGAGACTTAAAGGCTAGACTTAAAACAAAAAGCCACCTAAATGAGGTATTGGCTAAGTCCACTGGGAAGGAGCACACCAGCCATGTGTTTCAAGGATTGTAAAAAATAAATTGAAAGATCAGAGGAGGGAATTAAATTAGAGTTTAAGCTCTGAATACCCAGTTCGCAGAAGGATGACAGTAAAACCCCAACATCTATTTACAGAGCTGCCACTTGAAATAAGCCTTCATTGAACTCCATCAACCATTGGCTAGGGATGTGAATAGTCTTCTTCTCAGGCAAAACACAATGGACAATGGATCACTACAGATATGGTTAGGTTAAAATGGAACATATTTTCATTTTTGATTACTTTTTAGTCTTTCCTAGTTTCCATTATCTTCTACTCTCTTTTGGATTGAATTTTTCCCCTGAGTTTTATTTTGTTTTCATTGTTGGGTTTTGTTGTATGATTTTCTTTTAAATGAAATCTGGGATAAGTAACCATAGAGAGAGTAACTAGATTGTTTCTTAGGGTTATGGCAGGGGAGATTGGTGGGAAATTAGGAGCTGATAAAATGGGCATGAAGAATACATTCTAAAACTGATTGTAGTGATGACTGAGCAACTCTTTTAATGTGTTCAATGAATTGTATTGTACCTGAATTATTTGCCAATAAAGCTTAAAACAATTAAAAATAAAAGGAGAACCAAATTCAATATCTTAACCCAACATTTTCAATAATTAGGATAAGAACAACAAAAATAACCATTTATTTACCAGAAGAAAAGAAGTAACAAAGATTAGAGCAGAAATAAATGGATTGGGAAACAGAAAAATAATAGCAAAAAATCAATAAGACAAGAAGTTGTTCTTTGAATGGGTTAACAAAATCCTCAAGCCTTTGGCAAACTTAACAACAACAAAAAAGAAGATGCAAATATCAAGAATAAGAAATGAAAGGGGTGATAATACAACAGAATCAAATAAAGTAAGACTGCCCTTCAACAGACTTTAGAACTCCTGACCTTGCTGCTTGACCTTCTGCTTCCTCAACCAGCATGAATACGGAGAAGGCTCCAGCCGCATCTGACCCTGGGCTTGTGTTGGACTTGGCTGGGTTGCTTACTCCATATCCATCTCTTCGTTGATATAAAGTTATTTTTTTATACATATATGAGCATCACTCATTCGGTTTCTCTAGAAAACAGAACCCCATTTGGGTATGCTACGGCTGCAATTCACTTTAAAAGCTGCTAGTTTTGAGTGGAACACCAAACAGGTGAAGGCTCTATAATGGGATCAGGCTGCGGTGAAAGAGGCTCTATCCCTGGGGTTATATAATCACTCTGATTCAATTGTCCTTGAAGAGCTAGCTATGCGGTTTGGAGTCTTTGGTAAGCCCTTATTGGGGCTTACCATGGAATAGACCAGTTGTTCTCAACTTTCCTAATGCCATGACCCTTTAATACAGTTCCTCATGTTGTGGTGACCCCCCACCCCCAATCATAAA
>NW_022103904.1:8684938-8686286 GCF_000313985.2 Echinops telfairi
TAAAAATGAGCCCAGAAGAAGGCACATTTTAACCTAACTACTTTTCTATCAATATCCTTCTTTGCATGAGGAGTTCAAAGTAGTCAGGGGTCATTCTTAACTCCCAGGCCAGTAGAATCAGAGCTCGGTCCCCAAGTGGAAGCATCCCTCACTTCCTGTGAAACTAAGACCTCCAGACCGAAAGAACAGAGGGTTGCAGGGACAGCAAGCAAAAATATGGTGAGTGCATAATTAAGAGTAATAGTGAGTGGTGCCACTACCATTTCCACCCCTTGGTTCATGGACCAGTGAATTCTGGCGACTGGCAAAACAAACGCTGGCTTAGACCATACACAGGCAGCTGGAGAACATCACCCCGACCTTCCAAGATGTTGCCACCAAACTGGTGCTATACTTTCGTCTTTGGAAGTGCATTCCATTGTTCCCTCAAGCAAGATGTTGGGGGATGTGGTGAAATGGATTTCATGAGCATGCGCCCATTGCCACACTTCATTTGCTGTCAAATGAGTCCCTTCATCTAAGGTGCTGCTGTGTGGGACACCGTGTCAGTGGAAAAGACATTCTGTAAATCCGCAAATGGTAGTTTTGGCAGAAGCATTGCCTGCAGGGAAACGAAATCCATCTCCAGAGTAAGCATCTATTCCAGTAATCACAAAACACTGCCCTTTCCATGAACGAAGTGGTCCTGTATAATCAACCTGCTGTCAGGTTGCTGATTGATCCCGTGAAGATTGGTCCCATATTTTAGACTCAGTGCTGGGCTCTGCTGTTTGTAGATTGGACACTGAGCCGTGGAAGTAGCCGAGCCAGTGAGCGGAGGTCCATGTTACCGAGTCCACAGATAATTGCCATCCCTTTCCTCATGGCCGCTTTGTTCATGCACCCACTGGGCCAAGGCAGGAGTGGCTGGGGAGAATGGGTGACTGATTTCCACAGAATGAGTCATTGGATCCATTTGAGGGTTAAAAATCTTCCTCTGCAGAGGGAACCCTTTGGTGCACATTCACAAGAGGGACAAATATCGTTTCAGTTTTGGCCCATTCAGAGAGGTCTATCCATATGTTTCTTCCCCACACCCCCTTATCCTCGATTTTCCCAATCATATCCCTTTTAAGTACCTGACCATCCAGCCTAGCCATTGCCACAGCTCATGAATCATACATACAGTCACATTTAGCCATTTGTCTTTCCAAGCACACTGAACAACCAAGTGTACAGCTAGACGTTCTGCCCACTGGGAGGATTTCCTTTCACCACTGTCCCCAGGGAAGTCCCAGAAAGGAGCTGTCGGGCTGCCACTGTCCACTTCCGAGTGGTGGTTGCATATCCTATGGAATCACCAGTAAAG
>NW_022103904.1:8687584-8689034 GCF_000313985.2 Echinops telfairi
ATTCAGGCTAAAACAGTAGCTTTGGGGACATGCAGTGAGGATGATGGTCCACTAACCTCAAGGTTAGCAAATCAAAATCATCCCCCACTGCGCTGGGGAAAGATGAGGTTTTCTGTTTCCACAAAGAGCCTCAGAAACCCACAGAGGCAACCCTATTTGTCCTATTGGGTCACTATGAGTTGGAATCAACTCGATGACAGTGAGTTTGGGTTTGGAGGGATAATTTGTAGTCTTTAAATGAATGCAGAGGGAGATTGGGGAGAAACTGAAATGAACAAAATCCTTAACAGAGAGTAAAAATACAAACAAAAGTTATGTGTATTATTATTAAAAAACGTAAAATACATAAAATACAAATGGGAAAGAACTGAGATACTTTACAAAATGGTAATAGGGTGGTTGAGTTATATATTTTACCTATTATATTATTACATAGCTTTTATAATTAAAACACAGTAGCATTATTAATTACTTTAATCTTTCCTATTTATGAAAAAGTGCTCACTTAAGAAAATGCAATTAATGCAGAAAATCAAGAAGAATAAAATTCAAGTCACCTTTAACTCACTACTGTTAGCATTTTAACTTCTATTGTTCCGTTCTTATTTATGCATGCTATACATATGTGTATATACATATTTATATAAATGTATATATGGCTTTTTTAGCATTAATATGCTTTCTTCCCAAGTTACCTCTCAGTCTAGGTGCAGGCAAGGTAGGTGAGTTGCTTTTGTACCTCATATTTACATTCTTTTTTCCCCAGGGTCTAGACATTCTTATGTCTTACTGTGAACACCAGAGATTTTCTTTTGAGAAAAAATTTTTGGTGTTTCTTGACAAAAATCATTCTTTTGTGAGTTCTGACCACAAAACACCTAATAATCCATTTTTCTTTGTGACTCAGTATATATTTTCCCCACGGATATCATGTCATTTGTATTGTTTTTCTCTCTAAGTACCTTTTAATTAAAGGAGACTCACCCAGACATTCAGTCCCTTCCACTCGCACTTGAGTTGGCAAAGATTCTCCCCAAGTAAAAAGCAGTAGGTCAATGTACTTGGTTTGAATTTCAACAGATAGTCAATTTAGCTCCACCCGGATTCACGTAGAATTCTCCCAGAATTAGGAACATTTATATTTTATACAAACTGAGGTGCTCTTCAACAGATACCAACCAACCAAAACTCACTCCCATCGAGTTCTTTCTGACTCCTAGGAAACCCAACGGGGGCCTTTGAGGCTGTACTCTTGACAAGAGCAGACAGCTTCAGCTTTCTCGTGAGGACTGGCTCAGGGATACCAACCTTTGACTTTGCGGTTAGCAGTCCATTTCTCACTCGACAGTGCTCCCGGGACTCCTTCAATAGATACAATAGATGTAAAACTCTCAGGTTGGCAGGGCCAAATTAGACACCAGTCCTCCTGCAAAGGGACTGGACGCTCTGT
>NW_022103904.1:8690326-8691510 GCF_000313985.2 Echinops telfairi
TTTCAAATCAATATATATGCATTTATAACATATTCATATATATGAATATATGTATATATTCATTTGTGTGGTTCCCATTCAGCTTGGTAAGATGATGTCAAGCTTGGTAAGGTAGAAGGGAAATGAAAAAAAGGAAGGTCTTCAACAGGACAGACTGACCCAGTGGCTGAGGTCTTCAACAGGACAGACTGACCCAGTGGCTGACAACAATGGGCTGAAACGTAACAGCCATTGTGAGGATGGCCCAGGATTGGCCCGTGTTTGGTTCCGTTAAACACATGGTCATGGGTCAGAATTGACTTGAGGGCCCTTGACAATCAAAATGGAAGTGGCTTTCCTCCACCTGTTCAGATTGTACATCTGTGTATTCACTCATCGATGATCGTTATCATTAATTTTGTAGGATCGTATATGTAAAAAAGTTACCGTTGTCTCGGACTCTTGTGCTCCAGTGTTTTCCTTTATCTTCCTCATTTTATGATGACCTCACCCTTATTGCAGATTGTCTGTTCTTTCACACAAGCTACTATGTGTCTGCTCTCTTGTTCATGATCTACGCTCCCTTTGCCTCCCACTAGTTATAATAATAATAAAACAATGTTTCTTTCTGTATGAAAACTTTTTATTGACTTTTTCTTATAGTGATTTCATACAAAATTTGTTCATTTTTGATTGGCTAATTTCACTCAGCATAATGTCCTCTAAGTTCATCCATGTTATGAGGTGTTTCCCAATTCATTATTATTCTGCAATGCTGCATTGTATTCCCCTGAGTGTATGCACCCTGGTGTGTTTATCCATTCCCCTACCAATGAGCACTTACAATGGTTCGATATTTTGTTACTGTGAAGAATACTGTGATGAATATGGGTGTGCACACTTCTGTTCATGTCATACCTTTTATTTTTCTAAGATATACACTTTGTAGTGTGATTACTGTGTCATATGATAGCTCCGTATAAGGACGCGCCATACTGCTTTCTACAGGAGTTGTACCATTTTGCAGCAGTGTATGAGGATTCCAGTTTCTCCACACCCTCACCAACATTTGTAGTTTTATGTTTTGTTTTGTTTTCTAACTTTACTATTCTTACTAGGATGAGATGATATCTCGTTGCTTTGATTTGAAGAGAGCCCTGGTTTTGTCTGGGGCTTCTAACCATAAGGTTGGTGGTTTGAACCCC
>NW_022103904.1:8693802-8699638 GCF_000313985.2 Echinops telfairi
CGAGAGTGTGGATCATCACAGACTGAATAACATTGTGAAGACTGGGAATTCTGAAACGCTTCACTAGGCTCATGTAGAACCTGTGCAAGGGTGATGAGACAATCATTGAAATCAAACTAGGGGATACTACAGGACTCAAACTTAGGAAGAATCAGTAAATATCAGTGAATATCCCATCAGCACATTTTCCCATCTGTATGCTGCACCCATAAACTGAAAGCTGAGCTGTAGTAAAAATTCAGCATCAGGATTGGAGGAAGGCTCATGATGAGCCTATAATCTGCAGGTGACACAACCTTGCTTCCTGACAGCAAGGTGGACTTGAACCCTAGCTGATGAAAATCAAGCAGTGTGGGTTGCAACTTAGTGTAACGAGCACAAAAATCCTCACAACTGGACCGATAGACAACATCATGATAGATGGAGAAAATATTGAACTTGTTAAGGATTTCATTGTAGTTAGATTCACAATCAATTCTCCTGGGAAAAGCAGTCAGGAAACCTAATGATGGATTGGATTGGTGATTCTTCTATAGAGCAAAGATGTCGCGCCATGGACGAAGGTGGTCATGACCCAAGCCGTGACTTTATGAAGTGCCTCCTATGCATTTGAAAGGTGGAGTAAGGAAGATCGGAGAAGAACTGAGGCGTTTGAAATATGGGATCGATGAAGACTATTGTAAGTACCATGGGCTGCTAGAAGAACAGACACAGCTGCCTTGCAAGAGGTACAATCAGAATGCTCCTCAGACTTGGTCTCACACACTTTGGACATGTTGTCAGAAGAGACAAGTGCCCGGACGACAACATTGTGCTTGGTAAAAGAGTGGGTCATTGAAAACGAGGAAGACCCTAGATGAGGTCGGTTGATTTAGTGGCTGCAACAATTGGCTCACACAGAACAATTGTGAGGATGCTGCAGGACCAGGCATTGTTTCATTCTGTTGTAGGTAGGCTGACTCTGGTTCACAATGGACTCCACAGTCTTGATAACAACAGATCATTAACTAGGCCTTGCAGGGAGTTCAACATAAAAATAAAAGTAAGAATAAAGCAACCCAAATTCACGTGGTCATGATAAAACACCCACATTCTTCAATTTAGGATGGAGATACGTCTAAAAGAGGTAGCAGGCCAACAGCGGAAGTACTTCCAATTGTGGCAGAATGCCACATGATTTGATGTCATGCAAGAGAGTTGTGTATTCCAATTAATCAAACTTTTCTCTGCTTGCTTTGTGGACTGGTACATTCTGAGTTTCTAGGATTAGTTGACTCTTGAAGAACCCTTTCCGAAAAGTGGATGGAATATAATGTATTTCCTCCGCAACCGAAAATGTGTATTTGAGTTAGCACTAAGCAGTTGACACCAGCTGCTTAAAAGTGGTATTTATTTTAGAGTCACACTTAATTATTATTTCAGAATAATTTAATTATGGATAGCTCTTTGTAATTGCAGAACTATGTTTTTATGCTGCTGTCATCTTAGAATGTTTTTTAAATGTCATCTTGAAACAGAAATCGTGCATTTTAATTGCAGCCTAAAAGTAAATAAAGAACATTTAAGAAAGAAAGAACAATACTTGCATATATTAAAACCCAGTAATTGGAAGTTTTATGTCAGAAATATTGTTGACCCAAGTGTGCCTCTCTACTTTTTAGTATTAACCCAAAAATGCACAGTTATGAATTAATAACAGAGGCTATGTTAATAGTAATTTATATTTTAAAAAGTCAAAATAGTATTCATCAAAAACTGCAACCAACTCCCGACAGCAAACATGATGAACTTGTAACTAAGTACTCTACCCACTGTAAAAGAAATGGCAATATCTGGAATCCTTATGTGCATGCACTGGTGTGAACTTTGTAAAATTACTGAACTTTGTGTACAAGCTCCATTTTTAGAAGACTGTCTATGTAGATTCCTCAGTACTCAACACATTTGCTCATTTTAGGTCAGAAATAGAAAATTTTAATAATCTTTAATACCTCAATTAGAAAATTGTAAATGCATAGCTTTATGATGTTAAGAAGGGGGCCTGGTTGTGCTGTAGGATAGGCATTGAACTACTAAGTACCAAGTCAGTGGTTCCGACTCTCAGCTGCTCCATAGGAGAGAGATGAGGCTGCTGCTGTCAAGATTGCAGTCTCGAAACCCCTGTGCAGGGTCACTGTTAGTTGTGATTGACTCCATCACGTGGGTTTAAGTAGTTAGGGTCTATGGAATTAGAAGTTACTTACCCATAACGCACGAGTGAGCAAGGATTTTGGGATCTGTTAGGAAAACCCTTACATACTAACATTGGAGAACTCTTAAATGGAAAACAAAGGCAAGAAATTATCTAAGGAATGCCTTTAACTGTGCAGGTAAGACAATTCATTTGTGCTTGTTAGACTTTCTTTCTACCATCCTTTAGAGCAGAAGACACCTAGCATGGCGTGTGTGTGTGTGTGTGTGTGTGTGTGTGTGTGTGATATAGAATTACGTACTCTACAATATTTTTTTAAATTAAGAGATCATTTTATTGGGAGCTCTTACAGCTCTTATAACAATCCATACATCAATTCTATCAAGCATATTTGTACGTGTGTTGCCATCATTATTTTCTATGCATTTACTTTCTGTTTGAGCACTTGGTATCAGCTTCTCTTCCCCCACCCCACCTTGTGACCCCTTGATAAATTATAAATTATCATTATTTTCATCTTATGCCGACCGCTGTCTCCCTTCCCCCATGGTTTCTGGTGTTCATCCCCCTGGTGGGGCAGGGGTTGTGTGTGTGGTTCTGTGTTGATCATTGCAATCAGTTCCCCCTTCCTCCCCTTCTCTCCCAACCTTCCCCCTACCCTCCTGGTATTGCTACTTCCATTCTTGTTCCTGAATTCCATGTGTCCTGAGCTCTTCTCTCTTCTCTGTACCTGTGAACATGCTCTGGCCTAACCTGCAGTGAAAGGTCGGTGTGGGGTCATGATAGTGGTGGTGGGGGGGCTACCTTCTTGGAGAAGCCCTGGGGGCAGAGTAGGTTGGTTATATGTTGTGCTGCTAATCGCAAGTTCAGCAGTTTGAAACCACCAGATGCTCCATGGGAGAAAATAAGGCTCTTTACTCATGAAAAGATCTACAGTCTCAGAAACCTATAGGATCACTATTAGTCAGAATTGACATGAGGCAGTGAGTGACCAAAAGCTGAAAATTTCTCTGTAAAATGTCAAAAATTCTAAGAAGCATTTTCAGTGGAAATGAATTCGATGGTAATTAATCTGATGGTTAAATTTATGTATACACTTGGCTTAGCTATGCTGCCCAACAGTTTGGTTAAACATTAGTATAAACATTACTATGAAGGTATTTTATCAAGGCAATTAATATTAACAATTGAGTGACATGATAAAACAAATTAGCCTTTTTTTCTCATAAATTAGGCCTCATCCAACCAGTTGAAAGCCAGCAGAGCAAAAACTGAGGATTCTGGGAGGAGATGGAATTCTGCCTCAAAACTGTTCCATAGAAACCCTCCTGGCCTTCACAGCTTGCTGCCTGCCCTACGAACTTGAAACTTGTGAGCCCCGCAATTGCAAGAGCCAATTCCTTAGAGGAAATGCCTGGACATGTGTCCTATCGATTCTGCTTCTCTGGAGAGCCCTGGTTAAAATAGGTGTGTGTTAATCACTTCTTCTCCTTCTAACTAGAGTATACACTTGCCATCATTATTAATATGTCTTGCTGCACAATTCTATTAATAAAGTGATATTCATAGAATCTTTTAGGAGTGGGGTTTTTGTACCTGATTAACAGCCCACATTTTGCTCCTTATATTCAGATATTTCATAGTTTTATTTTTTTTTAACATTGCCACGTTTGCTGTCAGTCTGACAATTCTTTTCTCTCCCTTCTCCTGTGGTTCACTTTGCCCCGTCTTCTAACTTCCTACTTCCGATGTGAACTGAAAACTACTATCTTGAAGTGAACTGTTATGCATGAAGTGGACATTTTAAATGTGTTTTGATTTTATGTATGCAAAAAGTTTGAACACTAATTCTTCTATGATATATGGAAATAAAGTGAGTGGGTTTGGGGTCATTGCTTTGACTGCACAAAAAGAGGCTTTGCCTTTTCTTGCTAATTTGATCAATTTTAAGTTGCTATTATTATTGTTGATTTCAATAATAACAACGTTACATTTTTAGAATATCCTGTAGTGTGTGAAAATTATGACCCATTTCCACCCCCCACCCCCAAATTCTTACCAAAATTCTATGCGTGCAGCAGAGTTCATCTAAAGCCCAAACAAATCAGTTCCCATTAAGTTAACTCTGACTCGCAGTGGCCCCATGTGTGATCCAGGACGAGGAGGGCATTCCTCCGGATCAGCAACGCTGGTCTTTGCTGGCAAGCAGCTGGAAGATGGGCGCTCCCTGTCCGACTACAGCATTCAGGAGTCCCCTCTTCATCTGGTGCTGAGACGTCGTGGTGGTGCTAAGAACAGGATGAAGAAGTCTGACAGCACTCCCAAGAAGAACGAGCATAGGAGAAAGAAGGTGAAGCTGGCTCTCTTCTCAGAAGAGAATCGTGCGCGACAGAGTTTTCCCAAGCCTGTGACACTTTTTCTGAGTGTCACACTTCTGGACGGGTTTGACCTGCCCACCTTCGGGTTAATAATTAAGTGCTTAACTGCTGGATGGCATAAGCTGAGTTAACGTTCATTCATTAGTATGGTTAGCTTATATTCATTGATAACTGGTGTTCCAGACACTTGGGGAAACCAGGACTCCGGTAGGTTGCATAATATGGAAAAAACCAGATGCCCAGTAAATTGAAAGCTAGGATCTGATTTTAAGGCTTTTGACTCCGTTTAGTGATTTCCCCCCCCCCCCCTTATAATACATGCATAGTGTCCAAATATTTGCATTCTCTGAGTTTGAGGGCTAACTGTATTATTTAATGATCTTTATTGATTTTCTGGATTATATGCTTCTTTGCTTAGAACAATTGATTTGTGTTTATGTGTATAGAGAGCAGTTAAAGCACATGCAAGCTCAGTGCCTTGACTATCAATGTATATTGATGGACATTGATCAGGCTATTATCATTGCACAATACGTCTTGCCTCTTAAATATAACTTTTACAAAATCTCTGCCATTTCTAGCTCTGAAAAACCCCAACTGGCAGACATACCACATCCCAGTCACTTTTCTGGAAGGCGAGGGAAGCCTTTTATCTGGTAAGGTGGGTGGGTGGTTCCTTTATAATGCGCAGAACCCAAAGGTCTCCTTGACCTTTTCGTCTCCCTTTCTGTGAACTCCTCTGCATGTCTCTTCCCTGCTGTGAGTGCCCAGGGGGGGTGGAGGGACACAGGTATTTTTGCAGTCCTTGGGTTTCTAAGTATTGTCAACTTTTCTTCTGAAAAGGGATTTTCCTTTCGAGCCCTAGATACCCTGGTCCTTACCCAGATGTGCCTATGTTAAAACTTGGGGATAAATAAGTTTCTATGATATGCTCCTCCTTGTAATGATGCCATTGGAGACTATGGCTGAAAAGAAACATAAGGAACGCTTCATTTTAATTCACGGAGTGTCAGAGCTGTAGGAAGTTTGTTCTTGGTCCGGTTAGGTGTCATCGAGTCAGTTCATGGCACATCTTGCATTTTCTCTCCAGTTCATAGTGGGGAAGGGGCTTTTCTGCACCACCACATAAACACCAGGAGGCGAAGACAACTTTGTCATTCTGGCTGATGACAGCCATGGTAGTCAGACTAATTTATGTAGCTAAGCACATGTGGCAGTTACGTAATCTCCTGTCAACTTGAGCAAAGGGGTGGAGTCTAGCCTCTCA
>NW_022103904.1:8703353-8722653 GCF_000313985.2 Echinops telfairi
AAAGCAACAAAATTATACTACATAATTGTTTCTTTGAAACATAGAATATCAGAAAATGTTGGAACAAATTCTATAGAATTTTTAGGAAAAACTATTATGAAAACAGATATATTTTCTTCAGTCAATTTATCATATCTGTGAAGGCAACAAAAGGACATTCTGAGAGGAGTAAGAAATCCAATAATATAAGTTCCTATCTTTCTTTTAAAAACTTACTTGAATAAAATGGTACAGCCACTCTGGTAAACAATTTAGCAGTTTTTAAGGTTAACCACGCAATGACCATATAATTCAGAAAGTTTACTCTTGGGTATTTATCAGAGAAATGAAGACTTTTGTTCATACAAATACCTGTAGATGAAAGTGTCCAGTGGTTTTATTTGTAACAGGCCAAAACTGGGGCAGCTCAGATGTTCTTCATTAGTGGATTTAAAAAAAATGATGATATATATACATACACACATATGAATATTTATATATGAACACATATATATCTATGCACACAGAAAACATATATATTGTAAGTATATGTTTTAAATAGTTTCCATTTGAACAATCTTCACATACATTGTTCAGTGACATTGTGTCATCATCCTGTTCAATCATCATGCTTATTCATTCTCAAAAATTTCCAACACACCAGGTGAATATTTAAACAAATTGCATGTCCTGGAAGTCAGTCCATTCTGACTCAGGGTGGCCTCATGTGGTTCTGAGTAGTACTGTGCTCCATACTCTGAATGGCCAATTTTGTTTGAAGTACATTGCTAGCCCTTTCTTCCAAGGCACCTCTTGGTGAACTCAATCCTCTAATCAAGCACCTTAACCATTTGAACCACCCAGTGACTCTTCTATGGAATATGATTCCGCATAAAACAGAATGAACCACTGATGCATGCAACAACTTGAATGTCTCTCCTGAGAGTTGTGTTGCATGAAAAGAGATGAGTTCTAGGAGGTAACAAAGAGGTATGGAAGGAGGATCTAGAAGGGCATTGTACGAACTATGGGGTGATGGAATGGTTCTGTATTTTGAAGTGGTGGTTGATACTTGAAAATTGTATCAAATCAGACAAGCATACACACACACACAAATCAGTACAACTAGAATTGGGAAAATCTGCATGATATCTGTAGACTATCAATGTTAGTATCTTGGCTGGGATCTTGCACTACAGTTTTGCAAGATGTTACTATTGAGGGACACTGGGGAAAAGGTACATGGAATGTTTCTGTATTATTTCTCACAACCACATATGTATCTATAATTATTTCCATAAAAGTTTCAAAAATTACTTTAAATATGTTTTCCCTTCTGAAAGAATTTCTGAAATTAAGATCTCAAGGTTGGAATAGTTTGCTAAATAGTATGTAGATCATTGTAAAATCTAATTCTAATGTAAAAATATTTCGGAAAAGAATTTCAAAATAAATATCCATAATAACAACGATCTGGTTTGGAAACTTCTTTTATATCTTGTATCACTGATAAACTCTTCAAAACAAACCCACTGCCATTCAATTCTTTCTGACTCATAGGGACGCTATAGAGTAGTTTCTTTGGTATCAAGCTTTACTAGAGTGGACAGCCTTAACTGCTCCCTTGGCATGACTGGTGGGTGTGAACCACTCACCTGTGGTTAGCAGTCCAATGCTTACCTAACACTGCCACTAGGGTCCTTGTAGCATCTGTCTATTGACCTATCTTCTTATTCATTGCTTACATAAATATAATATAGAAATAGTGTATAATATAGATTTGTTATAATTATAATATTGATTTGTTATAATTATTCTATAGATAATTATATATGATGTATTATATGTATATATGAATATATAATAGAGAATATCCTCTATTCTCTATCCTTTTATGTATAACTGATATAATATAAAATATTCTTTATTATAGAATAGAGACTAAGAGAATATAATAAACATATTGTATATATTATATTTACATTAGCAAATAATGAGAACTGAAGGATGTGGTGGTGGAGTAAGTTTCTTGTTTCAAATAAGGAGTCAAAAGATATCTTTGAATTTTTATTTCAGTAGAGGAAGTATTAAAGAACTATTAAATATAACATGAAGTAGAATTGAAAGATAATGTACAGCTTTCAAATTATCTGAGTGGGTAAACAAAGGTGCAGCAAAAAAACAAACAAAGCGGGGGGTGGGGGGGGCGGAGAACCAAATACATATAAAAAAGAGCCTAAAGAAGAAGATAATACCATAAAGACAAACATTAGTCATGACAATATATCTGATTCAATTTATCTCCCAAGAAAAACCAAAGCTTGTGAGATAACCTTGAAAACTTGAAAATTCAGCTATATGCTGTTTTAAAATCACACCCTAAACTATAATTACATAGAAGGTTTAAAATGAAAGGTTGAGCAACTGTTTATTCAGAAAACAAAAACACAAAAGGAAACACGTGGAGGCACCATCAATTTCAGAAAAGCATGTCCACCCCTAACATTTGCAGGACCTGGGACAAAAGTAGAAGGAAAAAGAAGCTGTTATGGATTACCCCCAAATGAACCGAATTCCTAGCCACGGACCTGTCGATATGAGCCTACTTGGAAAGAGAGGGCTTTCTTTCACTGTGTTAATAGGTCATAGCAGTGCAGGGCAGATCCTAAACCTACTCACCGATCAGTGATAAAATGACCAAAGTAGCCACAGAGACACACGGCAATGCCGCGGAACGGCGAGGGTCCCCACGAGAGGGATCACAGAAGGCATAGCCACGGTGCAGACCCCGAACTTGGACTTGTCACTTCCTGAACTGTGAGAACACAAATAGCTGTCCTTTGAAACCACCCACTTACATTATTTCTGTTATGACAACACTAGGTCACTGAGACACCAGCCCACAGACCGTATGTCATGATAGTTAAAAATTAAAAGTCAAGTTAACAGACAGTTAAAGAAAACATGTTCTTTCTTTCTACCCCGACAAATCAACCTTCAAACCAGCATGGAAACCCACAGTTGAAAATAGAATCCCTGGACTCCTCTGAGTCCTGAACTAGGATGGACAGCAAAGAGAGTGGGCTGTGATCCGCACCCCTAAACCACATGGGGGCCTGTTGAACGCCTGTAAGCACCTCAAATAGCATGTCTCTCCCACCAAACTCCAAACGTTTGCCTTTTGCCCATGCACCGGCCTTCGGAACATCCACAGCCCTGGGAAATGACCTGCCCAGGATTGTCATCTGCTCCTTTCATTTAATAAGCAGGCATGATGGGGTTTTCAAATTGCTACCTTTTTTTTAACCACAGGTGTTTTCATACTGCCACCTGTCCACAGATTGTTCAGAATCTGCAGAGAAAGCCACAAGAATGAGGAGAGGGGTTTAAGATCCCCACATCGTGAAGAACTGTAACTTTGTCGTTAGGCATGGCAACTTTACATATTGGGCATCTGCTTAATATTTCATCTAAAAACACGAAGTAGCTGTAGCTTTCAGAAGACAAAAGAGGTTAAGTTGAATGACTTAACCAGTGTCCAATAACTGAGCATTTAAGTGGTTCCATTTTTGTGTGTGTTATACGCACACCCTCCCATTTTGTCTCTGTGGCCATTTTGTCAGATGTTACCTCTCATGAAAAGCCTTAAAACAAATAAATAAATAAATAATGTCCTCTCAATCCAGTCTACGATTTCCTTCCCAAGTGGTCTAGTTAATGTGGCCCTTCTAGCCCTAATTCCTGGTGTGCTGAATTATAATTCTGGATTTTATGCCTGTGACTGTGGTCCCATTTTGAGATCTGTTAGAGGATTAGGGTGGGGCTAAGTCCTGACCTTCGTAGAGGGTGTGAACCAAACCACATGCTTCCGTTGTTTGGCATCCCCTTGAAGACTACTTTATTATATCTGTTGTCTTTTGTCACTGGGGGTAACTTTCTTGAATCTTTGCTATAGTTTTTTTTTTTACATGTTTTTTTGGCATTTGAAACCCAGGATTGATGAACCTAGACAGACAACCACTAAGAGTTCCTGGGGGTATGACGGGAGGAGTGGGGTAAGGGGGAGTTGAGATCAAGAGTTCGAGAAGGAAGAGACTATTTTGAAACCGATTTTGGAAGCAATTGTACAACACTGCTTGATGGGATTGAACAATGGAACGATACGATGTCTGGATCAACTCCTAATAAATGGTTTGAAAACCAAAACCAAAAGATTAATAAGAAGAAAACCAGTTATTATAACTCACCATGATATCAAAATAAAGAGAGAAAAAAAATATATATGTATTAATATCAGAAGACGTGACTTAAGAAACCATCCTTTGTTTTTCTTGGAGGTTGAATAGTCATACCTCCATCCAAGCCATTCCTCTACAGAGAAGAGCCACCTGGGACAGAGAGAAAAGTTGGAGGACCATTTGAAAGAGACGCCCAAGCTCTGTGTCTGAAGCGGTGGAGGTCATTGAGAGCAGATGCCCCAGAAACGGTGGCAGAGAGACTCAGAGAAGAAATTCTGAGATGATGGGGAACTGTTTCCTCAGCTGGTTGGAGAGTATGGAACTGTGGGATAGAGTGACAGGTAGGTTGGCTTCCTGTCCCACAGAAGCAAAGGCCAAGGGACCATGTGGCTGAGTGAGACAGACCTGGCTCCTGGCTGAGGTGAGGTACTTCTGTGGTCCAATGACTGTATCCTTACTGTTTGTTGAGCCTCTTGACTCATGGTAACCTCTTCACTTCCTTAATAAAACCCCTTGGTCATGAACACTGCCTCTGAATCATGTGTGGCCATTGCAACAGATTATTGACCCCAGCACAGAAGAGGAGTGCCGTGGGAGGAATGGTTGGTGTCAGAGTAACGAAGGATGAAGGGTGAGGGCATGTCCGACCCTTGCCACATGGGAATGGACAAGCCACAGGAGGTCAGTTACGGTCACCTGCATTGCTGTTCATTACACCTGGCTCCAACCCCGAGCCAGTGCAGCCCCTGCCTTGCTGTCAGTGGAGGCGGGCATGCTGCTGTGATACTAGGTTTCAGCAGAGCTTCCAGACTCAGATGTACTAGGAAGAAAACCCTGGGGATCTACTTCCAAAAATCAACCAACAGATCACCTGATGGATCACCACAGTCCAATTTGCCAGAGATCGTGGGGATGGTGCAGGGGTGATCGCATTGCATTTATACCTGGGGACACCAGGCATTGAGGTCGATTTGACAGCAGCTAACAACATTACCTGTAAAATTTCTCATCAATAATATCTCCTAAAAGAATCATGATTTCCTTTAGGAAAAGCAATTGTCTAGTTTTTTTCTTTAGTCTTGTGGAGAAGGGCTTCAATAATGTTTGTTGGATGAATGAATCTTCTATGCAACTCTTAATGCCCTAGTTCCCCTGCTCACTAAACCAGTGGATCCCTATGGTTAGTAAGAATTACGAGGCCCAGCGAGTATGTTGCACAGCTTCCTGGACAAGATGGACCAACACGGTGGCTGCAGCAATGGACTCACACCCCGGAGCCATTGTGAAGGCGGTGCAGAACCAGGAGTGCCTTGTTCTGCTGTGCACACAGTCCTATGAGCTGGAATCAACTCACCTAAGCACACCAGCTTCCTGGGCCGTAACCCCAGAGAGCCAGACACACATTTCCATGGAAGCCGACATTTCCTGGCTGTGCACACATATCCACATGGCAGTGGATTGGACAACCTTTTAGAATTTGTGTGCAAGAACGTTTTGAAGAGGAGAAAAGATTCCGATGGCTACCAGAACATCCTACTTGGATGCTCCCATTTACCCTATGAAAATAATGAGCAGAAAGTCTGCGCCCTACAATCAGTTTTGAGGAGTTTGGTTATTTCCCCTGAGATTAATATCGGGTGGATGAGTGATGAGATCTACTTTTTTATTCCCCATTTGCTGCTGTCCAACCCTTGGAATATGTGGACTCAATTAAGGTGTCAGTGTCCAATGAGGTTCTCTCTGGGCAGCGGGCTGGACAGCCTTCCTACCAGGTCTCTCTATCTGCTGCCTCATCACCACTCCACAAATTAAATATCTCTCTCTTTATAATTACTTCCAAAAAATAATTACAGATCTATATCATTAGCATGCATGTTTAGAAGCAGAATATTATCCTTCAATAATTAGCACTTAGAGGATTGTTTGAAAAAGAGAGAGGTACGTTTCAACTGTTATAGACAAAGACATTCAGAAATGTTAGGTTCTCTCAAGGATGGAGGGGATGACGGGTAGGAGTCCGATGCTTCCTGGAGGGTAAAGCCATTGCAAAGATGTAAGGTAGGGGTGATGTAAGGGAGGAAGTAATTCTGAGGAAGAGGCTAATTACCCCAAAGCTGGCTCATTATGAAGGGCTGATTATAGCTGGGAAATTACCTTCTTTTGATTCTCATGCATTTAAGGGTGCTGTAGAGAAAGAAACTTGGATGCTTTGGCTCTTGTCCAGGACAATATTATTTAATAATCATAGGTGCTCAGTTCTCACCTAGTAGAAATCGTTGGATGGGAGGTGGGTTCAGTAATGTCCCTTTATGTTCTTTTCATACCCTTCATCCCTATGATTCTACAACATGCTGTTTATCATCAGAACCTACTTTGGGCGTGTGGGGGGGGGGCATGGAGGGTAGTAGCAACTTGTTAGTGCCACTACGTTACAACTGGGCCACAAGAGGCCTTTAGAGAGTGTGTGATTTGCTGAAGTCCACAGAGATTTAGATGCCTAGTGGTTTGGCAGCAGCTACTGATTCTTGTCATGGGAATGATTCATTTAAATATAGGATGTGTACATGGTTTACATTTCCGCACAGAATTAAAAGAAATGTGGACAACAAGCACAAGCTGGCTGCTACTTCTAAGAATGATTATGCCCTTTTTATATGGCTTGGGCTGTAATCGTTCTTAAAATTATATCTCTAGAAGTTCTTCCTAGGATGTTCAGCCAAGGGAAAGACAACAAAGATGTTTTAAATTTTAGTCCAGAATGATGAAGCAATGTTGTAACATGGAGACTGGAAGTGATTTGGAATCCCAACCTCCAAGATGAGATGGATATTAACCGCAATAAGCGAATACCGGAAATATATTTACTTGTGTTTTGTTTACTGCATAAACGCAAGCCCATGTGTGGATCATATCAGACTGTGGATAACATTGCAAAGAACGGGAATTCCACAGAGGCTGTTGTTTGAACAGAACAAGGGGGACTGCATGGCTTAAAATCAGACAGGTGTACATCAGGGTTGTATTCATTCATGATACTTATTCAACCTGCATGCTGAACAAATAATCTGAGAAGATGGCTATATGAAGAATGTGGCATCAGGATAGGAGGAAGACTCACTAACAACCAGCAATATGCAGATGACATAACCTTACTTGCGTAAAGCAGAGGAATTGAAGCACTTAACTGTGACAATCAGAGGCTGCAAATATCCTTTAATTTCGATTATACCTCAACATACATAAAACAAAAATTCTCAAACTGCATCAATAAGCAGTAACAGGACAAACAGAGAAAAGATTAAAATTATCATTAATTTATTTTTTATTTTTATAAAATTATCAATAATTTATTTCACTTGGATCACATCAGTGCCCATAGAAACAGCAGTCAAGAAATCAAAGGACATATTGCACTAGGCAAATCTGCTGCAAAAGACAGTTTTGAAAGCATTAGGAAGTGTGTAAGTCTGGGTACTTTAGAGAAACTAATCCACAGAAACTCACGTATAAGAAAGAGTTTTATATAAAGGTTAAGTGCGCATCAAGAAAACATCCCAACCCAGTGCAGCCCAAGCCTACATTTCCAACATTAACCTAATAACCCATATGTCCAACACCAATCCACAAAGTCCTCCTCCAACTCCCCAAACCTATGCAATGATGCCAACAGCAGGAGGAAAGCCAAGTCAGTGAATGTGTAAGCATCTCAGCGCTGGCAGGGGTCTCCACACGCTGCTCTAGCACCCAGGGCTGCATCAGGTAGGTCCATGCGGCTTCTCCTTAGGTATGTCTTGCAGGAAGTGAGCCTTGTCAGCTGACGCATGGAACTGGCTAAGGTAGCTGCACCCTGGTGTGACCATCAGAAAGCAAGAGACCTGAGAACTTGAAAGGCGAGGCTTACTGAGCCATTTAACCCTCTGCCCTTCAATGAACCCCACATGTATTTGTTGGCACAATAAACCTTAACTATCTCAGGAAGTAAAGAGGTCACTTTGAGGACTAAGATGAACCTGATCCAAGATATTCAATCACCTCATATACCTGTGAAACCTGCACAATGAATAAGGAAGACTGACGCCATGATGCATTTGAACTGTGGCATTGGGAAGACTATTGACTATTCAGTGGTCTGCGGGAAGTATGTCTTGGAAGAACTGCAGCCATTGCTGCCAATGAGGATGGCGACATTAATCTCGTGTGTTTTGAACATATTATCAGGAGAACTCATTTCCTGGAGAAAGATATTGTGCTTGGTCAAGGGTCAGCAAAAAAAAAAAAAAAGGAAGAGTTTGAAGAGAGATTGATGAAGTGGCTACAACAATGGGCTCGGACACTGAAGTGATTATGAGGGGACAGTGTTTTGTTCTGCTGAACATTAGGGTGTTATGAGTCAGAACAGACGATGACACTGAACAAATGAACTCCATCCCCTGAAGCTGAAACTAATTGGTCTCAGTGAATACCTGCCTCAGGATGGCCTGTATTACTTGCTCTCTAAATTTTTTTCTAGCCCTTCATTGTTCATCTTGAAAGCATTTATCCTCAGGTTCTGCTGGGGGAGGGGTGGTAAGGTGGAGCAGGCCAGCTCTTCCTCGTCTCAGGGCTCTTGGGGATGCTCTTGAGTCAGTTCTGATGAATGGTGACCCCCATGTATAAGAGTAGAACTGTCTTCCATGTGGCTTTCAGTCGATTGCAAAGTCTTTCTGTTGGGGTACTTGTAGACAGACTCAAGCTTTCAGCCCATTGGTTAGCAGCTGAGTATGATAACCATTTGTACCACTACTGGACCTTTCCTTCCTCTTCGTCAACGGAGGGAAAAGAAAACCTAATTGATCTCAAAACTACCTGGTATCTTTGGGTGTTGGATTTATGAGAAATAGTTACATTTTAATGGAAGGAAGATAATCTTCTTAATTCAGAGATAGAATTAATTTGGCAATGATTTGAGATATAGATTTTCTAGCTCCATGTGTGAGACTTTGGGGGACTGGGAAAGAGATCTTAGCAAATGTCCTCTAGATCTCAGTCGAGTTACATCTCAGGTCAGAGTAACACCTTCCTATCTCCGTTCCTAGATCTTGGGGAGATCAGTAGCTTCTCAGCAATAAAAAATAATTTATAGGAGGATGTGAGGAGTTATTACTTCATTCCAGTTAGTCCCTTAGATCACAGGTCAAGACGTTAACAGCTCTCACAATGACATCCACACCCATCTTGCAAAGATAATCAGATGGATTTTGGTTGTTGGTAGGGCCCCTCTAGTTGGTTGCAACTCATAGGATCCCTATGTACGACAGAATCAAATGGCACCCACCTCACCCCACCCCGTCCTGCGCCATCCTCACAATTGTTCTCACATTTGAGCCCCTTGTAGTCTATCTTGTTGAGGGTCTTCTTCCACTGCCCCTCCACTTCTCCAAGGGCTGGCTTTCCTGACAACATGTCCAAAGGATAGGAGATTAAGTTTCACCATCCTTGCCTCTAAGGAGTATTCTGGCTGTATGTCTTCTAAGACAGATTTGTTTGTTCTTTTGGTAGTCTGTGGTACATTCAATATTTTTTGCCAGCACCAAAATTAACATGCATAGATTCTTCTTTAGTCTTCCCTATTCGAAGTCCAATTTTCAAAAGGAAATGTGAAATCAGATGTTGGGTGACTGAAAATAGACCTACTTCACCACATCTCAGTTTGCATATCAACCAAAAAAAAAAAAAAATCAAGCAGCCCACAAGCCAGCTAAGTTCATCCTTTGATTTCAAATGCAACATTTCTCCTACCAGATGCTTAAAAATCTAAAGCTTGAGGGATGGGCTTTACTCAAACATAAAATTTGAATGACATAGAAGCTACGTTACTTTGACTCTCTGGATTAAGATATCCATTAAGCTATCCACTGGGTCAAAGTCAGGGCAAAGTTAGAGATATGTGAGCCTCCAAGCAGACTAATAATTTTAATGTGTGTGCTTTAATGTGATAGTTTTTAAAATGCTTATTTCTTGTCTATTTGTGGAAGACTCTGAAAACGCCTGCAGGGAAATGTTGAAAAGAAATCAAGTTCCCTTAAAAAAGAAAGAAAGAAAGAAAAGAAATCAAAATCCCTTGTGTTTTTATTCACCTACCAGGAAAAAAAAAAGAAAAAAAAAAAAAGAAAGATAATCTGCCCTTTTCCCTCAATGTAGAAGGTAATTTACAAATACCATCACAAATGCAATTTGCGACCGTCACTAAAAGAGGACATCGTGGTTGCTGAGATAGAAGGTCCCTGAAAAGTAGGAAAACCTTCGATGAGAGGAATCGACAGACAGGTTGAAAGAATGGACGCAAACCTCCCTACAATCACGAAGATGGCAGGGGACCAGGCACCTCTTTGCTCTGCTTTACATAAGATCCATGTAAGTCAGCGCCTATTGAATGAGAATGGGTAATAATGATGTCACTGGCCCTTTTCCTGCGAGATTTAGCCCCAGAACACTCTTTTAGTTGGTTATCTTTTCCAATCACACACAAGCATCTCCATGAGAGGGGCTCCTAAATAGGGGTTTCTCCACTTCCTTCTATTTCCAGTTCACAGTCATGTTTTTTTTATCCCTTATGGACGGAAACCCTAATTACCTTTTGACCTGTTCCTTAATTTAACATTGTTAATGAATGGCAAAGTTAATGAAAAGTCTTTGCAATGTTAAATTCCACAAACTCAGTCATTGCTTTAAGTAGTCTTTGAGTGTAGAAACTGGTTCCAATACAGCACAGAGCTAAATGTCATCATATAGAGTTGGTAGCACTTTGTTCCATCTTGCAAAAAAAGGGAAAACCTCAGATATTATTGTTGACTCATGCAAACAAATCCATTGCTGCTATATGTTTGCTAACTAGCTTAGGCAGTGAGAATTGTTCATCAAACTATGAGGTTAAAGGAGAAAACCACATTAGGATTTTGTGGGGAATATAAAGCTTTTAATTGAATTACCAATAGTTTATCAGTAAATAACATGGGGACATGATAAAAGATAAACTTGCCTCTAGAGTTTAACTCTGAAATTGGAGGTTAGACAAACAGAAACTAGAGTCATCCTGTGCTTGGAATTATCTTGGGATATTTTTATAGGAATCTTCATAAAATCACAGGGAGTGAGAATACAAGTTGTCACAGTCTAGGCTGCAAGTACAAACCTACTATCAGGTACCAAGGAGCCCTGGTGGCATAGGGAGCTATGCTGCAAGGTCAGCAGGAACTACAAGGCTGGTGGTTTGAATCCACCAGCCACTCTTGGGGGCTAACGATGATGAAACTATCTCCTCCTGGAACAAAATGAAAACTTCTCGGAAATCCGAGGAGCAGTTCTACTTTGTCCTGTAGGTTCAGTATGAGTTGGAATGGTCTAGATGGCAGTGTAAATTTGACTTTCTCTTTTATCAGGCACTATATGCAAACAAACAAACAAACAAACAAACAAACAAACTCAAAAATCGATCTCAGATTTAATGTTAAACCTAATACTATGAAAGATCTAGACAAAAAAGAAAGAAAGAATGAAAAAGGAGTGTTTGGAACCTTAGGTTAAGATGCAAGTATGAAGCTGCAAATAGATGGGTGCAAGTCTATACTCAAGTAAATGTTAGTTATTTGAACACTAGTCTCATATTTCTGGAGGTAAGAAGGTCTGATTAAGGGATTTCCCAAGTTAATTCATCCTGAGGACTCTCAGTGAGAATCTGCCTCATACTTCTCATCTAGCTTCTAGTAGCTCCCAGAAATCCTTAGCATTCCTTGATTTGCAGTGGCATTTGTTCCAGTATCACAGGACACATGACATCTTTCCTCCGTCTCTCTTTCTTCGTGTTTCCCTTTACTTTAGTATAACCTCATGTTAACCTAAGAACATCTTTAAAAACTATATCTCCTAGAGGAAATAACTAAGAGGCAAAATCTATTTATAGAGGTATAGCTACAGGCATGTATATATATATATAAATCTATAATAAAAGGTATAGAGGCCAATGTACATAAACTTATATGTTAAGTATTAAGATAGCAGAGGGACTTTGTGCCTCTAGTCAAGGCCACCCTAAATAGAACAGTTTGTTCTAATAACCTACCACTCTTTGATTTTCACCTTCCTGACAAGATCACTGAGGACAAAATGGGTCCATAAGCAAATGTGGTGAAGAAAGCTGATGGTGCACGGCTATAAAAAATATAGCTTCTGGGGTCTTAAAGGCTTGAAGGTAAACAAGCAGCTATCGAGCAGGGAAGCAAATAAGCCCACATGGAAGAAGCACACCAACCTGTGAGATCATGAGGTGTCAGCAGGATCAGGTATCAAAAAGATCCCAAAGAAACAATTATATTGATGCAAAAGAAGAAGGTTGGAGTGGAGACCCAAAGCTCAACTGTAGACAATTGGACATACCCCACAAAAGGTTTACAAGGCAGGGATGATTCAAACAGGGTATAGCACAGCACCAATGAAACACCTATCATTCCTTTAGTTCCTGAATGCTCCCCCTCCCCCTTTCCACTGACCTAATTCTACCTTACAAATCCAGCTAGACCGGAGTACACACATTGTTACACATAAGAGCTATCGACACATGGAATTCAGGACAAATAAAACCACCAGGAACAGTGGTGGGAGTAGTGATATCATGAGGGTAGAAGGATAAGGGGGTGGAGAAAGGGGGAACCCATCACAATGTTGGATATATAGCCCCCCCAAAGGGGACGAATAACAGAAATGTGGGTAGAGAGAGACAATGGACAGTGTAATACATGAAATAACAATAAAAATGTATAATTGATTGAGCTTCACGAGGGTGAGAGGGTAGGGGAAGGAGGGGGTAAAAAGAGGAGCTGATACTAAGGGCTCAAGTAGAAAGAAAATATTTTGGAAATGTTGATGGAAACATATGTACGAGTTTGCTTGATACAATTGAATAATGAATTCTTATAAGAGTTCTAAGAGCCCCCCCAATAAAATTATTAATAAAAAAATTACAGCAACAAAACCCCTGTATTTCCTAACATAGTCACATTGACAGGTATAAAGGTTAGAACCTCACTATATATACAAGGGGCTATCCAAAAAACCTGATGTTCATTTTTTTTAATGTAATGCATTTGGAGTTCATTCCACCAGGTCAGACTGTTAATTGAGCTATTTAGAGGTTCTGAAAAAAATTGAGTAACAGTGTGTAACTAAAGAAGCCTGATTTGTGGCAGAAGAGGGACTGGTTTTGCCACCTCAACAATGCACCTGCTCACACAGCCATCTCAGTGTGCCAGTTTTTGGCAAAGCCAGTGTACCTCTCTTGCTCCACACACCTGACCTCACCCTGTGTGACTTCTTTTTGTTTTGAATGAAAAGGGACAGAAAAGAACAGAAATTTGAGGATGTAGAAGAAGTGAAGAAAAAAGCCAAGGGAGATACTGTCAGCCATCTAAACAGATGAGTTTGAAAAATGTTTCCAAGAATGGAATCACAGATTTGACAAATGTATTAGGTGTAGTGGAGAGTAGTTTGAAGGTGATAAAGTAGTTCTGTTAAAAAAATTTAAATATATATCCTGAGGGGGGGAGCTAGTCATAATTTCATTTTTGGGGGAGTACCCCAGTCAGATCCATAATAGGTAGAAAAGCATATAGTAAATATGGGAATACATTCAGAGGTTTTTAACTCAGAAACTTACAGCAAGTCAGTGAGGTCCAGAAACTTTTGTATACAGAGGCAAGAGGAGGCCTGGTTGAAGTAGATGACAGGTGCCAGGTGTTACAGGGCCTTGGAAGGAGTTGGGTTTTTATTACAAGCAGTGGGGCTTTTTAATCAGGGAATAACTTGCCCAGTTTACATGTCTGAACGCTGGCTCTGTCTGACCTATAAAAAATAACTCTCCTGGGCACTGGAAGATGCTTGGCAGCATCCTTGGACCACTAAATGCTAGTAGTACTCGCAGTAGGGACAACTTGGCACCCCTCCCCATCCTATCTGGGAACCATAGGTGTAGGAAAAATAGAAGTGAAGCTGTCATTGAGTAGATTCCTACTGATAGCAAACTTACAGGGCAGGGTAAAACTGCTCCTGTGGGTTTCTCAGACTACAGGCATCATCTGCTCCCAAGGAAAACTATAGGAGGGGTTCATTCCTGTTCAACGAATGTATAAAATTTGACCTCTTGCAAAATCCAGTTATAGTTAGGCTGTAATAGTCTACTGCATGCCATGTGTCTACATCACTGGCGGCCCTTCCCTATTCTCTTCGGTTCATTACATTAACTTCCTAGGTGGATTTTTGGTCCCTAGTTTCTTTCATTCCAATCCATCTCAGCTTATCTATGATCCTACTGGTTTCTCCAAAGCTGTAGCAACATGTACCTTACAGACTTCCTTTCCCTCACCTTCTCTTTTTCACCTTATGTACCTATGCTTCAATTGCAGTGGATTTGTAGGTGTTCCCTGGAGAGGTGAACCACGGACCTACTACGTGTTTACACACCGCTGTTCTCCCTGCCTGGAGTGCTGTTCTTTTGTCTAGGAACTCCTGTGCTGTAGTCCCCCTTTATGACCCAGTTCAGTTGTGATCCCCTCTAAGAGTCTTCACCTAAAAACTTCAGGCAGGATTGGTGGCTCCTTTCTCTGTACTTCTAAAACATTTGGTTAATACTTTTATTGCTGAACTTCATGGACTGAATTTTAACTCATTGCTGTAATTAACCTCTGCTTCTTTAACATAATACAATGGGTTTCTATGAGAATGCCTCTCTCATTTGCTGCCTTTTCTACTCCTAGAACTTTGCCTGGACCGTATCAGTAACTAAACCAAATGCATGGCCATCTAGTTGACTCCATTGCATAGTCATGCCATATACGGTTTATGACACCGTAAAGTTTGCAGGAGTAGACAGGAATAGAAGTGTGGCTAGTGGAATTTGAACTGTTGACCTTACAATTAGCCCACTGCTAACCCATAGTGTTGAATACAGTAGGTACTGAATATCAATCAATGTATGAAAAATAGATGAGGTAATCATATCATGGCACCATGCATAGTTAGAATATGAGTTTCTATTTTCAGATAACTGATAAAGTTATTCAATAAGAGTATTAAAAAACAAGAAAAAGAGTTAATTCAACAGAACCAAACAAACATTTCTGAGGTACATAAAAATTCATTTCCCAATTAATTTAGGCATGCATGTAGTAGCTAATTAGAATATTCAGAATGCAGGTCAAATCTCATTTAAGTACTAATTCCTTCTCCTTAAACACTGGCACCTAAATGACATGTCCCTGTTGAGCTCCTGGTGTGAGACTAAGCATCATTCTTGGGATCTGACTCTTATCTCTTCTAGAATCTTGTGCTGTCCTGAATTTTCTTAGTGTTCAGTCCTGTATACCTGTCCACCATCGGTGTCATGCTATGGCTTCTATACTGCGGCTGTAGCACTGGATCCCCTTAGCCTTTGCAGTTTGGATATGACATCACCCTGCATGTACATGGGCAGGGGACTCATGGCTGCCTGCACTGACCTCTGATTTGTGGCTGCCTGACTGTGCTAGCGACATTACTCAGTTGTCACATACTACCCTGCCTGTCACTGGAGAAGCCTTTCTCCAAAAATTGCTGTTTCGGACCCCATATCTGTGCTGTATCCTCTCAGACTGCTCAGGTCAATTCTACCCATCTGTTTCTTGCTTTCCTTAACACTGGAGGTGCGGTTGTTTATCTGGTCCTGTGGTTTCTAATGGGGGAAACAGCTTTAGGACAGAGCTCTATGAAAAACACTTCTTAGAAGCAGATCTTTCCCAGAACTTATATAGTCCAGTGATGTAGCTCGAATTGGGCAGTTGTATAGCCACTTATTTAAGGAACAAAATAGAGCCCAGGTAGCACTGTAGACCATCTATAGCCCTTTTATTTATCCGACTTGGGGGCCTTTGTGTTGCTTTGATGTTGGAAGCTATTCCACAGGGATTTCTAATATTGAAAGGGTCACCCTTGGTAAATAGGTTTCAGCAGACCACCTAGATGAAGATATTAGGAAGAAAGGCTTAACAATCTCATTTCATAAATTAGTCAATAAAAAAACTATGAGTCATGAATAATAAGGTTTGTTTTTGTGTTGGAAAACGAGCCCCTTAGGTTGGAAAGTACTTAAAATACACCGTGGCTGCCACAATGGGCCCAACAAATTGGTGCTTGTGAAGATTAGGAACAGGCAATGTTTTGTTCTGTGTCATGTGGAGTTGCCTTTAGTTGGAACCAAATTGACAGCCACTATCTCTTGTCAGCATTCCAGAAGTCCCTCTTTGCCCTCGTTCCATCACTACCCCTCTTTCTTCATGGAGAACCACAATCGTGACTGATATGGTAATCAATTCTGTGCTTTCCTTTCCCATTAAAGAGTTACATTGTAGTCATGTACTAATGCAGTGCCTGGCTTTTGTTGGTCATCATTAGGTTTGCAAAACGCATCGGTATTGCTTCATTTAGCTGTAGTTTGGTTATACTCATAACTGTACAGAATTCCAGTATGAGGATATACCTTAACTTGTAGATGTACTATAAAAGGATACATAAGTTTAGAACAATTACATATCATGCTGTGATCAGGAAATAGATGAGGATGCCCTTTATCACCACTGTAATTTAATATAATCCTGGAAGTCTTATATAAAGCTCTTAGACAATAAAAATAAATCAAAGGCATGCTAATTAGCAAAGAAGCTGGAAAACTCTGTTTTCAGTTGAATGCTGACCTTGTGGTTAGCAGCCCAAAGTGTAAGCAGCCGTTCCAGCAAAGCTCCTTGAATGACACCCAATGAAAACGAAATTCTCTGCCATCAAGTCTGCTCTGACTCACAGTGACTTTCTAGGGCAGAGTAGAACAGCCGCTGGGCGTTTCTGAAACTGTAAGTCTTCGTGGGAGTAGAAAGCTGCCGGAAGCATCGAAAGAAAATGGACGGAATGCACAGTCACTCAACCAAAAAGACCTGGTCAATATTCAAACGTTTCAAGATCTGCATGATGAAATATCAGTGGTACTGAAGAAAGAAGTTAAAGCTGTACCAAAGGTTGTGAGATAAAAGCAAGGAATTTATGGAATGTCAATTAAAATGCTTCAACACACTTGTGCAGTGTTGGACGTACTCACTGTTGTGTATAAAAAAAAAAGGAAGTCAGTTCCATGGCCAATCGATGAGAAAATATTCATATTTGTGTCCATTCCAAAGAAAGGTGACCCAAAGAATGAGATCCTTGTGCAATATCATTAATATCACATACAAGCAAAATTTTGCTGAAGATAATCTAAACATGGACATAGCAGCACATTGACAGGGCTCTGCCAGAAACTCAACAGTGGATTCAAAAGTGCAGGTAGTATGGGAGAAATCATTGCATGGTCATGGTATTTATCATGGCATCTGAGTTACTCAGATGCATATGAAAATTCAAGGAATAAGGACACATTTGTGCTCTTGGCAAACAATAATGTGAGAACCATGGAATGCCAACATAAATATGACGTCTTGGAAGAAGTGCAGCTGCAATGCCCCTTCAAACCAGGGTGGCATGTTTTAATGAAACCATATCTGCAAGCTGTTATTCGTTTTCTATTGCTTGCTTCCCACAAGTCCATGGCTGAATACACCAGTTTAGTAAATTCTGGAAATCAGAGCTCTGCAATGGCATTCAGTGGGGTGACACGAAGGTATTGGCAGGGCTCCTTTCCTTTCTAGAGGCTCTTGGGAAGGATCTATTTATTTTTTATTTTTTGTCTTTTCCACCTTCTAGAATCTTGGCTCATGGCTCTATTTCAACTTGGTTCTTTGGTTCATGGCTCTCTTTCAACTTTAAAGCCAGGGTGGATTGGTTTTTCTTACATTTATTTTAAAGACCCTAGGATTACATTAGACCTCCCTCAATAATCTGATTAGCAATCTTAGATCTAATTACGCGATATTGCAGTATACATCGTCAATCCCAATTTTGCTTTATGTGGGGAAGGTACAATCTATCCTAGTAGGTCTTTGGAAATTCTGACATAGAGGTTCACAGCTATAGTTACAGTCACTTGCTTAATGATGACTACTGCTTCCAGCACTCACAGCTGCAGGCCTGGACTTGGGACCAGCATCTAGAAGGAAATGGGCAATTTCAGGTGATCTGGAGAAGAGCTGTACCGGGCACCACCATCCTCCCCCACCCTTTTTTACTTAGATCCTTTGAGATATGTCCAGTATTAATCTTCCTTCTGCCCATCTAATTTTTATAATGAGCACATACCCCTAAAGACATGTGAGTTACCTGTCAATGCCTTTAACTCTCCCCATTTTAGGCAACCGATATTTTCGTTGCATTCCAATTCTCTATCAAATCATTACTCTAAGGGTGGTATGCAACACAATATGGCCATTTAATATAACGTTCTAGGTCCATTGCTGTACCTTGTTAATGTAAAGTATGTTCCTTGATTTAAGAAAATTTAAGTTGGTGGCCTAAATTGACTCAATGTCTTTTGTTCCAATTCCTTAATAGAGTTTTGCATTTGCATCTGTGATGGGATATGCAAAGCCTGGTGTACAGTCAGTACTTATTCCTGTGATAACCCATTGATAGCCAGCTAGTGACTCTAGCATCACTGGTCCAATTTAAGCAACTTGCCAGATGTGTGCATGGCCTTCCTCTTGGGGAATCTGCCCTCACAGCTATCTGCAATTTGTTTTTCTACCGGCAGTCAGAGCTATCTGTACTGGATTGTGTGCTTAGAAAGTGCAAGAAGGATGTGCTGAGATCCAGCCTTCACTGAAAGTGCTTCCCAATTTACACATATTTCATGGACCCAATTGGCCACCTCTAGGGAGTGTGTCAACATATATACTTGCTGATTTTAATTTCTTCTTTGTCTAGGATGGGAATTCGTATGATGAGCATCAATATTTTCCACCATAAAAAATCATGTGTTTTCCACCATAAAAAAATCAAATTCCTCTTTGGGGATTCAGATGGCATGGATTCTCTCTGATTATGGATGTTCCTTTTCTCCTAGATATTTTCTTTTGACTTCTTTCTCAATTTACTCTCAA
>NW_022103904.1:8725324-8727136 GCF_000313985.2 Echinops telfairi
ATGCCCCCCACCCCGGAACTGTTATCCTGTTGTTCTCTTTTCTGGTTTGTTTATCCCGCCTATCCCTTCCAGGTAGACATGCAGCAACAATAATATGCACCATCACAAGACTGAGTACAGTGAAACAATAATAGAAAATAAAACAATAGCTGCAACAACAAAACCCTGTAAATAGTTCAGGGTCTATTTGTTGTCCTTTATGAGTACTTTCCAGTTGAGTTGATCGGGTGCCATGCCCTGGCCCCACATCTATCCCTGGGGACTTCATTGCTCTGCTCCCTCCCTGCTGCTCTACTGCATGCCCCCAGTGGCTGGCTTCAGCATAGTGAGCTCAGGGAAGGCACACCATGTGTCTCTAGCATTGTCCACAATGGTGCTATGGGTCAATGAGGAACGCTGTGTCCCATGGTGGGGCTGGCCCTGTGATCATCTCTGTGCCTTGCTGCTCTGGGCAGAAAAATCGTCCTCAGGGCTTGGTGAGCCAAGATGTGCTTCACTCTTTTTTTTCCCCTTCCCCCCTTGTTGGCTCCTGTGTGCTCTGATCAGACAAGTCCCTCTTTTTGAGCTGTAGGTTCAGTTCTGTCCTCTGAAATGAATTCTTCTGGGGTGGGGGTGCTATCCACTTAGTTGGTAATGGGGCCGGCCCCTCAGAGGTCTCTATCGGTTCCCTGCTTCATGTCAGTGTGTTGCGTTCTTGTCTTGGAGCACTGGGTTGAAGTCTGATCCCTCTTTTCCTGTGGAGACACAATCAACACTCTCCCCCTGTGTGGGTTAGTGCCCTGTTCCCCAGACTACCCATGTCTTTTTTTCCACCACTCCTTTTTAGTTGGATCCCATATGTATCCCTGAGTTTAGTCTGGCCCTTGCCATATTACCTGGACCTCACCCCAGGGACATATGTATACAGTAGCTTCTCTATGCGTAGTTCTTGCCCTTTTGTGCTTGGCTTATTTGACATCTTTACAATATTGAGTCTACTGATCCACAAGCATGGGATGTCCTTCCATTTATTGAGGTCACTCTTGGTTTCTTTTAATAGTGTTTTGTAGTTTTCCACGTACAGATCTTTTGGTTTTTTTTTTAACTCAGTATATCCCTAGATATTTCAATTTGTGTTTGGCTGTTGTGAAGGCTACCCCCTTTTTGATACCCTCTTCTGTGGCCTTGTCCGATGTGTACAGGAGTGCGGTAGACTTCTGTTCATTGATCTTGTAACCTGCTACTCTGCTATATTCCTCTTTTGTTTCCAGTACTCCTCTCGTGGAACTTTTAGGATTTTCCATATATAAAATCATATCATCTGTGAATAACGATAGATTCACTTCTTCCTTCCACAGATGAATATTTTTGATGTCATTTCTTTGCCTTATATTGTTAGCTAGGACCTCCAGTACGATGTTAAATAGGAGTGGGGACAAGAGACATCCTTGTCTAGTCCCCTTTTGCAGAAGAATTGATCTCATATTTTCTCCATTGACTATCACATTGGCTGTTGGTTTTTCATATATAGCTTGTATTATATTGAGAAATTTTCCTTCCATTCCTATCTTCTTGAATGTCTTAAAAATGAATCAGTGTTGGATGTTGTCGAATGCTTTTTCCGCATCTATCGATATTATCATGTGGTTCTTATAGTTTTTCATGTCATTGTGGCAAAGGATACTAATGGTCTTTTATATGTTGAACCATCCCTGCATCCCTGGTATGAATCCCACTTGGTCATGGTGTATTATTTGTTTTATATAATTTTGTATTCTGCTGGCTAGTATTTTGGTAAGGATTTTTGCATCAATATTCATTAGGGAAATTGGT
>NW_022103904.1:8728195-8733682 GCF_000313985.2 Echinops telfairi
GGGGGGGGGCGGGAAGAGCTCTGTTAAATATCTATCAAGTCAAATTGTCTAATTGTAGTGTTTAGATCTTTAGCCTCCTTGTTGAGTTTCTTTCCAAGTGATCTGTCTTTCTCAGAGAGTGGTGTATTGAAGTCACCTACTATAATTGTTGAGGCTGTGATTTCTTTTTTCATCTTTTGGAGCTTTTAATTGACATATTCCGCTGAACGCTTGTTGGCGAGTAAATGTTAGAATGCTTAGTGGTTCCTTGTGTACTGTTCCCTTGAGCATTATATAGTGTCCATCCTTATCTCTTTTTATAGTTTGCACTTTGAGGTCAATTTTATCTGAGATTAGGATTGCAACTCCTGCTTTTTTTGAATTGGTGTTTGCTTGGTATATTTATCTCCAGCCTTTGATTCTCAGCCTATTTTTGTCTGTAATCTTGAGATGTGTCTCGTGTAGGCAGCAGATGGAGGGGTTGTGCTTTCTAAGCCAGTCTGTTAGTCTCTGTCTCTTAAGGCCTGAGTTCAATCCATTGATATTCAGTGTTATTACATCTGTCTGTGGACTCTGTAATGCCATTTTATCCCTCTTATGTTGGGTGTTTTCCTACCTCCATTTCTTTTCTGTGGGTTGTGCATATGTGTGTTTGTGGTTCATTCTTGCCTTCTTTCCATTGTTGAAGACTGCAGTTCTTGATCTTCATCATCACGTGCTTCAAGTCTTCCTCACTTACAGCAAATAAGATTGTGTCGTTTTCATATCTCACGTTGTTAATAAGCCATCCTCTAATCCTGATGCCACATTCTTCTTCATATAAACCAGCTTCTTGGATGATTTGCTCAGCAGGCAAATTGAATAAGTATGGTGAAAGAATATAACCCTGATGCACACCTATCCTATTTTAAAACATGCAGTATGCCCTTGTTCTGTTCCCACAACTGCCTCTTGATCCACTTGCAAGTTCTTCATGAACACAAGAAGTGCCCAGAAATTCTCATTTTTCTCAAGATTAGCCATAATTTTTATGATCCACATAGTCTCATGCCTTGGCATAATAATTTTAAAAAATACAGATATACCTCTTTCTCTTTTCTCTCCTTTGGGCCAATATCCATCTGACATCGGCAATGATATGCCTTGTTTCACATCCTCTTCTGAATCCTGCCTCAACCTTTGGCAGCTGCCTGTCAATGTATTGCTGAAACTATTGTTCGATGATCTTCAGCAAAATTTTACTGGCATGTGATATCAATAATATTGTTTATAATTTGAGAATTCTGTTGGCTCAGTAGCTGTCTTCCAATTTTTCTGTTTTAGACAAGTGAGTGCTTCCCGTGCTTCATCAGCTTGTTGAAACAGATCTGTTTGTATTAGATCAATTCCTGGAGCCTTGTTTTTGATTATGGTTTCAGTGCAGCTTGAACTTCTTCCTCCATTGTCATTGGTTCCTGTGTGTATGCTACCGCCTGAAATGGTGAACTGTGGACTAGTTCTTTTTGGTACAGTGACTCTATGTATTCTTTCCACCTTCTTTTGTTGCTTCCTGTATCAATCGATATTTTGCCCTTAGAATCTTTCAATATTGAAACCTGAAGCTTGATATTTCTCTTGAGTTCTTTCAGTTTAAGATATGGTGAGCATCTTTTTTTGGTGTTCAAATTCTAGGTCCTGGCATATATCACTATAATATTTGGCTTTGTCTTCTCCAGATTACCTTAAAAATTTTTTGTTCACCTCATTTCTTCCATTTGCCTTAGCTACTCTATAATTAAGAGCAAGTTTCAAAGTCTATTTTGACATTCATGCTTATCTTTTCTTTCTTTCTTGTATTTTGAATGACCTTTTGCTTTCTGCATGAATGATAGTCTTTATGTCCTCTCACAGCTCATCATTAGTGTTCAATGCAAATCTATTCTTGAGATGCTTTCAAAATTCAGGTGGGATACATTCAAAATCTTATTCTGGCTTTTCTGGACTTGTTTTAATTTTCTTCAGCTTCAACTTGAACTTGCATATGAGAAATTGATGGTCAGTTCCACAGTCAGTCCCTAGCTTTGTTTTAGGTGCTGATAATGCACTTCTCCATTATCTGTTCTCACAGATGTAGTCAATTTGGTTTCTGTGTATTCCATTAGGAGAAGTCTACATTCTTATTATTGACTTGCCTATGATGATTGGTTTTCTGAGATACAGAACATTTTTTAATAAAAATAAATTTTATTTAAGAAATTTTACATGTCTTTCATATGCCATCCATTGTTTTTACTATTTAGTTTCTCTAAATCTTGTAAAAGTTCATCTTCAAGATAGCCCTTTCTAAGGAGCCCATGCTAAAGTCCACCATTGCCAAGACACTGTCCAGTAGGCTTTAATCTTAGATCTATCAATTCTAGTCGCACCACTTTAACCTCCATTATGGACAAACGTCAAACATTTCATGCCTGAAAATTCTGTTATTTCCTTTAGGGCCATCTTCGGATCTCATTCATTCTGCCTTCCTCTCCATTTCAGATATCCTCAACATTGAGTTGAAATCCCTTGCAGTCCCTAAGAAATGTGCCGATTACACCAATCCCTAAGGATCAAAACGAAGGACCTATTAGATTGTTCCTACCATCTACAAAGTTGTCTTGTAGTTCTTCCTCACAGATCCAACCAATGGCAGTTCTGCGAGTAAAGCAAACCACAGAGTTACTCTATGAGACGTTTCAACAATGTGGGTCTATAGAGAAAGCCCCATTAGGATAGATTTCAACGATACAGAACTTTACTGTTAAAACTGTGATAGTTTTGGGCAAACCAAGATGAGTCTGTTTACCCAATTTTAATACATTAAACATAGTATGTAGTATTAAGGTCAGATGTGCACATCTCCAGCATATGGAATCTGCTTATATCACTTTTTTCTACTGTTCCTTTATGATATTTTATCTCCTTACATGCTTTTTAAAAAAATGTGTAGTGATATTTTTATTGTTGTAAACATCTATAACACAGTAGTTAAAACGTTAACTATTTTAAACATATAATTTAGTGGCATTATGTATATTTACAAGGTTGTGCAACCACAACTACAGTCTATTTCTACTCCAAAAGAAGCTCTGCACCACTAAACTGTGACTCCTCTCCTTGTTCTTCCTTCCTCTGAGTCCCTGCTAACCTTTAGTACACTGTCTCACCCTATGAACTTTCCTTTTCTAAATAATTTACAACAGTAGATTCATACGATATTTGTATAGATAAAAATTCATATAATATTTGTCCTATTGTGTCTAATCTCAGCATAATGTTTCCAATATCAATATGTTTACAACCATCAGAACTTCAGTTCTTCCTCTGACTGAATAATATTTCCTTGTAAATGTATATCATATTTTGTTTATCCACTTATCTGTGAGTGGATGTTTGAGTTTTTTTCTTCTTCACAGTTTGGTTATTGTAAATAATGCTGCAATAAGCCTTGGTGTATATGTATGTTCATATTTCTATCCATTATCTTCATTTTTAGCAAATACTCTGAGGGAGCCAAAGGAGCCAAATGCTAGATTTATTATCCTGGGTCTTCATCCTTCTTGAGATCTTGGTATGGTATTTCTACACCATTTTGTTATCTCTCTGATGCTTTAAGTAAATAAATAAAATTTTCTGAAGATTTCTTAGTTATTTCAGTAAATATGTTTATTTTCATGTTACCTTTATTTTAATGATTATGCATATCCCCTTGTGTATTATAAACATAGAAACATATGTGTACATATATATTACTTTTAAAATAGAAAACAGGATAATTTAGACATTACTTAGTTGCCATCCTCACTTTTTGTGTTGCCTGAGAGAAAGAAGGAGGATGAGAATGGGAAAGCAAACATTAAATCTAGATTTCTAGAAAAAATTACAACCCTATCCTTTTCTGGAGTCCTGGTTTTCTCTTGTGAGAACAATCTCCACCTCAGAGAGACTTAGCTTCTCTCCCTAGCCAATTCTCAACGCAGCAATGAGATACACGCAGGCAAAGAAACTGAAGAGAAATCTGATCATTACTTTTCTTGGCACAACTTTTTGCTTTTCCTTTAAACTTTCATTGCCATAGTGACTGGGGTAGCCAGGAAGAATTTTGCCTTCTTGGAAATGCTCCATCTCCCAGATTCTAGTTGGTCACATTTTAATTTTTTGTTTAATGTTATCTCCCGTCTGGCTTCTGAAAGTTACTCTTCCTTGCGCTAAAAGGGGCATGTTGTGGTAGCAGGTTGATCTGAGTTTTGCTGCTGTGCTGAGCTAAAGAAGACTGAGTCTACAAAGACTAATCCAATAATTAGAACATGTTCGAGAAGCTTTGTCTTTCAGGCAGAGTTTGAGAAGCAGCCAAGAGTTGGTAAGATTAGGACAATGGATGTCCCTGGAGGCAACCCTGGATTTCTAAACTATGCAAGAGAGTTGCTCCCTCCTGGGAGGAATTCTTCCTGTAATCTTCTGCTTCTCTGCAGAAAGAAACAGAGGTGCACTTCATCTGGAAGAAGATACTTCAAAGGAGTTCTTTTCAACTCCAAAGAATGTGGCATTTGTGTCTGTAATCGCCTGGGTTCTAGTTAGGGGTTTGGCGGGAAGTGCACACATTGCTCCCCTGACCATAAAATCCTCCCTGGTCTCATCATCCTGTTCGGCACAGAGTGGTCTTTGCCGGTTATGTAGACAGTTGGATGTCATCAATGTAAATTGATTACTTAAATTGGAAGAGAAGGGATTTTGTTTCTTGAATCAACTTCCTTCCCAAATTTCCATTGCTGGGCATTGTCTTAATTTAAGTAAAAATTTTGTTTGCAATCTCTTTCCTAATGGTCTCTGGTTTTGTCTCTCATTTGGTTGCATTTCATTTCCCCCTTTCCCCTCTGCTGTTTAAAAATTAAGTTGATTTAAATGCAAAGAATGCACTGCTTGTTCAACCAAATGGTATCTTTATGTGGAAAAGAAACAAAACAGAACATCCAGACTGGTTTCATTGCTACTCTACTGTCTCAGCTTAATAGCTCTGTGGTTTGTTTTTTCTCTTTTGTGTGAGTTTTTGCTTCCAGCTGTGCTGCACACATAAAGCTGCCCTGTGGTGAGACTCTGGCAAGCGATGCTACTTAAATGCTCATTGAACAAGCAGTTGCTCAACATCTCCTTACGTTAAGGAAATAACATGGCAATGACTTAAAAAAACATTCACAACTGATTTTCCATCCACATAAATTGGTCTTGTATGTGCGTTTTGGGAATTTCATTTTTGATTGGGAAAGAGAGTCTAAGAAGAGTGAAGAAAATATCTCATTTCATTGTGATATCTTTAATTTTGCCAAAGAGATAGCATGCTGAAACTTAGGGTCCTCTGGCTTCAGTTGTTCTTTGTTGTTGTTTTGGGCTTTATTATTTCTCTACCAACCATAGAAAAAGGAAAGCAAATTTTCTCTTTTTAATTTTTTTTCATTTAAGCTCTTTTAAAAAAAAATCATTTTATTGGGGGGG
>NW_022103904.1:8733994-8751852 GCF_000313985.2 Echinops telfairi
GCTACTCCCGTCATTGTTCCCGAGGGGATTATCTGTCTTGGATTCCATGTGTCCAGAGCTCTTATCTGTACCAGTGTACATGCTCTGGTCTAGCCGGATTTTTAAAGTAGAAATGGGGTCATGATATTAGTGGAGAGGAAGCATTAAAGAACTAGAGGAATGTGCATTTTGTTGGTGCTATACTGTACTGGTTGACTCATCCCTTCCTTGAGACTCTTCTGTGAGGGCATGTTCATTTAACCTTTTAAAATTTCACTGGGAAGCAAATTGGGAGTAGGGAGTAGGAATCAGGAATATAAGAATTATTCCATTTCTGTTTAATGGTGTTTACTGCCAATATGTTGTTTCATAAAACAAACATGGAGAAAACCTTTTGTGGGAGATTGTAATATTCTCTTTGGAAGGTTACACTTCCCAAGAGTATGGATATCTACCAAGTAGCATTAATTTTCTGAATAGCACATGATATGCCATCTGCTATTTCATTGTGTTTAGTCTTAACTATATGTTTGGGCTCTGTCAACTCTTGGGCGGAAAATAATTCCATGAATGTATGAAATAGTTCTCCTTTAACTTTTTTCCCTCCCAGAACATAGCTTTGCTTTATTGACACATAAATTCATATCCCATGAAATCCATCCATTTACAGTATACAATTTGATGTAGCTTACACATTCACAAGCTGTACGCAATCAAAGTTTAGATAATTTCATCACCCTAAAAAGAAACTCTGTTGGCTATCAGCAGTTATTCCCCATCCCCCTTCTTATCTCTAGGCCACCGCACCTGGGGATTTGCCTTTTGTGGCACTTTCAGGAACCTGATAAGGACAGAGAGATACTACACGTTATCTTAGCCAAAAGGACAGGGAAACAATCTGGCACTTTCTTATCTATCATCTATCTATCAATTTATTTTAATAAATCATTTTATTGGGGGCTGTTACAGCTCTTATAATGTCAATTGTATCAAACCCATTTGGACATATGTTGCCATCACCATTTCCAAAACATTTTCTTTCTGCTTGAGCCCTTGGTATCAGCTCCTCTTTTATCCCCTCCCTCCCCACCTTTCTACCCCCAGGAACCCTTGATAATTGATACATTATTTTTATTTTCATATTTTACACCAGTCCACTGTCATGTAATGGAATCACACACTATGTAGTGTCTTATGTCTTATGTCTGACATTTTTTACTTAATATTTTAAAAGTTCATCTGTGTTTAGCACATGGGTAAGCCCTCCTTTTCATGGCTAAGTAATATTCCATTGTCTGACTTTGATTAATTTTGTTTCTCCATTTATAAGTTGATGGACATTTGGGCTGTTCTCACTTTTTGTTTATTATAAATAATATTTCTATGAATGTTTGCGTTATAAGTTTTTGGGTGGGCATATTTTATTTCATTTTGGCTTATATTAAAAAGTTGATTTTCTGGGTCATATAGTAGCTCTATGTTTAACTTCCTGAGAAATTGCTACAGTGTTTTCCAAAGCTGCTGTACCATATTACATCCCCACAAGCAATTTCAGAAGGTGTGTCTATACCCTTGAGACCAGTTTCTTAACAACCAACAATGTGAATTTCATCGAGACACTTGCTCATTTTCAGAACTGGGTTAATTTCCTTTCCTGCCTTACTTTTTCTTTTAAAATTTCTCTTCTGAAAAGTTATTTATTTCTTTTTAAAATGTACTCTTAATCAGTAGTTAATAAATATATCATATCATCACATGGTTCAATTATATCAAGCAGAATTGTACATTTGCTACCACAATCAGTTTCCAAACATTCTTTTTCTTCCTGGACACCTTGACATGGTTTACCTTTTACCCTCCCACCATCACTATAGCCACCCACCCCCACACCCACCCCGCGAGGCTTTTATTCTACTTGCTCTCTCTATAGGTTCATCCTGGGTTTCACATACGGAAACACAGAAAAACACAGAACACAACTTCATGAGGGTGACCTCCAAAGACATGGCACCTCAGAGAAACACCCCAATATGAACAAACACAAATACAGAAAATGTTGAAAACCAGATCAAGTCCAGTATGCATACGAGGGGCAACCAATGACAACATTGTAACAGTTCAAGCCAGATGTGTGCTTTCCGCCTTCTGGACTCATCTCTCCAACGTGCTCTATTTAGCAGCTGCTTTCCTCCCGCTCCTTAATTGTGGATAAAGGGAGTTCACTGGAGGCTTATGTCCTATGTAGTTATTTTGTTTTAATGTCTGCTTGATATAATATTCTGGCATGATTAGGAATGTTCTTGTCTATGTTCTTTTTTCCCCAAATGCTAAAACACAGGGCTTCATTTATTGTATTTAAAAAAATCATTTTATTGGGTGCTCATACAGCCCTTATCACAATCCATATATACATCCATTATGTCAAGCGCATTTGTACATTTGTTGCCATCATCATTTTCAAAACATTTTTCTTTCTACTTGAGTCCTTGGTATCAGTTCCTCATTTTTCCCTCCCTCCCCTCTCCTCCACCCTCCTTTCCTCAAGAACCCTTGATGATTTATAAATTATTATTTTTTCATGTCTCACACTGACTGATGTCTCCCTTCACCCACTTTTCTATTGTCCGTCTCCCTGGGAGAGGATTATCTGTAGATCATTGTGATTGGTTCCCCCTTGCTCCCTCCCCCTTCCCCTCCCCCTCCTGGTTTTGCTACTTTCAGTATTGGTTCTGGGGGTGTTATCTGTCCTGGGTTCCCTGTGCTTCAGCTCTTATCTGTACTCGTGTATATGCTCTAGTCTAGCCAGATTTGTAAGATAGAATTGGGGTGATGATAATGTGTGTGTGTGTGGGTGGGTGGGGGGAACATTAAAGAACTAGAGGAAAGTTGTATGTTCCATAGGTGCTATACTGCACCTTGACTGGCTTGTCTCTTCCTTGTGTCCCTTCTGTAAGGGCATGTCCAATTGTCTACAGATGGGATTTGGGTCTTCACTCTGCACCCCCTTTATTCACATTGATGTGATTTTTTGTTCTGGGTCTTTGATGCCTAGTACCTGAGCCCATAGACACCTCATGTTCACATGTCTATATTCTTAATAATTTTCTATAGTTCAGTAATTTCACAATCCTTTTACTACAAGTTCACATAGTAATACCTCAAGTCCTTTCAGTCATTTTTTTCCTGGATACTCTCTGCTTTATGAATGTTTTCTCTAGAAGTATGGATAGAAATTGTCGATGCCATTTTATTGTTTCGCACAAAGGAGGGGTTCCTTTTCCTGAGGATATTCTAGCTTGAGCCAACGGAGTCAAATACTGAACTTCAGTGTGTAGTTTGATGTTTGGGGATGGCTCCTCTGTCCTATCTCAGTAATAACGGGTACCTTTCATATGCTGAATTAGGGATCAACTTCCCTTATGCAACTAGAATGGGGAAGAGAAAGCAGAGACTTCAAAAGAAGCAGGTATGATTGAGAAGGTCGATCTTGTCACCTGAAGACAGCGATTTCCTCACCTCACCAGTACAATGGGCATCATCGTAAACATCTCGTATTGTTGTTAATCAGGATTAAGCCTGATGACTGAAAAACCTGCTCACAGAGTGACTATAATACGCCCTAGGCATTTACGTCTCTTCCATTTCCTATCTTTAAGGAAATTGTCACGAGTTTCTCCCCACCCACCTTCTTTTGCATTAGTGTTTTATATCATTTAATATCACGAACACTTTAACTTATTTTAAAACTGAAGGTGTTCCCATTTTATAGGCTACATGAAAAGTTGTAGATCAATCCAGTTCCAATACTGCGATCAATATCCATTTTACATATTTCTATGTTGTTGTTTCACTGAGTTAACAAGGCTCTTTTATTTATTTATTGACTATAAATCTTTAAAAAATTCTCACTAGTTTTATTGAGATATAATTCACACATCATACACTTCCATAGTTGAGTTGCATTTAAGGATAGTTGTACATACATCACCACAATTGGTTCTAGTGCAGCCACCCCCTCCTGTATTCATTATTTGCTTCTCAATTCCCCTCAATCTCTCCACCATAAGCTACTACATCATTTTTTTCCTATATACATTTCCCCCTTCTGAGCTTAATGAACTGGCACACATGCCAAAAAGAAAGAGATAACAAAAATAGCATATATTTAAAATAATAAAAAAATTGTAAGGAAGAAAGAAAAGACTACCAGCAATATTAAAATAATCCACAGAGAAAACTTCTGTAGAGAAACAAGCAAGAAATATTTTTATTTGTTGGCTTGAGAGGGATATCAAATTATCAGAGATCATATTATACTACAGTTCCAACAACCACTATCAAGGTTGCAAGTATCTCTGTCTGATAGTCAGAGCTATTGATGTCCCTGGACTGTGGTCAGAAGGCATCTGCCAGAGGCTTAATCTGTGTAGGTACTCTGAGATGGAGTTTGGGCTCCCACTGTAATTAATCCATAGCCTCCTACAAATTTCATGTTCTTAATTTAAGCTCTGATACCTTTCCCACCTTTGTATTTGGATTTTGTTATTTGTCATCTTTGGATCACACAAGTTAGCGTGCTTCTTCCATGAAGACTTAGTTAATGCTTCAGTTAGATAGCTGCTTGTTTGAAGACAAGCCTTTAAGACACCTCACGCCATTATTTTTGATAGCTGGGCACTATCTGTTTTCTTCACTACACTTTGTTGGAGTACCCATGTCTTCAGTGATCTCTTCTTGAAGGTGAATATTGAGCAGGACCAGCTCAGAAGAACTAAATGTTCTTGGATTGGAGCTAGAACTATGTGGCCGTCCAGCGTTCATTCACTTGTCCATGGATTACGTCTGACTCTGCTTCACTCTTGAGGTCTCATTATCATCTCATGATAAAGAACATCATCACTAACCCCCCGGGGCATAAGACAATTCCATTGATAATGAATTAGTTTATCCAGTGGCATAGACTTTAACATACTGTTGAGAAAAGGCATTTATGCAAGTATAGGCGAAATCTGAATCATAATCTATGAGTTGTTTATTTGTACAGATTGAATTCTTAAATGATTGAGCTCTGTTTACATTGGCCATGGGGGTTGGTGTTAAGGGAAATTTTCCATTAACATTCATTAACCAAGGCAGATCCTTGCCTATCAGATTAATACATGTCATATTAAAGCAAGAAGGGCATTAATATAGTAAATATATGACAGTTCCGGGTCATCTTTCATTGGATACCTGCTAAACTCGTGATCCTAACCAAGGTCTAAGAACCACCATTTGCACAATCTTTGGGTGGCTGTCATTCCATCATTTCTTCTTGCACCAGGGTATTTAGGTTTTAAGTTGAAGGACAACAGGTAAATTTGAAGAAAAGCCCAGTTTACTTAGTGTGATTTTTCACGTCAAGTCTCCGGTGTGACCTATGGGGAATGCCATGTTCCCCAAAAGGACCTAATCTAAAGTCATCAGAGTATGGCGTGGCTCACAAGGGTTGGATAGAAACGAATTCAAAAGTGTCTAACTAGAAACACAGTACAAGGCTTCTTTTCCCCTTGGGCTCTCCATTTTTGAGAATCCCTTCCAGATGTGAGGTTGCTCCTACCCATTTACCCAGCAACTGAAGTATAAAGGGCTCTTAAGTCCACCTTTTTCTAAGGAACACACACACACACACACACACACACACACACACACCATTCATTTGTCTTTTTTGTATGTGCTGTGCTGGTTTGTGTGTTGTTGGGATGCTGGGAGCTATATCACCAGTACTTCAATTACCAGCATGGTTATCCACAGTGAACAGGTTTCAGTTGAACTTCCAGACTAAGAACAGATGACTTCGTCTGAGCTTCCAGATTAAGATGAAATAGGCTGTCCAGTTCTGCAGGCTGAGACACTGAAAACCTCTGGCACAATAGTAAAACATTATCAGAGATAGTGCTGGACGGTGAGTCCCTTCAGGTGGGAAGACGCTCATACTGGACTGGGGAAGAGCTGCCTCCATAAAGTTACCGTTAACATGGATGACATGGATGAAGTCAAGTTTGGGAGGTTTCCATTTACTGAGGGAGCATGACTCAAGACGAGAAGAAATAGCTGCAAACATTCACTAATACTCAAATTGACTATGTCTGTCTGGGGAAAGAGATGACGGAGAACCTCAGAATTATTAGATAAAACAAAGGCAAGGGTTGAGCATGGAACAGACCATCAATTGCTCGTGTTGGTGGTGCTGGTAGATGCTGTCGAGTGAGCGTTGTCTCCTGGTGACCTTATGTACAACAGATGGAAACACTGCCAGGTCCTGCTCTTTCCTCATACTTGTTCTTAAGTTTGAGTCCACTGTGCAACCACCGTGCCATTCCAGCATGTCTAGGGCTTTCCCCTTTCCCACTGCCCCTCTACTTTACCAAGCACGACATCTGTCTCTAGGGACTGGTTTCTCTTGAAAATATGCCCAAAGTATGTAAGATGAAGTCTTGGCATCCTTCTCTCTAAAGAGCCTTGTAGCTATATTTCTTCCAAGACAATATAGAAATCTTTGTTCTATTGGCACTCCGTGGTACTTTCACCAGCACCATAATTCAAATTCATCAATTCTTCTTATATTTTCCTTACTCTGTGTTCAACTTTCACATGAATAGGAGGTTACTGAAAATATCCTGTCTTGGATCAGGCGTCCTTTAGTCCTCAAAGTAACATTCTGGCTTTTCAACATTTTAAAGAGGGCATGTGCAGCAGATTTCTTCTCTGCACTGCATCATTTGATGTTTTCACTGCTGCTCTCATAAGCATGAAGTGTGGACTAGCAAGACAAAATCCCTGACAACTTCAATATTTTCTCCATTTATCATGATGTTACCTATTGCTCCAGCTGTGAGGATTTTGATTTTCAATTGCTCATATACAAGTTCCAATTCAAACTAAAGAAAATTAAGATGAGTCCAAAAAAGCCAAAGTACAATTTGGAGCCTATCTTATATGAATTTAGAGACCAATGCAAGAACTGATGTTAATGAAGACCAAACTAGTTGTGGGATGACATTAAGGACATCCCTTATAAGAAAGCAAAAGACCACATATTAAAAGATAAGAAAGAAAAACACACCAACGTGGGTGTCAGAAAAGGCTCTGCTACTTTCTCTTGAGTGTAGAGTAGCTCAAGCAAATGAAAGAGACAGTGACATACAAGATGAACAGAAAATGTCAAAGGATAATTTGAGAAGATAAAGTATTAAAATGAAATGTTCAAAGACATGGAGTTAAAAGTTCAAAAAAAGAAGACTACATTCAGCATATCTCAAGCTGAAAGAAATGAAGAAATATTGCAAGCCCCAAGTAATGTCATTAATATCACATTCAAGTAAAATTTTTTTGGAGATAATTTAGTGATCTGTGGGAAATCCAAGCTGGATTTAGCAAAGGATGTGACATGAGGAAATATTGCTGGCATGAGATGGATCTTGTCTGAAAACATAGACTACCAGGAAGATGTTTACTTGAGTGGTACTAGCTATCCCAAACTGTGTGGATTATAAACCTGCATGCAGAGGAAATAATTTAAGAAGCTGAACTATATTAAGAAGAATGAGGCATCTATTTTGGAGGGAAGCTTATTAACACTCTTTGATATTCAGATGATACAACTTTGCTTGCTGAAAGTTAGAAGATCTTGAAGCATATGCTGATGAAAATCAAATACAGTAGCCATCAGTATGGATGACAACCCAATGTAAAGAAAAATCAACGTCTCACAACAGGACCAATGGACAACATCATAATAAATGGAAAAAAGATTGATGTTGCCAAGGATTTCATTTTTTAGGACCCACAATGACTGTTCTTGGAAGCAGCAGTCAAGAGATCAAACAACAATTACCTGAAGCAAATCTGCTGCACAATATCTGCCAATACATCCACGAGCAAAGATAGCCCTTTCAGGATAAAGTGCACCTGACTGAAGCCGTGGTACTTCCGATGGCCTCTTATGTGCACGGAAGCTGGACGGTTAATAAGAAAGAATTGATGCAGGAGAATTGGTGCCTTTTAATTATGGTGTTGGCAAGAAAATTGAAAGTACCATGGTCTCCTGGAAGAACAAACAAATTTGTCATGGGGTATGTAGAACCAGAAGGCAGTTCCTTTGAAGGGAGGATGCCAAGATGACTTTGTCTCATGTACTTTAAGTCCTCAGAGAAGAGCGTCATGCCTGGTACAAGAGAGGGCCCATGAAAAAGGAAAACCCTTGACAAGGTGAATTGACCCTGGTGCAATAATGGATTCAAAGCCCACAAAATCGTGACGATGGCACAGGACCAGGCAGTGTTTGGTTTTGTTGTAGCCAACTGAATGGCACCTAACAATAACACACACACACACAACCTGTTGTGAATAGTGACTTTTAAAATATAGTCTTCGCATAGAATTACATATCTCTTTGATCTCCCAACATCTTAATCAATGGTTGAATGAAAGCCACCTTCTTAAAGTAATTTTTTAAAAAGTAATTCTTTCAGAGACTTTAGACTTCACTTATAGTTTGGATGGATTAACAGTTTTTATACTGAGATTTAATTTTAATTCTGGTTTAGTTTCATTCTTTCTTGGATCTCATTATTGTTTCTTACATCCTATTTTCATCCCCACCCCCAACATCCTCAGCAATACTTGTCAGAGAGGATGTATAGGAACAAAAGCCAGTTGTTTTGCTGGCAGTAGAAATTAAAGTTCCAAAAGTATATCCTTCAGTAATCCTAGAAGCATTGCTTTATTTCCATCAAGAAAAACCAAAACACCCAAAAAGCAAACTCACTGTTATTGAGTCAATTCAGATCCATCCCAGCCGTGTAAGAACAGAGCAGAACTGACCCATTGGGTTTCTGAGATGGTAAATTTTGACATAGATAGAATGCTTCCTCTTTCTCCCATGGAGCAGCTGGTGGTTTTGAACCACTGACTTTGTGGTTAGCAGCCCAACACATAACCCATTATGCCACCAGGGTTTCTTGAAACATTCTTAATTGCACATTACTATTCTAATTCTTGTTCAAGTGTAAGAAAACACTGGCACCTGTCCCTGTTTCTGAAGACTTTAAGATCTTCTTTTTTTCTTGTCCTAAGATGTACATGAGTGGGGTTTGTTTTCGAACTCCTCTTCTTCCTTGTCCTCTTTCCCTCCCTCCCACTCCTTGACATTCCCTATACTCTCTCCCCCACCCCAGTTTCTAAATTGCTATTAGACAGCTGTTATTGGTTGAACTTCTGGTTTTATCCCTAATATTTCTTAATTAAAAAAAAATATATATATACTCTTTCAGATTTTTTTGGTTGGTACTAGTTTTAGACTACTCATTTTACCTTATTGTTTAGAATTTGTATTACATTGTTAGAAATTTTGGGGGGGAACGAAACATATCTTAATTTCCATAAACTCTTCCTTATTCTCTGCTGCTCCTTTATTAAAGATCTCTACTTTACTGATTCACTGTGTTTCCACTTCTCTGATGATATTAATTTTCTTTTTGTCTCTGAATGATAGTTATCTATTTCTCTGAAGGTCAGTTATTCTGCTTGAATGTCTGGCTTTTAAAATTGGCAATATGATTTTTCTCAAAAAACTTGGTGATCTCGTTGTCTACTTATATGTATGAAGAATTGTTTTCCCCTACAGTTCTTACAAAACTTTTTGTTGTAAATTAGGTGAATGTATACAGAGCAGATCATCAGTTCTACTATCAAAAATTCATATGTATTTTATTAAATGCATTCACTGCAATTTCTTCAATTAACCACCATTTCATGTTTCTCCTGTGCTCCCTGATTCTCTTCTTCCCCAGTGCTCTGAACATCGTCACTAGGAAAATGCTACCTCTGTTTGGATGGTTTTGTTTTTTTCACCTGAACTCGCATCTTCGCTCAATTACCAGCTTTACTGAAGTGAAGGTGGGCAGAGTTTAGGCATATGTTGCAAATGGAAGAGATTTTGTCCCCCAGAGGCTATTTGACAATGTCTAGAGACAGCTTTGGTTGTCACCAGTAACAGATACTACTGGCATCTAGTAAGTAGAGAGCAGGGATGCTGGTAGACATCTTATTGTACCCAGGACAGTAACCACAACAATTTTTTCCCTGGCTCCAATTGCTGATAGTACTGAGGTTGAGAAACAACTGCTTCAAGAGTATGGGCATGAAGAACAGACAAGCGTATCATTCTCCCCACGGACACCGATGAGGCCCTCACTGCCTTTGGGGTGCTAAATTTAATCTTGGCCTTTACAGATCCAGAGGCCTGGAGATCAAAAGATGAGGCTTAGATCATGTTTCCTTTGGGGCCTAGGTTTTCTCAGAAAATAAAGGTGGTATTGGAAGCGATTTTAAAGGCATGGCCAAGTTTAACTACCTAAAGAAGACTACTGGGAGAATGTAAGACAGGCTAAGTTGAAGGAATACAGAGAGCATTGTGGATTGGTGAGGGACCTCTGGATGGTGTAAATGGTGGACATACTTGGCTGCTAACTGAAAACACACAGAGGTGCCTTGAAAGAAAATCCTGGGAATCTGACTTCCAAAAAGGAACCTTGGAAAACCCTGCTTGGCATCCTTCTACTCTTGCACACATAGAATTACAATAGTCAGAGTTAACAGGATAGCAAATGATTTAGATGAGCGGCAAGAATTTGGAGGCTAGATTAGATAGATGTTAAAGGAGATGCTCTTAGGAAAGAAGGAAACAACTCACAGAGGAAGAAAATCAAGACAAGAAGGAGCCTCCAGATTAATTCTTCTAGAAGGACCCAGGGTCCAACAAACACTTGTTTGGAATTTGCTCTAAAGTAAAGGTTACTTTGAGAAGTTCCCCTTGAAAACCGGGAACATGATATCAAGTTGCTACTAAGAAGAAGAGACCTGGGAGATGAGCGTAGAATACTTCTATCACTTGAATTGAGCTTTAAGAGGAAACAATTATGGTTTAGACGGGAAAGAACATGGGACCATTCTTTGCAGGAACACCTGTAATGGAATTCTGATGACCGGGATGTACAAGAGAGAAGATTTGGATAATAGAAAGGTGGGTCACAGAGTACCAAGCAGTGAGTCAAAGGGGATAGATGGGAGATTTAGATCATAAATGAGTGGGTAACAGTAATATACCAAGCTCTCAAACTCACTGCCATTGAGTCAATCCTGATTCATAGTGACCCCTGTGGGTTTCTGAGACTGTAACAGTGCACGGGAGTAGAAAGCCCAGTATTCCTACTGCCGAGCTGCTGGTGGTTTAGAACTGAGGGCCGCCATGCAGATCGCAGCTCAACTCGTAACTACTACACCACTAGGGGATCATAAAAATTGTATTTTGGTTTAAAGTTTTTCACCATGACACATATATGGTAGAGCTGAGAGAGCAGGGGATCTGGTTAAACTTCCTTAATTTCATTTTGGATGATCTCTTAAAGCAAAATCTAAAGGAAAATGTGAAAGAAACTACTGTGCCAGTGGAGTAGAAAAGGTAGAATGGGAAGGGTCGGGGGGAGGCATTATGTAATACTACCCATTGTTAGAAAGGAGAAGAACACCCACATTTAACTTTCAAATAATGCTGATCCAAAAGGTTTGGGGGAAATTGACATTGGAGCAACATTAAAAAAACTGAGCATAGCAGTTTTTTAGCTCAGTTAGCTCTATCAGGAGTAAACGTGTTAATCTTGAAATGAGCCCTGAGTCTGCCTCTCATTTGACTCTCACTAGGAAGGAGAGTCAAGATATTGCTTATTGAATCCTCCTGAAATCAATAAAGAGGGAGTGGTGGCTCTGTGGTAGAACTCTCATCTTCCAGATAGAAGTTCTAAGTTGAATTCTAGGCCAGTACATCTTATGCGTATCTACCACTCCTTGCCATTAAAGACTTGTGTGTTTCTATTTTGCTAGAGAATTTTCAGCAAAGCTTCCAGACTAAGAGAGGCTAGGAAGAAAGGCATGGCGATCTACTTTCAAAAATCAACCAATAGAAAACTTGCGGGTCACAATAGTCTCATCTACAACTGATCATAGCTATGGTGTAAAATTTGGCAGCATTTTGATTCATTGTGCACAATTCATTGTCAACAAGAATTAAAGGCCAGGTCAATGACAGTTAGCAGCAACAATAGAAAATTCCTAGTGGACATATGGTTAATTTCTAGAAGCTTCTAGGTCTCATGCTCTTTACTTCCCTAGGAGCTAGTGTAGGCATGGCAGGGAAGAGTTTTCTAGTAGAGCTGTTAGTTTATCTTTCAAAGGACATAGTCAAATGAATTACCAAGATGAACCTAACATATAAAGTCAACTATATAAGCAGGCATGTGAGAAGAACCATGTCATAACACACTTTATTATTACAACCTGGAACAGAAGGTGGTCTCAAACATTTCAGTCATGATTACAAATTAGCAAAATCATATCACCCAGAAGGGAGCATTTTGAAAGTCACTTCCAGCAGTCAATTCACTTGTAAGTAAAGAGATGTAGGCTCAAGTGGCCAAAGGTCTTGAGTTCTCCAGCCACAGAAAATTAACATAAGATCTGGCAAGAGGTAGCAGAACCAGTCAACAAATTTTAAACCTGTAGTAAGGAAGTATATGAGTTGAATAAGATGGTTAGAGGGGGCTATACTAGTAGGCCTATTTGAGTCTGTATTGCTTAAGACAAATGAGCAGGACTTAATGTCTTCTGAGAAAAAAGGTATTTATTGGACTACCGTCTGATGGACTAAGGCCACAGAAAATGTGTTGAAAGAAGTAAGGAAGGTCTTAAGGGGAGAAGTCTCATCACTAAAGGAAGGGTAAGAGGAACAAATCCTTGCCAGGGCTCAGGGACCAGAGGGTTCACAGAGAGGCCAAGGGGAGCACAAACTAAAATAGAGAGATTAAAGAAACTTCTATGCTGGAATACTAGAGGGTACTTTGTGCACGAAGGCAGCATTTGGGCAGTATAAATGGTTGCTGCACTTGGTTGCTGACCAAAAGGTTGGTGGTTCAAACCCCCTCCACCCCTTGCCCTGCTAAAGAACCTTGGAAGAAAGGCCTGGCAATCTACTTTGGATCCTAACCATAGAGCACAGTTCTATGATTGACAGGAATATCATTAGACTCAACAGCTATGATACTGGTTGGTTTATTATTGCACTGGGGAACCATAGCTAGCTCATTTGGAAAAGGGAATACCATCTACAGAGATCAAGTTAGAGATTTGAAAGGGGCTAGCTTTTGCCTCTCTTCTCTGGAGAATCCAATCTCCTGCCCCTTTAGCCTTCACCCTGCTGCTGCTATTAGTTACCAAGGAGTCTGCTCCCTGGCACCAAGCACAGTGGAAGGAAAGGCTCTCTGGTCCTGCGTAATTCTCATGCTTACTTGTGGACTGGACCACTGTTACTCATAGGATTTTTATTGTCTGATTTTCAGAATTATATCTCCAAGACTTTCTTCTTAGTATAGCTGTATCTAGAATCTCTGCTAAATTCTGTGTCAGCATGATAGTAACCTGCAAGCCTGCATGGCTGATGGTGGTTGTGCATGAGGTGCACTGGCTCGAGGTCAAATCCAGTTCTCCTGCAGGAAGAGCAAAAACATTACCACAGAACCACCAATGTCTACCTTCTTCACTATACTCGTGCATTTTTTCACTTTTAATAAGATCATTCTCCAAAATCACTCGTTTTATATTCTGCCACTGAACTCCAGATTGATATTGTAAGTCAACTAAGTGTCTGTTCTTTTTCATTCATCATTCCTACCCTGGAGACTTGGGACAGGGCCTTGGAGGTAGACAAGTAGTACTATTGAAGCTTTTGTGAAAGTGGCAATGAGCATTGGCTTTGGCCCACTCAACAGGTCTGAGAAAGTGCCTCTAACGCAGGGAGCACAGGCACTAGACACACTAATTAAATGGTCAAGTGCTATTTATTTCCATTAATGGAGAACCCTATAAAATAGTGTGCCTCATTATTTACCTTTCAGCTCTTCACCATCATGAAAATAAAATCTCCTTTGATCCATAAGAGCTGTGAGATGAACTTTTGAAGTTCTCTTCCCACCTTCTTTGGAATCTTTAATCTTTTGACATCCTGAAAGTAAAAAAGAGTGTGGTGAAATTGTCAGTTGACTATAGGACTATAGCAGAGTGAGGGTTCTGGTGGTCATAGGTTTAGTGGTGAAGCATGCACTTGGCCTTCCATGGCCCCTACTTGTCCCTGTGTGGTCATTTATACTCTTGTCCTGGTCTCATACTCTTGGCATTGCAATATCCTTTCTTCATCCCTTTCTCTTACCAAACTGAGGATCTGGTTCTTTCAGTGTCTGGTTTCCTAATTGGCACACAAACAAAAATGTTGATAAGGAATCAGATATATGGTTATATGCTAATATGCTAATTTTGGGAGGCAAAGAGGATAATGGACAAATGGATAATCCATCTGAATGATGGACCAGCTTCTGCCATTTATTCATCTCTTTAAAAAATAATTATTAAATATCTAGTTTGTGTCAGACATTTACATGAAGGGTAATGTATTAGTCTGGGTACTTTAGAGAAACAAATCCACAGAAATTCATGTATAAGAGAGTTTTATATAAAGGTTAAGTGCATATCAAAAAAACATCCCAAGCCAGTGCTACCCAAGCCCACAAGTTCAACATTAACCCATATGTCCAACACCAATCCACAAAGTCCTCCTCCATCTCACAAAACAGACACAATGATGCTGACTGCAGGAGGAAAGCCCAGTCAGTGAACGTGTAAACATCTCAGTGCTGGCAGGGGTCTCCACATGGCTGCTCCAGCACCCAGGGCTGCATCAGGATAGGTCCATGTGGCTTCTCCTGGGGGATGTCTTGCAGGAAGTCAGTCTTGCAAACTGAAGCAGGGACCTGGCATTTGCACCCTGGTGCGACCATCACAAAGCAATAGACCTGAGAACTAGAAAGGCAAGGCTCACAGAGCCATTTATCTCTCCGCCCTTCAATTAATCCCACATGTGTTTATTGGCCAGGTTGGCACAATAAACTCACTAACTCAGGTAATTATAAAACTCAAAAAATAAGATGTCATTTTTTGTAAAAACAAAACAATACATTTTATTGTGATCTGCATGAAGACATACAGAGCAGATCATGATTTTACTGGTGTAAGATATATAAAAATAGTAATTTATAATTTGTCCAGGGTTCATGATGGTGGAAGGGTGAGGGAGGGAGGTAAAAAAATAAGGAGCTACTACCAAGGGCTCAAGGAGAAAATATTTTATTTGAAAAGGGTGATGACAATATATGTACAAATGTGCTTGACACAATGAATGTATGAATTGTTATAAGAGCTGTAAGAGCCCCCAATGAAATTATTAAAAAAAAGCAAACAAAGTACATACACAGTTTGTTTCAACTGAATCTTTGTATTTATTTTTTTAAATCAACAGTCTTATTGACATATAAATCATGTTTCATGTATCTTAATGGCTTGGATATATTAAAAAGTACAATCATCACCACAATCAATTTTAGGATATTTTCATTTTGATACTCAGTGTTGCTAGTTTCTCATTTCCACCCATCCTGCCTTTCCATAACCCTAAGAAACTATTGAGTTACTATCTGTATAGCTTTATCTACCCTAGATTTCATATAAAGAAAATCATACTCCTTCCTCAACAATAATTACAAAATAATTACAAATAAAACAGAAAAATCTTAAACCAAAAGGAAGTAGAAAATAATAAAAATGAAAAATAAGTCAAAAAGGAATACAAATGTTAAGATGTTAAAATTTAACCTAATGATATTTGCATTAAATTTCTTTAAAAATCATTAATTTGGATTTAATACATCTATCATACCATTCCATAGTTCAGTCACACCAAATGGAATGGTACAATTGTTACCATAATTCATTTCCAGATTTTCTTTTTCTACATGACTCCTTGACATTGTCTCCCTTTTACCCCACCCACACCCCCGAAAGCTTTATTCTCCTTGCAGTCCCTATAGGTTCATCAATTCTGGATTTCAAACACCAAAAAATGGAAACATATATTTCAACAGCGTTATTTCATTACTTAACTTTCTGATGTTCTCTGCTTGAGAGCACAGCTATTCACATCCCTGGTCAAGGTCCCAAGGAATTAAATGGATGTTTAATCCTTGTGGAGGCTCCACAAATGGATTTTTGGGCATTCACTGTCATCCAAAACCTTCTGCAAACCAGGTGCTCAGAATTTAAACTCTAATAAAATTATGTGCTCCAGTTCTTGGATTTTATTATTTACAATCCTTGGATCACCCAGTTTTATGTGTTTCATCTATGTTGGCTTAGTTGAAACCTCACTTAGATGGCTGCTTATTTTAAGACAGACTTTTAAGACTCCAACTGTTATTCTTTCTGATTGCCAGACACGGTATGATTTCTTCACGACACTTCACTATAGCACCCATATCTTTGGGGATCACTTCATGAGAGTAAATATTGAGCAGGACCACACCATAAGAACTGAGTGTTCTTAAGTTAGGGCTTACAATTAAGTGAGAGCTCAAAATCTATTCATATATCGAAGGTATATATATATATATATATATATATATATGACACTTTAATGGCAATATTATCAGTTTATTGAGAGAAATATAAATAACTTCCATGAGGCCTTTGGTAAGTCTAATAATAATATCATTACATTAGTCAATGATATGTTGTGGTTCTTGGGTGTGGTCCATTTGGTCTGACTCCCGGTGATCTACAAAACACCACCAGGTCCTGAGCCATCCTCACAATTGTCCTATGTTTGAGCCCATTATTCCAGCCCCTGTGTTAATCCATCTTCTTTTCTTTTGCAGGCAGGGGAGTTGCCTGCCCTTGTGGAAAATGCTTGGCATTTCTTTTATGGATCCCAAAGAGAGAGACTCTCCCCTGCACTATATAGCTAATCATGTACTTTTAACTGACTTTCTTTCCAGCTTGGTGTCTCAGGCCCCATTCTATAGGATACCCAGACTTTACATTTTGTCTTCTCTCTCTCTCTCTCTCTCTCTCTCTCTCTCTCTCTCTATATATATATATATATATATATATATATATAAATTTCAAAGTAAATAAGTTCAGAGTTAACATAATTTAAAGAAGAAATACAACATTAAAAAGTTTTTTTAACAACTACAGTATGGCCCATACCTTGAGGAGCTGGATCTGTGGACAGGGATGTGGAGAGGAGGTATGGAGAGAAAGCCATTATTTGGAAGGGAAATCTCCTTCCATAAAATCAACTGGTAGCTGCTTTTCAGGAGTTTCCCCCCTTCTTCGCCTTTTTCACTAGGACCTGGCTGGCTTTTTCTTAAAAAATAAAAATAAAAAAAAAGTCTACTGTGCTCTGCTGTTGGAGTTTCCTTAACTGTTTTCTAAAAGGGTTTACTAAATTATCATCAACAATATTGGTAATATGGTTAACCAGTTCCTTATCATGATGATTCTTTTCAGAAAACCTCTTTCTTAGGACCATGTTTTTATCTAAAAACAGTACAAAAGCCACAAAAACTAAGAAAATTATAGCAAAACACTAGAACACAGCTGCAAAAGGTATAAGCAATGCATACTAACAACACCAACTAATGTTAAGTGACCTGAGATACTTAAGGTTTATTGTGCCAACCTGGCCGATAAACATATGTAGGATTAATTGAAGGGCAGAGGGATAAATGACTTTGTGAGCCTCGCCTTGCTAGTTCTCGGGTGTCTTGCTCTCTGATGGTCGGACCAGTATGTGGCTGCCTTAGCCCTGCTTCAGCTGGCAAGGCTCACTTCCTGCAAGACATCCCTGAGGAGAAGCTGCATGGACCTACCCCGATGCAGCCCTGGGTGCTGGAGCA
>NW_022103904.1:8751952-8765367 GCF_000313985.2 Echinops telfairi
CATTTCCCCCACCCCTCATGAACCCTTGATGATTTATAAATTATTATTATTTTGTCATATCTTACACTGTCCAATGTCTCCCTTCACCCATTTTTCTGTTGTCCATCTCCCAGGGAGGAGGTTCTATGTAGATCCTTGTAATTGGTTCCCCCTTTCTAATCTACCTTCCCTCCACCCTCCTGGTATTGCCACTCTCACCGCTGGTCCTGAAGGGATCATCTGTCCTGGATTCTCTGTGTTTCTGGTTCCTATCCGTACCAGTGTACATCCTCTGGTCTGTCCTGGGTTTATATATTTAAAAAGAAAATAAAAATAACCAATGTTACAACCAAATGGCAAAAATAATTACTAATCTGTGTTTCAATGCTTTTTAGAGATAGTTTAGATTTATTTTAAATTGATTTTAGAAAGCGCATTTTCAGTAAAAATACTTTATAGTCTTCTTTTCCTAGTTCAGTGATAAACTCATGTTTCCCCTAGGGATAGAAGTTTCCATTTCATTTTACCCATTTTCATAAGCAGGGGATGCCCCTGTTTGAAGGGAATCTTCACAGAAAGCCCAGTGTGAAAGGAGTACAATGACTTGTCCTGGTAATGGGGGCGGGATGGGGAGGGTGGGGTCCAGGCTTGGGTCTAATTGATCCCTAGTTTGCCTTCTAGCCTAGATTTTGTAGCATCCAGGCACCCAGTTAGATATCTTTTGGCTTTGTTAGGTAGTCAGAACAGGGACAAGGGTGTCCACTGGGCATGCTCAAAAATTCAGGCTCCCAGGCAGAGCAGGGTGTTACACCTAGGTGGGCAGTACACCTGGCTGGGCCCCGATCTGGGCCAGGTAAGCTTAATTCAGTCAATAGGGTCAACCAGTACCTTTGACTCAAAAAGCCAGAATCCCAAGCCAGCGACCCCCTGTTTTGTTCTCGAGCAGCTACTCAGCTGGCAGTGTGGAGGTCTCCACGTGTGCTGTGCAGCGCCCGGAGAGTGCCTGTGTCAAACCTGAAGCTTCTTCCATCCTTGATAAAAACTCACTTGGATCACAACACAGGTTTCCTCGTGAATTCTTTCTCCTGGGAAGCCAAGGACCGAGGTATTTCTCACCCAAGAAACCTAAAAGCTTAACCTACCAAAGACCCCATTTGCATGCATTTTTGTTCTAAAATACTTATTTTTGGATTTCTCTAGGTACTTATTTCCCATGTACCTTTTCCCCTCTTAACAACATCATCTCTACCCCTCTTGTAGTTCCTTCTATTGGTGTATATTGTTTCTCTCTGTTCAGTTCTCCTGTGAGAATCACCACAGAGGTTCTTTGTGACAGTTTACAGAAAAATCCATCATTTGGGGGGCGCTTCAGAAGGGAGGTGACAGTAGTGAGGACTGTATCACCTCGCTCAAGGGCGGCAAACAGTGGAATTTCTTTGGGACTAGCTATATTGGAGATGGTGTAAGACATGGTGTGTCAGTCTGGGTTCGTCAGAGAAACAAATCCACAGAAACTCCTCTGTCTAAGAGAGAGTTTTATATAAAGGTAAGTGCACATCAAGAAAACATCCCAACCCAGTGCTGCCCAAGCCCACACGTCCAACATGAACCCATATGTCCAACACCAATCTACAAAGTCCTCCTCTGTCTCAGAAAACACGCACCATGACGCCGACTGCTTGAGGAAAGCTGAATCAGTGAGCATGCAAGCATCTCAGTGCTGGCAGGGGTCTCCACACGGCTGCTCCAGCACCAAGGGCTGCATCGGGGTAGGTCCATGAGGCTTCTCCTCAAGGATGTCTTGCAGGATGTGAGCCTTGCCAGCTGAAGCAGGGAACTGGCTAAGGCAGTCGCACACTGGTCCGACCATCAGAAAGCAAGAGACCCGAGAACTAGAAAGGCGAGGCTCACAGAGCCATTTATCTCTCTGCCCGTTAATTAACCCCACATGTGTTTATCAGACAGCTTGGCACAATAAACTAACTACCGCAAAAGGCAATAAATAAGAGTTCCTGGGGGATACGGGGTGGGGGGTGGGGAGATAAAGCAGAGCTGATATCAAGTTGTTCAAGAAGAAAGAAAATATTTGGAAACTCATTGTGCTAGCCATTGTACAATACTGCTTGATGTGATTGAACTATGGAATGTTATGATATCTGTAAGAGCTCCCAATAAAATGATTAAAAAAGAGAGAAAACTATACATAAAAAAATAAAGGATCCTTTCAGTCACCTCCTATGGATGTTAAATCTCAACACTGAGAAAAGAACACTGAAGAATTGATGTGTTCAAATTGTGGTATTGATGGAGAATATTGAATACACCATACTCTGCCCAAAGAACAAACGGAGCAGTCTTTAAAAATGCAAATCTTGGTTCCTTTCCTCCTTTCCAGACTTAGTTCACATTGGGTTTATGTATATTTATATATATTTTTAAATCATTTTATTGGGGGCTTGTATGACTCTTATCACAATCTATACATCCATCCATTGTATGTCAAGCACATTTGTACATTTGTTGCCCCCATCATTCTCAAAACATCTGCTTTCTACTTGAGCCCTTGGTATCAGCTCCTCATTTCCCCCACCCCTCATGAACCCTTGATGATTTATAAATTATTATTATTTTGTCATATCTTACACTGTCCAATGTCTCCCTTCACCCATTTTTCTGTTGTCCATCTCCCAGGGAGGAGGTTCTATGTAGATCCTTGTAATTGGTTCCCCCTTTCTAATCTACCTTCCCTCCACCCTCCTGGTATTGCCACTCTCACCGCTGGTCCTGAAGGGATCATCTGTCCTGGATTCTCTGTGTTTCTGGTTCCTATCCGTACCAGTGTACATCCTCTGGTCTGTCCTGGGTTTATATATTTAAAAAGAAAATAAAAATAACCAATGTTACAACCAAATGGCAAAAATAATTACTAATCTGTGTTTCAATGCTTTTTAGAGATAGTTTAGATTTATTTTAAATTGATTTTAGAAAGCGCATTTTCAGTAAAAATACTTTATAGTCTTCTTTTCCTAGTTCAGTGATAAACTCATGTTTCCCCTAGGGATAGAAGTTTCCATTTCATTTTACCCATTTTCATAAGCAGGGGATGCCCCTGTTTGAAGGGAATCTTCACAGAAAGCCCAGTGTGAAAGGAGTACAATGACTTGTCCTGGTAATGGGGGCGGGATGGGGAGGGTGGGGTCCAGGCTTGGGTCTAATTGATCCCTAGTTTGCCTTCTAGCCTAGATTTTGTAGCATCCAGGCACCCAGTTAGATATCTTTTGGCTTTGTTAGGTAGTCAGAACAGGGACAAGGGTGTCCACTGGGCATGCTCAAAAATTCAGGCTCCCAGGCAGAGCAGGGTGTTACACCTAGGTGGGCAGTACACCTGGCTGGGCCCCGATCTGGGCCAGGTAAGCTTAATTCAGTCAATAGGGTCAACCAGTACCTTTGACTCAAAAAGCCAGAATCCCAAGCCAGCGACCCCCTGTTTTGTTCTCGAGCAGCTACTCAGCTGGCAGTGTGGAGGTCTCCACGTGTGCTGTGCAGCGCCCGGAGAGTGCCTGTGTCAAACCTGAAGCTTCTTCCATCCTTGATAAAAACTCACTTGGATCACAACACAGGTTTCCTCGTGAATTCTTTCTCCTGGGAAGCCAAGGACCGAGGTATTTCTCACCCAAGAAACCTAAAAGCTTAACCTACCAAAGACCCCATTTACATGCATTTTTGTTCTAAAATACTTATTTTTGGATTTCTCTAGGTACTTATTTCCCATGTACCTTTTCCCCTCTTAACAACATCATCTCTACCCCTCTTGTAGTTCCTTCTATTGGTGTATATTGGTTTTCTCTGTTCAGTTCTCCTGTGAGAATCACCACAGAGGTTCTTTGTGACAGTTTACAGAAAAATCCATCATTTGAGAGGCACTGTTTCATTTGGTGAGGTTAATCGTGCTTTCAGAAGCACCGATGGCTTACCCTTTCACTGACCCAGTAAGTGCCGTTGACTCGTCCATGGAGCGTCCTGAGATGAGCCCATAAATGCCAATCCTGACATAAAGTCTCCTTGTATTCATTCTTCCACCCACACGGCACCTTCTCAAATGTCTGGGCTCCATTCTGTCCATGTTTTCTTCTTCTCCAAATACTGTCGCCTCCAAAGGTGTTATGGTAAGTGCTTAATGACTGGGTCTCTGGGAGGGGAGAGAAAACCTTGATGTATATTTATCATGCTTGTGGGTTTTTGATATTCCCATCCTGAAAGATTTCAAGCGGCCCATGATTTATTTTTGTTGGAAGAGAGGCAAACTAGCACTGCATGTACAGTATGTGCTCCATCCAAATACAGTTGTTGCTATTGCGCTGCTGAGTCAGCACCTGGACCGTGGTGACCTCATGTGCAACAGAACTGGACTATTGGGGCCCATACGTTTTCTCCGGCTGATGTTCAGAAGTAGATCACCCAGCCTTTCTCCCTGGTTCCTTGACGTCCAGAGGCTTCACTGACACATGGTCAGGATCACAGCAGTCTGTAAGCTTACACTGATGGGCTCCATTAGTGGATGCACCCGAGCTGAGCTGGACAGGTCTGGAAGCCAGGTCTCTTGCATGGAAGGTGAGATTTCTAATACTGAACTACCGCTAGCCTCCAGAGCAGCGGTTCTCAACCTGTGGGTCGCAACCCTTTTGGGGGGGTCGAATGACCCTTTCACAGGCATCACCTGATTCATAACAGTAGCAAACTTGCGGTGATGATGTAGCAATGAAAATAATTTTATGGTTGAGGGGGGTCCCCACAACATAAAGGGTTGTGGCATTAGGAAGATTGAGAACCACTGCTCTAGAAGTACAATGGTAGTAAATAACCACAAGAAAGTAGATACTAGTAAAATAGCAACAAAGTGGTGAGATTTAAGTAGTGATTTGGTTTTAATATAATTTATTGGATGGTGTCGTTAGGTTCCATCCAGTCGGTTCCAACTTGTAGTAATTCTGTGTACAACAGAGCAAAGCACTACCTGCTCTGTGCGTCCTCACAATTGTTATGTGTGAGTTCATTGTTACAGCCATTTTGTCCCTCTATCCCATTGACAGTTTAACTTACTTTCTATGTAATGGTAATTTGCTATAAAATAGTTAACTCAATTCTTAATAATTGCTGTGCTTAACATTAGACTCAAAAGGTTTCTGAAGTTTAGCATTGGGTTTTTGTTACAACACTGACTGTCCTGATAACATACACCTGTGATTGGAGATGCAAAGATCAAAGAACAGGTCACAGAAAGATCTTCCCTCATGTCAAAGGACATTAGGAAGCAGAGCAGGAAGATTGGTTTAACACAGCTTCCACTCTTATCAATTGTTTGCAACGTAGAAGGCTGTGTTACACAGAATTAAAAAAACTTTGCTATGCACAAAAGTTCTACCATACATTAACAACCTTGACTATGGGTTAAGAAGGATGGCATGCTTTCACCCTTTTAAGGTGAAAGAAATTACATGTTCAGTGAATAACTAATAGGTTGATAATTAAAAACCACCTAGAAGCTTTTCAGAAGAAAGGCCTGTCTCTCTATTCCATAGGAACACAACCATTGAAACAGTGGAAGCATCAGAGATGATGGAAAGAATGTAGTCTCTGTGCCAAAATGAACGATCAACATTCCACCATTTCAGGAGGTAGCATGTGAGCAGGTGTGGGGTACAAAAACTTTTTTCCCCAGGTTGTCTCCTGCTTCCTAGAGCATTGTGTAGACAGCTGCTTAGAGGTATTGTTACTGAGGGCATCAGCCGTCTAAAGCAATCAGGCACTACGGTATGTAAGCACCACAGGTGGGGCTCACACCCTACTGATAAGGATTGTGATTATTTCCCTGAAGGGGAGCCCAGAGACAAAGTCAAGCCAGCTCAAAGAGGATCAAGGTTAGGCTGCCATCTTGAATCTAGGATCTGCCCATCTTGTCACATGTGTACCCCTAGTCCCTCCCCTTCTTATTGGTGTACACCCCTAGATCTTCCCCCTCCCATTGCTTGTATTGTCTATGGTACAACTCCTTCCTGTTACATACGTGGTTACCTGTAATCAGGGGTGCTTGCACACCCCCTATGTATAGATAAGTCTTAGTTAGAAATATACTCCCGGCTCTTTTTTGCTCTCTGCATGGACCTCGATGCTGAGATCATGGCTGTCCCGGAGGGGAGCATGCTACCATAAAATGTGTCTGACTCCTTTATTTTACTCTCTCGCCTATCTTCTTTGACTTTACCATGATCTTTATTATAGCCATACAATTGCACCTGTGGATGCCACGATTGTCAGAGGTTGCTTTACTCTAACAAGCAGGAACCAATGGTGTCAAAGGGGGAAGTTCAAACTGCACTGAAAGCATTAGCTAAAAAATAAGGCTCCAGGAATTGATGGAATGCCAATTTAAATATCTCAATAAACTGATTGATGGACAATGTTTCTTTTCTGCATCCCTGATTCTAGCAATTAATATTCTAAAACTCATGAAACACTGGACGTAGTCACTTGTCTATGCAAGGAAAATTTAAAAACAGCTCCTAGGCCAACTGACTGGAAGAGATCCATATGTGTGTCCATTCTAAAGAAATGAGAGCCAACAGAATGTTCAAATTACAGAACAATATCGTTGCTATCACATGCAAGTAAAATTTTGCTGAAGATCATCCAACAGTGATTTGCAGCAGTACATTGACAGCTGTCAGAAATTCAGGTCAGATTAAAAAGAAGACATGGAACAAGGGATATCATTGCTGATATCAGATGGATATTGGCTTAAGCTGAAAATACTAGGAAGATGTCTACTTGTGTTTTATTGATTACATCCAGCCATTCAACTGTGTGGATCGCCATAAGCCATGGATAACATTGAGAAGAATGGAAATGACAGAACACTTCATTGTGCCCATTTAGAACTTGTACACGGATCAAGAGGCAGCTGTGCGAACAGAACAAGAGAATAGTGCATGGTTAAAAAATCAGGAAAGGTGTTCATCAGGGTAGTAGCCTCTCATCATCCTTGTTCAATGTGTATGCGGAGCAAATCATCAGAGAAGCTGGCTTATACGAAGAAGAATGTGGCAGAAGGGTTAGGTGGAGGCTTATTAACAGCCTGCGATATGCAGATGGCACAACTCTGCCTGCTGCAAATGAAGAGGCCTTGTAGCACTTGTGGGGGAAGATCAAGGACCGCAGCTTTCAGTACAGATTATAATTCAATGTGAAGAATACCCAAATCTTCACAACTGGATCACTAATTAGTATCATGATAAATGGAGAAATGGTTGACGTTGTCAAGGATTTTGTCTTTCTTGGATCCAAAACCAATGCTCATGGACACAGCAGTCAAAAGCTCAAAAGATATATTGCATTAGGTAAATCTTCCGCACAAGAGTATTGAAAAGCAAAGATGTTACTTTGAGGACTAAGGTACACCTGGCCAAGCCACAGTATTTTCCATCGCCTAATATGCATGTGAAAATGTGACACTGAATAAGAATTGATGTGTTTGAATTGTGGTGCTGGAGAAGACTCTGGAAAGTACTGTGGGCTGCTGAAAAGACAAACTGACCTGTCTTGGATGAAGTACACACAAAGTGTTTCTTAGATGCAAGGATGGTGAGATTTCAATTTACCTGCTTTGGACATGTGTCAGGAAAGACCAGTTCCTGGAACAGGACAGCGCTTTTGGTAAAGTGGATGGGCAGTGAAAATTAGGAAGGCCATCAACAAGATGGATTGACACATGGGCTGCAACAAATGGGTTCAGGCATAGACACAATAGAGAGGCTGATGCAGGACCGGGCCATGTTTCGTTCTGTTGTGCACACGGTTGCTATGAGTTGGAACGAACACCATGGCACCTAACGGCAACAGCAGGCCACCTGATTTAATTATATGTGGCCTGGATATGAATATATATTTTGGGGTATAGAATTCAATCTATAACAATGAGTATGTGGGGGTAGGAGATACATATACACAATATTTATTTCTTCTTTCACATCTACATACATCACCCAGGTCTGAAAGATGTTTCCTGGGGTTTTGCCTGGTACCACTTCCTTCACAAATGTTCAGTGGTTGTTGCTCCAATCCAGACCCTGCCCTCCACACTTTCGTCTGACCCTCTGCCCTAGGGACGATGGTGGTAGACTGGGCAAGGACACCAAGGAAGTCCCCCTCAGGACCCTGGCTAATGTTCTATGGCAACCTAGACCTTGATTCGACAGTGCTGTCTCCCTAATCTTCTTCACTTTAAACGCTTTCTTTTCAGTGAAAGTATGCACAGCAAAACAAGTTCCCATTTGAGAGTTTCTACACATAATTTCAGGGACATGGGCTACATCTTCACATTGTGACAACATTCTTTCTAAAATCTTTTCTAAAATCATTTTATTGTGACATTCTTATTATTTCCATCCGTATTCCCATTAATTCCCCTAATTCTTTAATTTCCCTTCCATTTCCATTCCCTTAGTCTCACCCTCATCCAGCCTCCCCTCTATGGTTTAGAGTAATTGCTATCCATTTGGTCTGCTACAGATTCCATTTTTTAGAGAGCACAATACTCAAGGATGTCACTGTTTACTTTTTTAAATAGCCTGCTATTTGGGTAAAAGGTGATTTCACTTCAAGGTTAAAGAAATCCTAGGGCCATGGTCTCAGGGATTCCTCAAATCTTGGTGGGTTCAGCAAGTTTGAATTCCCTGAGAATTTGAAGTTTCCGACCCCCTTTGCTTTCTCTCCCATCAGGATCCATCTACTGTAACCCTGATCAGAGCACTTGGCAGTGTTAGTCAGGCACCACTTAGTTCTTCCGGACTCAAAAGAGACAGTGCTTCGTGGAGACAATTAGCCCGATAGTCTGGTTCTTTTACTGATTCTTGAGCTTCTTTCTTTCACCTTTGTTCCAGATAAATCAAGACCAATAGTTGTGGCTTAAGCAGCTGCTTGCAAGCTTTGAAGACTCTGGACACCACACACCAAACTAGGGGGTAGAACAACAACTTTGTTGGCCATATGATGCCCTTTGACTAAACTGTCCCGTTAAGAGGATGCCCTTGGCCTTCTTGTCCTTGATCCCATTGTCCAGGTTGTGACATCTCCTCGAACGCCTGTCTTTGGTGGCCCACTTAGATCCCTTCTGTGCTTCACGAACCTCCGTGTCTTGTTTTCCACTCAGCCCAGCAAGTATCAGGCTCCTTTTCTTTGGATACATTTTCTTGTGAACCCAGATGCTCAAGGAATCCTTCCCCACCAGGTGTTCCCTCCTCCTGCTCTGCTCACTTGTATGCCCTGTCCCCCAACATAAGACAGTGTCTTATATTAATTTTTGCTCCCAAAGATGTGCTAGGTCTTATTTTTAGGGGATGTCTTATTTTTCCATGAAGAAGAATACGGTACATAGTTATTGTTTATTGTTTTATTAAAAGAGAACTCATACTTCCTGTCTGCTCCAGCTGCGCTGCGGCCATCAGTGAGCTGTGCAGCGGCGCCCACTGCTATGGTCCAGAGTCCAGAGTCCAGAGTTATGGTCGCTCTGGGGGGCCTTATTTTTGGGGAGGTCTTATTTTTTTGGGGGATGCCTTATATTTCAGCGAGAGGCAAAACTATAAGTAGGTCTTATTTTCGGGGGATGTCTTACTTTTGGGGAAACAGGGTACATATGCATTCCCTCAAAAAATTGAGACTTGAGGGCAGAAAATAAATGATTGTTGTTGTTATTGAGTTGGCTCTGACTCATAGTGACTCTGTATAACAACAAAACATTGTCTTGTTCTGTACCAGTCTCACAATAGTAGGTATGTCTGAACCCATTGTTATAGTCATGGCGGCAGTGCATCTCAGTGAGAGTCTTCCTCTTCTTTTCTGATACATAACTTTACCATGCATGACGTTTCATCAACAATTGGTACCTCCTGCTACCACATCCAAAGAGTGCAAGGTGACCTACTGTTTCTTCTCTTCAAAGGAATATTCTTCCTCCAAAACAATACCTTAGTTTACATAATGTCCTCAACCCTTAGATCATATGCTTTTATATTGCTAGAAAATTGTGATGAGGAATATTAGCAACCCCGGGGAAGTTCTTTTGGCTTTTAAAGGTTAGGTATATTTGAGAGAAGTTTGTTGGCATTTTCCTAACAACTAGAGGATCAATGAATTCCCTTTGAGACACAATCTCTTTAGAAAATAACTAGCTGTCTGTACTCACCACTCAGATGACAAACTATCATTCATCCTGAAGCGAGGCTGACATGTGCTTAACACACTTCTAACATAAAGAATTCTTGTAGCACTAGGAAGGTGGAAAACAAACACAGAGACAAAACTGAAAAGGCAGCTGCTAGAGCTGTCGAATGGGGCCCTGCTTGGGGTCCTCCGCTGACCATAGAATGGGGGGAGGGGCAAGTCCACCCAGAGGCCCCTGGGGAGCAAGGCCTGGCGATCCCCTGCTGAATAATCATTCGCTGCCACCCTACAGGGGCCAGTGCCACACTGCCACACAGCTTGGAGTCCACTCAGGGGCAACTGGTGTCATTGGTACAAATGCTTCTTGATGGAGAGGAAGAGTTGCAAATTTCAGCTTTTGTTTAAAAAAAAAACAAAAAACCATTGTTGAATTTGTCAGGCCTTTGGTTATAAACACCCACTCTTACCTCAGGCTTCCTGATCATTGAGTAAGGGTCTGTCACCCTTACTTAATTGTTCCTAAGAAGTAAACCTTTGGAGGATGGAGGTAAGATGAGTGGAGCAGGCAGCAGAAGTTATCAAAGGAAAACAAAACAAACAAACCCCAAACACCAGAAACGTTACTTTAAAAAGAGTTCTACCAAATCATAGAAAGTGAAGGGGTTCTTAGGATGCAAATCTGATGAGCACCCAAACACTGAGTGTTTGAAGTCTGTGGAAAGGATGGTCAGTGATTTGAACAGCGACATTTACAAGCTTGCTTTTAACTAAGATCTAAGTCCTTAGCCTTTGAATGCTGGGGGATAAAAAGTAGGAGATATAAAGTTTCCTAAAGAAAAGGAGAAGAAAGGTAGGGAAGATGGAATGTGACTGCTTTACAAACATGGCATGCAGGAAATGCCGTGAACCGAGACAGCACGGCAGTAACTGCTCCTTATGTGCTATTTTCTTGGAGCATATTTTATCTGAAACGCATCTTTGTGTGCGCTGTTTTCATTATCCTCATTAGGAGATTATGAGAACACTTACTTAGTTTAAAATTCTTGTCTTTCATTCCCCCAAGACTCATCAAATGCTGGATTAATGTAGGAGGGCAAATAATATTGTAAAAGAATTTTCTCTTTACTGAATCACAGGGAACATTACTTTAAAAAAATGTTCTTCAGAGAAAAGGTCTTTTCACAGTGGTAACGCTTCATATTTTATGTGAAAATGTGCATTTAATTAAAATTCCATATGACAATCATAGTATATTATTTAAATACCAAATGATTATTAAAATCACATTTAATTGTGGTTGAACAAAATAACAGATAGATACCCATGAAACAGCTGTTAAACATCACCAAAGTTTTCTTGATCAGGTCTTTTTCTTAAGTCTTTCCCAGTGGCAATCAGCCTGGTTTTGAGGAATAATTTTTATTTTTTGAGAAATAATTCTTTTACACACACCCACTAACGTTATGACAATACATTTTGCGGAATTGAACAACAGTTCACTCTGAGGCTGACTGATAACTGAAAAAGTAATTCTGCTCCTTGCCGTCCAGTTGATGCTGATCCATGAGGCTCCCAGCATGTCCGAGTGGAGCTGCTCGGTGCTGGTTTCAAGCGCTGCGTGTTTGCAAGTAGGGTCCATGGCCAGGCTTGCCTTCCCCGGGGACTCGGGGTGGACTCAGAGCTCCTATCTTTCCATCAGCAGCCGAGTTCATTCACAATCTGTGTCAGCCAGGAACTCCAAACCAACCCAACCCAGGGCTTTCCATTTCTGCCTGGATTTCTTTACTATGATACAGCAGATACTGCAGCAGAGGGCACCGAGCAAAGAGCGAGTCTGCGCCCCACTGCAGGAGGGAAAGAGCAGAGGCCCACAAACGCAAGTGAATATTCACAGGCAAGACAAAAACGACACCCGCGTGCTTCAGAACACGGTTGGGAAGGATTTGAAGAAGCTGCCTCGCCCTCTTCAAAAGAGTACCTGTTTTCTGTCATACCCATACGTTGTTTTGAAAGCATTTGATATCAAATACGCACTTTCAAAACTGTTGACTAAATGAAACGTTCAAAGAAAAAGTGGTTGCCGGGTAGACAAATGTCTACAGGCAATTCATCCACGTGAGCCTGCGATTCAGCAACTACAAGTGAAACAATTGCTCAAACCAGCTTCAAAGGCAAGATTGTAAAGGGGACAAAATTAGACAGTTCTTCCTCCCTTCTTCCCTTTGGTGCATGCACATCTCTCACTTTGGGGTCCTTCTGGTAGCCTCCCCCACGACAGTGGGCTGCCTAAACCTGGTCTTCCCTGCAAATCTGGTTTCTGCTGTAACCCTCCATCCTGCTTCTAACCCCGCTCCCCAAACAAATCCCCCTTCATTATCATCCAATGGCAAACTGTTTAAAATAATTCACCCCAATGGAGAAACTTCCAGAGAGCCTTCCCAATGAGGAAGACGAGTCACGGAAAGGATCTCTCAGCCTCCCCATCCTCTCTGCTCTGCACCCCCTTCCTTCTGTCCTTTCTCTGGGCCTCTGCCCTGCTTTTCTCATAGACAAAGCACCACAGGACTTCTGGGTAAGAATGTGATGTCAGCACAAGTGTCTAACGCCTCTCCTTCTAGGTTCCCATTAAAATGACCGATAGATAGGAAAACACGAGGAAGAAGAAAAAAGGCATCATTGCTGATGCTTGGAAGGCTCAAACGTGCACACAAAATCTCAATGAATTTCTGTTAGGTAAGACTGAATTGGGGGTTGGGGGTGGGGTGGGGGTGGGTGGGAGAGAGGCCAAGTCATGACTCACCTTCAATGAAAAGGGAGCCATGCACAGACAAAGTCAGTGGGAGAGACACAGGCAGAAACCTGCTAACAGCCTGCAGGTTAAAGGGGCTCAGGCTGGACAGAAGACAGGAACAGCGGGAGGCCAGGAGCTTGTCTGGATTCTTCCTTTTCAGTCTGTTTGAAATGTGTAAGTGGCTTTACAGGCAGGAAGCCAGGGCAACTTCAGGCTCAACTGCATCTCCGCTGACTTTCTAAGGCTACATTCTTGGGCCACTGAGGTGGCTGACCTCCTTGAACTTCATGCAGGGGAGAATCCCCATCAGTATCAGTCCAAGGCTGACTCTTAAGAAGCAGTCAGACACACTTCCTCTCTCCAACGTGTTTTAACTCCAGGGATTGCTGACCTTCCAACAGCACTCTCTGGCTCTTTGATGGGCTTGCGA
>NW_022103904.1:8765467-8770288 GCF_000313985.2 Echinops telfairi
CCCCCCGCCCCCGCCTGAAATCACAGACAATGTTCATCAGACGCAGGATACTGTTCTTGAACCAGAACTCAGTTGTTTCTACAGAGAGGCCTCTCTCTGACTTTTTTAACCCTTGACCACTTGGGCCTCTTGAACCTCTAGAGCCTCTTGAGCCCTCCTATCCTGTAACTCTACTTAAGCAGGTATTTCAAAGCTCTTCAAAATCTCACTGAGTCCATGCTGACTGATCCACGTAGAAGTGATCCTGTGTGTTTCCAGGATTGTAACTGCTATTGTGAGTGAAAGCCGTCTTTCTCCCATAGAACAGCTGGTGGTTTTGAAATGCTGACCTTGCAGATTGCAGTCCAACAGGTAATCACTATGCCACCAGTGCTATTCCAGAGCTCTCTCGCTCCACCAATAAGTGCCCGGAGCTAACCTACTCCACCAATAAGTCTTAGCCAGAAGATGCTCAGCTCTTGTTCCATTGGTCAGCAATACTTGCTCAGCCAAGTGCCTGTCCAGAGGAACCCCACTACATCAGCCACTCCCCTGCTCAATGGTGCTAAGTGATGTGGACTGGGAAGTCCAACACACTGTCTCCTGGCAGTGTCCTAATTCTGATGTTTCTTTGACATTGTTTCTCACTGTCCCTTGCTGTCTCTGATGTTACAAAATCTCGTCTCCTGGGTCTAGGAGGTTCCCATTGTAGGGACCCTCGGTCCAATAAGCATGCTCTGGTCCTATCTCTTCTTCTTGGTGAAAGTCAAGTCTCCTCTTTCTGACTCTGGGATGGCTCATTTTACACCTGCATGAATGGTAAAAATGGCTAATTTATTTGTTAAGGTCTAAACACCTTATTTGCATGGCCCCCTATCTGCAAATTTCTGTGTGCCAAATTGTCTTATTAGCAAACTGTTCAATCCCCTTGCCAGGCCACAAACACCTTATTTGCATAGTCCCACAAAATTATTTAGTAGGTATTCCAAAACCATAGCTAGAGAGACCATATGAAAGAGACCAATCCCACTGCACTGGCCATGAACGATTTATGACGACTGCTTAGAATATACTTCCAGAGAAAAATGTGCCCATTCACCCTCCCACTAAGTAGCAACTACTGTGTATTTTTCATGCATCCTATCTAAATTTGGACATTCAACCCTATTTTAAAATTCATTAGTTTGATAGATAAACAATAGTGATTCATAGTTATTTAACCCTTTGTGGACTAAATTACTTTCTCCTCTGAGTTTCTTAGTGATACTATGTGTCTTCAGTAAAGGGGCCCATTTGGGTAGTGGTTATGCACTGGGCTGCTAACTGCAAAGTCAGCTGTTTGAAACCACTAGCCAGTTCCATGGGAGAAAGATGAGGCTTTGTATTCCTGTAAAAAGGGGCAGTTCTACCCTGTCCTATAAAGTTACTATGAGTCAGCATCAACTGGATGGCAGTGAGTGAGTTTTTAGTAATGGAAGGCATGCTGAAATATAAAAAAGTTTTTGAGGTAAAATGGATTTTGGTATAATTTTGAGGAACACACATTTCTTTATATTCATGTAGCAATACAGGTTCCTTCTAGGCAGTAAAATGTACTACCACTGGGATAAATTTTCTAAGAAATCGGCTGAAACTTTTGGTGGAATATATATATATACACACACACACACATACATATATTCTATGGACTACAAAGGGTTAATTTATTCTTGAGATTTGATTAAGCTGAATTCGTCTTTATTTTCATGCACATTTACCATTTCTATGTAGTCATTGTGAATCATCCTTGACCTTTTTTCCCCCTTTCATTTTGGGGCTCATCTGTTTCACGTTGATTTGTGCAATTCCTTCTGATAGAAGACAACATCTTCAGATATATTTGTGATTACAGCACTTCATTTCCATGTTATAAGGCAGAGAAAACATGACTTCTAGGAGGAGAAGTGTACCTTTACCATTTACTGTCTTGTTCTTGACACTTTCCTGGTTCTTTTAGGAGATGTTCTGCTTTCCTGGTATTTTGCTTTTAGGACTTTTGCTGTTGTTTTAATTTATTTTTTGTATGGTTGTCTGAGCAGATGTGCAATGGCTGCATTTGAAGACTCTTCACTCAGAGCACCTTATGCGCGAAACCAGAGCACACATTTCTTTGAGGAATGCCTCAGAAACAGCAGCTAAGATGCTTAGTGTGTGTACATATCTTTTGTGTCCGATATTATTCGCAGATCACAGAAATAAAGACTGTAGCTTGGTTCACTTTTAATTATCCCCACCCCCACCCCCATGGTCTAGCAGGGTGACAAAGCAGGTGCTGGATGTATAAGAGAATGATGGGTAAGTTTTAAGCTGCTGAGAAGCATGACTACTATGAGAGAAAAAATCTTATTCCTCTTGCCACTGTTGACTGGACCCGGGCTAAGGACAACGGGACCTGGTCAACAAAACACCCTCAATATTGCACAGAGGGTGTCTGAAACAATCAGATGTTATTTTTAAGGGTGTTCGGATTAGACACAAAAGAAACATAGATTATAGTGGTAGGATTAGTGCAAATGGAATGAAAGTGCATCTGAACCCACTGCTCTTGAGACCGTTCTGACCTGCAGTGACCCTACAGGAAAGTGAACAATGACACTCTGGGTTCCTGAGGCTGCCAATCTTTGGGGGAGTAGATACCCTGGTGGGTTTGAACCACTGACCTTGCAGTTAGCAATCCAATACTTACCGAACAGTAGCACCTTTAGTCTCCATAAAAACAGAGTAGCAGAGCTGGCATTAAAAGGTTAATGCTAATGATGACAATATATCTTATTGCCATAGTTGCACTTCACGATTTTCCAGTCTGGAACTATATGTTAGTCTCTACAAGTCTTATCTTTTTCCCTCTCCGTGTTATTATCTCTCAATAAACCACGACTACTTAGTGTTAAAAAAAGTAGTAAGCCAATAGCTTTTGTGATTTAATTCTGAGGAAACACACACACACACACACACACACACACACACACACACACCTTTTAGGTGGGTACCTGGCTATCTTACTCCTGACTTGCTCCTCCAGCAAATGCTTTACAGACTGTCACTGAGAGACTACGAGGAGGGAAAAGGCCTGCCCTGGGGCAGCCTCTCCTCGCATTTGAAGCGCCTAATGAAAAGCGCTGCTCTCAGAGGCACGGCCGCTTGCAGTTCTCCACGATTGAATTCTGTGGTCTAATGAATTCCCCTAAATCTGCCATCAGATGGCTTTATTGACTTTCAGATCATAATGAACCAACACTCACTTTTGCAGTTATTTCTCCCTCCCCCTGCCCCCATCGTCCTTATTCTATAACTTGAACGTCTGGCCTCAACTGAAGTCATGGATCCCGGCAGGCAGATATTCGGGGAGCAGACAGACACCAACAAAGGACACTGTGTCTCATTTTAATTTCTGAAACAAATATTACATGGGGACGAGGGCTGGCTGGGGTGGGGCGTGGAGAGAAAGCCTATGAGAGTGTTTCCAGAACTATTTGTCTTGAAAGCTAAGTAGAAGGAAAGCAACCCATCAATGGATAATTGACACTGTTTGTGATGTTTTTATGACTTTTCAATTAGTGGAGGTGATAGAACATTCGGTAACCATTTAGACCAGTAAATTCCCCAGCACAGAAAGGCTCGGCTTCATTCAAAGCACATGCTGGTTAATGTTGTAGATGAACAGGGCTAAATCAGTTGCCACCTTTTCCTTTTGACTTCTTGGCAGACTGAGATAAAATCCTGTGATATATGACCAATTAGACAAAGATCCTGTTGTTGTTTTTCTCTGAAGTTTTCGTCAGCTTTCCCATCATTTAAATATGATTTTCAGAGTGTCCAGTGCGCTGCATTGAGTTGATGAAGACTCATTAAATAGATATTGCATTTCAACTCATGTGCACACATACCTCATACCCATTCACACAAACATGCAAACCCTGCATGTGCTTTGTAAGTGGCTCTTTGTAAGGGAGAGCAGAGAGATTAAGTGCTTCACTATTAAGAGTTGGGACCTTACACCTAGCGGGATATTGATGAGTCAATTAATTAGTGAAGTAGTCTTTATTAGGTAGACCCATGAGTCCCATTTTCCTGATGGGAGATTTGTAGCCCAGAGGAAGTTAAGATCATTGTAGCTGAGGGGTAATCACACAGATAGCATTTCAAGGCAATTCACATCCTTTCCTTTGAGCCCAGGTCTCTGTTCTCCAGACCTTATTTCCTGAAAAACACCTGCTGCTGTCAAGTCAGTTTTGACTTCTCAGGGTCCTATAGGAGAGGGTAGAACTGCCCATAGGCTTTCCAAGGCTGTGATCTTTACTGAAGGAGATAGCCACATCTTTTCCTCAGCTTGCCGCTGAGGGATTTGAACTATCGTTCTTCCATACAAGGTTTTTGTTAAATGCGGTAATATTGGACCCCAGGGTGGGTGCACAGGGTTAATGCTCCCAGCTACCTAACTGAATGTGCTGGTGGAGTTTGAGACCATTAGCGGTACCTCAAAAGAAAGGCCTGGTGATCCATTTCAGAAAATTTAAGCCATTGAAAGCTCTATCGGCTGCAGTTCTTCTTTGAAAACTGTGGGGCCACCGTGAGTCTGGCATCAATGCAATAGCAACTGGCTTGTTGGTAAACAGTACAAGCTGGTTCAGAGCTTTTGTTTAGTACACCAATGCAAATAATAAACAAGAAAATGAAGACCAATCATCACAAGGTATCATGCCTGCAGATGGGAAAGACACTGGGCTTCCCCCATCAAATACTACCAGAGTTACAGGGTGAACCTTGGAGTAGGGAAAGATCATCTCCAGCTTGCCCCCAACC
>NW_022103904.1:8771337-8773248 GCF_000313985.2 Echinops telfairi
CTGATTGACAGACTAGACTCCACCCCTACACTCTTAATCCTCAAATTGACACCAGATTATGTAACTTCCACAACCACTATTTATTTCCAAATTTTTATTACCCTTAACTGAAACATTGTCCCATAAGCACTAACTCTTCATTTATCTTCTCCTCCCTTAGCCCTTGGTAACCAGTAATAAAATTTTGTGTCTATACTTTTAGCTTGTCTAAAGATTATACGAGGGGGACAACCCCCCTACCCCCCAAAATGGGAAAAAGCTCCACTGGGCAGACCTCTTCTAATATGCATTTTTCCTACTAGGCAAGCATCAAGCAAATTGGTCTGAGTTAGTACATCCAGTGCCGTCACCTGGGAAGGTTCCCTCTGGTCACAGTGAATTTCTTTGTAAAAGCAGTTTTACTTGAAAGTTTTTTTGTGTGATGGCTGATTTAAGAGAACAGTGTTTGGCTGTGGAATTGTGTTTCCTTCTTGAGAAAAATGCTGGGGAAACTGTTGTGATGTTGAACACAACTTACAAAGACAGCATTATGGGAAAAACTCAAGTGTACAATTGGCTTTCTGGTTTCAAGAAAGGTGAAATATCAATTGACGACAAACCTTGTTCTGGACATCAGTCAACATCCTGAATGGATGAAAATGTAAACTTGTAGTGCATTTGGAGTTCTTTCCACCAGGTCAGACTGCTAATCAAGTTTTCCATTTAGAAGTTCTGAAAAGATTGCATAACACTGTTTGACTAAAAAGCCCTGCTTTCTGGCAGGCATGGGGCTGGTTTTGCCACCACAACAATGCACGTGCTCACTCAGCCATCTCAGTGTGCCAGTTTTTAGCAAAAAACAGCATGCCTCTCTTGCCCCATATACCTTACTCACCTGAACTCGCTCTTTGTGACTTCTTTTTGTTTCCATGAGTGAAGAGGAACATGAAAGGACAGTAATTTGACAATGTAGAAAAGGAGAAGGAAAGAATGAGGGAGGTGCTGTCAGCCATCCAAACAGATGAGTTTGAAAAATGTTTCCAAGAGAGTGCTACAAGCAATAGAGGAACATGGCAGAGTGGCAAGATATAAGATCAACAGACAGAAGTCTATTGGACTGCTATATATATATATAGGACAAGACCATGGAAGAAGGGATCAAAAAGGTAGTACCCTCCACAATGGTCAAGCACAAATTGAAATATCTAGGGATATACCTGACAAAAAAACCCCGAAAGATTCATATGAGGAAAACTACAAAACACTCACTATTACAAGAAGCCTCAACAAATGGAAGGATATCCCATGCTCATGGATTGGAAGACTCAATATTGTAAAGATGTCAGTTCTGTTCAAGGCACTATATAAGTTTAATGCTATCCCAATACAAATACCATCATCTTTCTTCAAAGAATTGGAAAAACTTTTTACCAACTTCATATGGAGATGGAAGAAGCCCAGAATTAGCAGAGAACACCTCAAGAAGAAGGACAAAGTTCTAGGGCTTGCTCTACCTGACTTTAGCACCTATTATACAGCCACAGTGGTCAAAACAGTGTGGTATAGGTATAATGATAGATACTCAGACCAAGAACTGAAAACCCAGAAATAAAATCATCAGCATACAGACAACTGATCTTTGATAAGGCCACCTCCCCCCCAAAAATATATGGGAAGCAGATGCCCTCTTCAAGAAGTGGTGCTGGAAAAAAAGGATATCTACCTGCCGAAAAATGAAGCAAGACCCTTACCTCACTCCATGCATAAGAATAAACTCAAGGTGGATCACAGACCTTGAGGTAAAACCCCAAACTATTAGAGCCATCAATGAGGGAAGTAGGACAAACCTGAGAACTTTGGCTCAGGGAATACATAAGCTATCAGAAATAGGGAAGGACATAAGCACAGAGGAGGCACAAATTGACAAGTGGG
>NW_022103904.1:8776610-8777686 GCF_000313985.2 Echinops telfairi
TCCCTCCTTCATAGACAGAGGAATTGAGGAACATGAGCTTGGAAGATATCAGTTGAGTTAAATTGAGCTCAATGTGCCAGTCCTTCACTGAGCTTGTCCTGTGGTCCAGACTGTTGGTAGGTAGGAGTTTACAATCTAGGCAGAAGACAGGTTTAAGAGCAGATTGTGATCACTGCTTCTATGATTTTCATGTAGAAAGAAAAGTGTGTCAGATGATTTGAAGAAATGGAAGGAAAGAAGCATATAAACTATAAAACAAAAACTCCCTTTCACTACACTTGTACTTCAATTTGGAGACATAACTACTATTAAAATTGTGTATTGTATACCATTGTGTATCCTTTCAGACTTTTCTGATGGAAATGTTCTAATACATCTAATACAAGAGCTACTAGCCAAAAAGATAAAACGTTTTGGAAGGATTAACACATACCAGAGGGACTCCATGAATTCGGCCCAGGAGTGTTGCTTGGAGGGAATTCAGGACTGCTGGAATGCAGGAGGAGCATCATAAAGATAAGTAGGCACAGACCCACAAGGTTTTGAGGGGCTGGGGGGCTTTTGGCTTACCACAGTGGGGGCTGGCTGGTGCTTGACCTTAGCCCCACCACTGTCTCTGCCGGAGATGGGGCCATTTGGAGCCCATAAGGGGGCTGGATCTCTACAAAACTTCAGTTTGCCACCACCTTCCTTGGGGCAGGGACTAAACCCTTGCAGCTCCACAGGCAGGGACTGGGGTTCAGCTACATTGTTAGTTTTGTTTCCCTCTTTTCTCTATATCCCCCACAGTCACGGCAGGCTGTGCAGGGGCTTTTTCTTAACACAGCCACAGCCTGCCGCTGCCTCCAGGGACTAAACCCTTGCAGCCCCATGGACAGGGATCAGGGTTCAGCTACATTGTTACTCTTGTTTCCCTCTCTTCTCTATATCCCCGCACAGCCTCAGCAGGTGTACTTTTTAATGTTTTTTTCTCCTCTTTGTCTATTTCCTGTTCTCTTACACTCAGCTGCTGACCTCCAGGCCACTCCCCTTAGCCTAGGGCATTTACGACTTTGCCACACCCAGCTAGGTGAGCT
>NW_022103904.1:8779614-8780613 GCF_000313985.2 Echinops telfairi
TATTACCTGTATACGGTATGATAGTAATTGTCATCACAAACCAGCATAACTAGACAAACTATGGATCCAATAGTATCAAGAATTTCTTGTTACGACCATTATTTCCATGTACAACAATTTATGGTACATTTACTCATAATCTGTGTTACATTTACTCGCACGTCCTGTCTGCTCCAGCTGCGCTGTGGCCAACAGTGAGCTGCATGGCGGCCTCCACCGCTACGTATAGAGTCCAGAGTTACGGTAGCTTCGGGGGGGATTATTATTGGGGAGGCCTTATGTTCAATGATGTCTTAATTTTGGGGGATGCCTTATATTTCAGCGAGAGGCAAAACTGTAAGTAGGTTTTATTTTGGGGGGATGTCTTACTTTCGGGGAAACACGGTAATGTTCAAACGAATGGCAGACAAAGAATCACTAAGCATTGTAAACATATATTTACTGAATGAGACCCACTGAATACGTCAACCAAACACTCCAAAAGATGAAAACATAAATCACAATCTCGACAATTATAGTGGATGACTTCAGTACACCACTCTCTGAGAAAGATAGATCACAGGAAAAGAAACTCAGCAAGTAGGCTAGAGATCTAAACACTACAATTAGACAATTTGACCTGATAGAGATTTACAGAGTTTTTCATCTAAATACAAAAACATTCACATTCTTCCTAAGCCCACATGGCACATATTTGAAGAAAGAGCACATGCTGGGGCATAAGGTGAATCTACATAAATTTAAGCACATTGATATCGTACAGACCTCTCTCTCTGATCACTGTGTCATAAGGCTGGAAATCAACAAAAGGAAGATGAAGAAAACAAGAGCAAACAATTTGAAGATGAATAACTCTCTACTGGAAAAGGAGTGCATACTGGCACAGATCAGAGATGAAATTAGGAATTTCTAGAAACCAATGAGAATGAGCACACGACGTACCAAAACTTATGGGACACAGCAAAGGCAGTTATCAGAGGAAGTTTCATAGCAATACAT
>NW_022103904.1:8787811-8789731 GCF_000313985.2 Echinops telfairi
AATGAATATACAAATGTGCTTTACACAATTGATGTATATATGGATTGTGATGAGTTGTATGAGCCCCTAATAAAATTATTAAAAAACAAACAAACAAACAAAGAGCTGCTAGTCATAAGTAAGTCTTAAAGTGTGGCTAGTACTATGAAGGGATTGCATTTTACTATTATTTAATTTTGATAACATTAGATGTAATTATCTACACATGGCTAGTGTGTGCTAGATTGATAACTCTGAGTATGGTTCTCTGAATATGCAAACCTGTGTTTTCAACATAAGTATGGTGAATCTTAAAAATACATTTTTTTAAAGATGAGCTTTAGATTTACAGAAAACTTATGCATAAAGTAAAGAGAATTCCCATAGACTCCCCTTCCCCCTGTACACTGCTCCTGCTCCTGTTACACCCTGAATTCTTAGGGGATATTTGTGATGACTGGTGACCTTCCATGGAGACTGCACTATTAATTCATGTTGGTAGTTTTCATGAGGATTTGTACTTTGTCCCTCACAATCCTATACGTTTGGACAAATGTGTAACTGGCATGTGTCCACCATTATGGTTTCATATTAACAATTTTATTTGTAAAAAAGAAATGTCTGGAGTCTGTTAGTACCAAGAATTGATGGTTCTGCTTTGTTTGGGGTACTGAGGAGTGACTATGTCAGTTTGCTCTGGGACACAGGGCGATGCACACTTACCACATTGATATGAGATATGAGCCTCAGGGTAGTTGGGTTTGTGGCCTTTTGTTTCCTTGTCACATTTACAAAACTCACTACAAAAAAAAAAAAAAAGAGCCAGGTGGCAGAATGATTTCCTAACTGTGAGTACTCTTAACTGTGAGTGACATTCTTTAAGGTTAGACAATTCTTTTTCTAATGCTTATTAAAAATAGAGTAAAAAGTCTTAATGACATTGGATACTTTAAGTACTAGTCACGTGTCATTAACAGGGGGATGGGCTACCAGCTTTATTCGGATCAAGCTTGCATTTTATTCATAAATCTTAGGAAAGTTTTCTCCCCCCTTTTTTTCCCTGAAGAAACATTTTTTTCTCTTTATGACTAGCATGGAAAAGTTGGTAAGCAAATATGTATTAAATTTTGACTGTTAAAGAAAATACCGTGGTAAAGAAGGAGGGGAAGCCCAGATAGGAATAGAATCCCCGCAGACCTGGTTCCACCCTTTAAGGAATGGGTTGAGCAACTGTGTGCCAGATCTGGACAGTGTTAAGCACCACATGTTCAGCCCTGGGATTTGAAAGCCTGCCTTAACTGAATTGGCTCGCCCTGTTAGTCACATTCATTGGTCGATTGCTCAGTTGCTTTACCATGGCTAGTCTAATGAGCCCCAGTCACGGGTCCAATCCCCAAGGGAGCCCGGAGCACAGGCAGCCGGCCTAACTTGAGGCAGCCTCCTAGAAACCCCACTTTAGTCATCACCCCTGGAAGATGGAATATGGTGCAGGCCCCAAGCTAAACACTAAGCCAGTTCCTGCTGAAAGGTAGACAAGGTGACAGTGATAATGCAGTTGAATACAAATGTGGTCCCTGGCAGGTGGAGTGAGGTGGCCGTCACCTTCTTGGCTCCAGAGGGTGGATTGCTATGAATTGAATTGCGGTCCCCAAGAGAATATGCTGCTGTCCCAGTATTCAGCTGACTAGTCTCCAGGACGTTGAGACTAGATTTCTATTCTAGTCTATAGATTCCTATAGACTAGAGAATCAATTTCTGTTCCAGTTCGTGGCACTGTGCCAGTTTGGCAGTTAGAGGAAACCAACACACCAGCCCTGGCACTGTCCCTGCACCCATCTAAGCAATTGTGAGTCTGAATTAGAGTTTTAAGAAATAGACTTCACTTTGATTGCAACTTTGAATCCTCTTATCCACATTGAGAGAAGAAGATGAAGTAGAAGA
>NW_022103904.1:8790294-8792421 GCF_000313985.2 Echinops telfairi
GTCACCAGGGCTCCTTAGAGAACTACTAGTGTTACTAATCTGTCTACTGAACTTGACTCAATTGGCCCATGATACCATATGGCCTTGCTACTCAAAATGTAGCAGCAGAATGTCGGCATTGTCTGGGGCACTTTTAGACATGCGGGATCTTAGATCCTACCCCCAGATCACAATGTGCATTTTAACAAGATCCCTGGGTGATTTGAAAGCACATTAAGATCCGAGGAGCACTATGTTCTAGGGTCTGACGTTTATCTCCTAAGGGAATCCTGATGTATAAATCCTACTTGCCCTCCAAGCTCCTTGATTATAGAATGCATCTTGCCACCTTTCTGATCTAAATCAATTTTCTTTCTGCACACCTACAGTGACTGGTGTTTCCAAAGTATTCCATTTCTGTGCTTTCTGCAAAGTTTTCCACATAGAGGTTTGCTGAAGTGCTGCTGGTTTTGCTCTGGGAAGCCAGGTGGCTGTGTTTGAGATGAAGATTTGCTGTAAGTTGATTACCATCTATGGCTCTGAAAAATTAAGTGGAAACATCTGTTCTAAGGTCAAGATGAATTTAGTTGACACTCACGATAGATCCCTGCAATTCACACACCACACAGGGCCAGAGACTCCTTGTTTCAGGCTGATGTTAAGGAATGTCTCTGACAAGCCGGCAATGGCTAGTACCCAAATCACAGTTGCTGGGTTTGAAACACCATGAGAAAAAGGCCCAGAGAGGTCTCACAATTGCGCATAGAAAACATGATACAGAGGGAAAGACATGTGGTGTCTGGATTTGAATTCTCTTCATTGTTTCATGGGCAAGAAAACATTTGTAATTTATTTCACTCTTGAATTTTACTCCATCTGAGATTTGATTTCATTCCTATTTGTGCTCATAAGAACCACCTCACATCTATGGAATCAAATCACCATTCTGGGGTGAAATACTCATCTACAGGACTAGACCGTGCACTGTTAGTGCAACTGTGGGTGGCTTGAGTGTTGCTGAGATGCTGAAAGCTAGGCCACCAGGATTTCAAATACTATCAAGTGGACAGGTTTCTGCAGAGCTTCCAGACTCAAACCAAGCAGGAAAACGTGGTGATGAGAACCGTGTGGATCACAACAGACTACTGTTACTTTGGTCAGGTCAACAGAAAAAAACAATCACTGAGAGAGAACCCATGCGTGGTAGAGAGCCAGTAATGGTGAAGGTTTGCACGGTCCAACAATCACGGTGAGGGGGTGGCACAAAGGTAGATTTCCACTCTCTCCTACCTAGGCTACCATTAGAGCCGTTAGATGGCAACGGACAACAGTTAACAATCTGGACACACCCAGCACAATCAACTGTTTGGGCTTACATTGGCGTGTGTTATTGGAGCTCAATAAAGGTCCATTGAAGACAGTAATGTCAATGATTCTTGCTCCAGGGGCCAACTCTAATGGAAGCTCCAGGCTTTCTGCATCTTTGAGGCTCAGAGCTTTTCCTGCAAAACAACTGTTAATCCACTAATACATTAAATGGACTCTGTTTCTGCAAAAGAGACCAAGGTAAAAATGTTTGCCCAAGCACTCAGAGCCAGAAAAAGATGTAGACTGAATAGGATTGCAGAACATTATTGGGCCAAAAGAGCTTTGTGTGCATTGATTACTAGGAAAGTGATAAAAGGAGAAGGTGAATGGGATGTCTTGAATGCAAAGATTTTTTTTTTCCTCCCAGGAGTTGAAGCCTTTATTGGCTGAGCAACTACTTAAAGGGGATGGAATGGGAAACCTGGGTGCTGTAATGCCTGGGTTGGCAGTGCTTAACAGGCTTGTTGGTGAGGCAGAACTAGCCTGGCAGTGACTGACCATCTCAGGCTTGATCTCCCTGGTTGAAGGTCTCGCTATTGTATATGCCTACCATGTTGCCCACCATCTGGGGCAGGATGAGCTTGTCCCTCAGGTGTGTCTCTACTACCTCCGGCTTCTCCGTGGGCGGGGTCTCCTTAGTCTTGGGAAGTTGCATCAGTGTTAGCACTGCTTCCTGCTCGATTCATAGAGTCTTGAATGGATGATTCTGCTCAAGTATACAGTGAACCCTCGCCACTTCGCGCTTCGACTTCCGCCGCTTCACTCTATCGCGGTTTTTGC
>NW_022103904.1:8793239-8811139 GCF_000313985.2 Echinops telfairi
GTGGATTTCCTGTCTCTAATTCCAGCCCCATTAGAGGACAGATCCTGGCTTGCAATTGCCAATCTTTCTTCTGTAAACATTTGAACTTGAGTCCTCCCTGTTGTTAGCTATAGTCCTTGCTAAGGGATGTCCTCAGTGAACCTTGCCCTGCTTGAACTTCTATGTATCTTGGCCATTCACAGGTTCTCGGTTGTCCCAGCCGGCCTGCTGTGGACACTTGTCGCAGACTCTCTGAAATGGACAGTTGGTCTGCTCTCTTGCCTCTCTATTGGAAACTAAACTCTGCCTGCTGAGCTGGATTTTCTCCAAGCACCGGCAGCTGGGTCAAGCCGCCTACCACCTGTCCCACCCCAGGAGGGAAGGACTAGTTTTAGGTACTAGCCCCCCCAGAATCCCAATGTTTTCGGCCCTCTTGGTCCACTCAGTTCATTGAGTCATGGCTGGCTGTGTTCCAAGATATAACCCAGACGAGAAGGGTATCTGAGCAGTTGAGAGAAAAGGCATTTAGTTTGCAAGAGAATGGTTCCACGATTGCATTACAAGGACCCTGGTAGAGATCTAGCTACCACGAATCTTATCTGATACCATAAACAAATTAATTCCTATATATTATTAGCATTACCTATCCCCTCTTCCCCCAAATCTTTATGACGATGACATATCGTCCGATTTTCATCTCGTAGGTAGAGAAATAGTCTTGTTTTTCCACTGCTAATGACTAGTGAAAGTTTATTTTACGACATCACAGTTCTCATATTAATCTTGTCCCTACAAACAAGTAATCATTTTTACTAGTGGGAGACATTCGGTATGGAAATCTTTTTCCAATCCTGGGCACACATCATGTAATTAATAACAAACTCTTTGGGTAGGCACTTTTACAAGCTTAACTTGGGCTAAATATCCCCATTACCTCATCCAGCTCTGAAATATAGCAACCTCTGGGGGACTTTGTGGCAGCTGCTTAACAATGCACAGACATACTGTACCGCAGCAGGAGCCCAGGGGGCTGGGGGGCTCAGTGCTCTTCTGTTTTGCATGGCAAGAGACTCATGTCAGGAGAACAGAGTCTGGGAATTGCCTGGAAGCACTCGCACACACGATGCCAATATGCTCTTCTTAGATATTTAGAAAAAAGTATACATCTGAGCCAGGCAACCCGGGGAAGGGAAAGCATGGGGCTAACAGATGGTTCTGGAAGGTAGCCTATAAGGGTAGCACTTTGTGGCATTTGCCTGAATGTTGGGAATATAAACTCACACAATTGGCTTGTGTGATATGGTGCTGGACAGTTTCCATATGTTCCCCCACCTCCCTGCTCCCGCCTCCCCTCCAATCAATTCTTCACCTTACTCTGCTCCCTGAGAGGGTGACCCGATGGAGTGGCACCTCTGTTCTCAGTCAATGGCTGACTGATTGTGATGTTGGAGGATTTATTTCTTCTTCAGTGCTCCCCTGTTACAGTCCACAGCCCCTAAAGATGGCCCTCTCCTCTAGCTCTCGCTCCAGTCCCAGCTTCTGCTCTTCTCTCTGCATGCCATAACTACCGCTTTCCCAGATGTGGCATGACTCACGAATGTTGCCAGTCTCAGGAGACTCTCCTTCCCTTGTTGGATTGATTTCCTTCACCTCACTTCCACCTCAAATCAACGTGCATAAACAGACTGTGTATTTCGCACCAATCTAGGTGTCTGTGTTAGTTCAGATAGACCAGAGAAGCAAAGTCAGAGACACTCATATATGTATAAGAGAGAGCTTTATATGAAAGAGTAATTGTATATTAAGAAAACATCCCAGCCAAGTCGTGATCGGGTCCATAAGTCTGATAGTAGCCTATATGCCTGAGACCAGTCCATAAATTCCTCTTTCGACTCATGTAGCAAATGCAATGATGCCAAATGCAGGAAAGTCACAGGCCAGTGGGTGAAAAGTCTTATGGATCCAGTGGCAGTGGAAGCATCTCAGCACTGGCATGGGTCTCCATGGCTTGTCAACAGGAATGTGTAGCAGAGAGAGAGTGTATGTGTGTCCCGCCTCCAGGGAGGAAGACAGGAGTTCCCAGAATCTTCAGGAGAAGGCCATGCCCACACAAAAGCCTCAATGGCTATGACCTGATTGACACGCTAGACTCCACCCCTAGGCTCAAGCTGACAGGAGATGATGTAACTGCCACAGTGTCATCAAGCAGATTCTGACTCAGAGTGGCCTTGTACATGTCAGAGAAGAATTGTGCTCCATAGGATTTTCAATGGCTGATTTTTTTGTAGTAGAACCTCAGGCTTTTCTTCTGAGGCACTTCAACCCTTGGCTGTTCACAGTGAAGCAGGTTAATTATTTGTACTATCCAGGGACTCCTTTTGTATACTACTCTTTAAAATACCCTGTTTTCGTGTGTCACATGTTTTCCGCCTGATAGTCAGGGTAGTTACATGTCTGAGGAACCACACAAAAACTAAATGTTTATGACATTAATAGGGAATAGTAATGAATACTTACTTACATTGTGCCTTAATGGCACTGTCAGATATGGGTTGAATGACTAACTGCAAGACTGGGGGTTCAAAACCACCAGCCACTTCCCAGGAGCAATATGAGCCTGTCGGCTGCTCTATAGACTTACAAAGCCTTGGGATCCCATGCAGGTTTGTTATGAGTTGGAATTGGTACAATCACAATGTGTTTGTTGTTTGCTTTGCACTTGGTTCCAGACACAGTTGGTATGCTTTACACCAACAATCTCACTTAGCGTATTTGTCATTCAAATACATTTATTTCATCAATTCTGCATATCAGGCACAATTCGAGGCTCTGGAAAACTAGTACATAACACAGAAAAAGACTTTGAGTGTGTGAAGCTCAGAAAGTTAACTATGAATTTGTGCTGTTGCAAAGATGCCAAGTGTCTTGGGGGAAGAAGCTCAGTAGAGCGGCCTGAGAATAAAGGGGTCTCAGAACCCTGCTTTGCCAGGCTGGTGGGGGAAGGCTGCTGTCCGATGAGGCCCAAGAATAGAGACCAGAAAGGTATTGTCAAGCAGACCTGGGAGCAGTTGTGGAACGTGCAGGTAATTCTTATTTTTGTTTGACAGATGAAAAAACAAAAACAAACAAACCCTGAGACATTTGTGAAATAAATGGCTTACCAAAGGTGATTTGGACAAAATTTCGTAGATTTAGGACTGTCTTATTAGAAAGTCAGACACAGATAGTTCTAGGTCTACCTGTACATAATTCTGGAGGATACTGTTGTTGCTGTGAGATGCCCCCTAGTTGGTCCCGACCCATAGCGATGCTATATACAACAGAAGGAAACACTGCCCAGTCCTCTGCCATTCTCACAGTTGTTCCTTTGCGTGAGCCCATTGTTACAGCCACTGTGTCAATCCATCTCACTGAGGGCTTTCCTCTTTTTCAAAGCCACCTTTCTTTGAAACACAATGCCCTTCTCCAGGAACTGCTATCTCCTGACCACACGTTAAAAGTATGTTATACAAAATCTTATCATCCTTGCCTCTAAGGAGCTCCCTGGCTGTATTTCTTCCAAGACAGACTTATTTGTCCTTTTGGCACTCCATGGTATTGTTCATATTCTCTGACAGCACCACAATTCAAACACATTGGTTCTTCTTTGGTATTCCTTATTTAATGTTCAACTTTAACTTGTAAGGTGATTGAAAAATTCCATGACTTGGGTCAGACACACTGTCATTCTCACAGAAACATCCTTACTTTTCAATACTCTAAAGAGGTCTTGTGCAGCCAATTTACTCAGTGCAGCTTGTCTTTTTTTTCTTTTTAATTGTTATTAATTGGGAGCTAATACGTGTATCATAGCATTCCATGATTCAATCACATCTTGCATAATTGTACAATTGCGACCACAGTTTCCAAACATTCTTTTTCTTCCTGGACTCTTTGGCATTCTCTCCCTTTTACCCACCCCTGCCCACCATTGTACACACCTTATGCTCTAACCAAAACCCTTATTCTACTTGCTGTTCCTATAGATTCATCAATCCTGGATTTCATATACTGAAACACATAAAAACACATAACACAACTTCATGAGGGTGACCTTCAAGTGACATAACACCTCTGAGATACACCCTAATATGGACAAACAAAAACAAAACAGAACATAAGAAAACACTGAAAACCAGACCAGGTGCAGCATGCCCCAGAGGGGGGATCAACTGACAACATTTTAACTGTTCAAGTCAGATTTATGCTTTTGATCTTCTATGCTCATCTCTCCAATGCACTGTTTAGTAACCACTTTCCTCCCAGCTCTCAATTGTGCATAAGGAAGTCCACCGGAGGCTTATTGCCTCTGTAGTTCCCACAAATGAATCTTGGGCTCTCACTGTCATCCACAGCCTTTTGCACACCGGATTCTCACAATTTAGGCTCTGATACTAATCCCTCCTTCGATTTTTGGATTATATGATTTACAATCCTTTCTTGACTGATGATGGCGTATTTCTTCCATGTGAACTTAGTTGACATCTCACTTAGATGGCTGCTTGTTTGAAGAAAAGCCTTTAAGATACCAGATACTATTTTATTTGATAGCCAGGCACCATCTAATTTCTTCACCACATTTTGCTATAGCACCGTATCTTCTGTGTTCCTGAAGGTGGCAGTACAACTTGTGAACACTTGACTGCTGCTTCCATGAGCATTGATTATAGATCCAAGCAAGACAAAATCCTTGACAACTTCAACTTTTTCTCCATTTATCATGAAGCTACCCTATTGGTCTGATTGTGAGGAATATGGTTTTCTTTAACAAAGAGGTAAATGATACTAGATTTTAGTCAAACTGTGTTAAAGGAATGAATAAATGAGTTGCAAAGCCCGTGTTTACAACTAAGCACACCTACTTATGTGTTCATAATTAGTTTTAATTCAGTCTTCCTGAGATCCAGAGGTAGGACTTTTGAGCTAAACTACAGGCCAATCATACCTGATGTACAAGGTTGGTTCAACATTTAGAAAATCAATTGATGTAATTCAGTATCAATTAGAAAGAAAAGTCCTATGTTCATCTCAGTAACTGAATAGAAGACATTTGGCAGAATTTAACGTCAATTCAAAATTATCAACAATTGAGTATAACCTAATAAAAGAATCAAAATTAGTAATTTTAATCATTGATTCTTAATGAATGATTTAATAGTTTTACCTTGAAATTACGAACAAAGCAAAGCAAGATGGTCTGTTCTTATTTCTGCTATTCTTAGGGACTATGGGGTCAGGTCTGGCTCATAGCAACTTTATACAAAACAGAATAAACACTGGCCGGTCCTGCACCATCCTCACAATTACCATTTTATTTCAACCTGTTGTACTCACGACTAAAATCCATCTCCTTGAATTTCTTTCTCATACTTGGTGGCCCTCCACTAAGCATGATATTTTCTTCTTATCTCTCTTTGTACTATGTCCAAAGTATGTGAGACAGAGCCTCACCATCCTCACTGTTAAGGAGCATTCTGGCTGCTTGCCCTCCAAGAGAGATTTCTTTTCTTGGTAATCTGCAGTACTTTCACTATTCTCCATCAACACTCTAATTTTAATACATCCATTCTTCTGCAGTCTTCCTTATTCATTGAGCAGCGTTCATATGTATGTGTGGTGATTGAAAATACCATGGCTTGAGGAAGGTGCACCTTAGTCATGAAAATGCTATCCTTGATCTTTAGCACGTTGAAGGAGTCTTTTGCAGAGATTTGCTTAATGCAATACATCCCTTTAGTTTCTTGACTGTTGCTTCCATGAATATTAACTATGGATCCAAGTAAAATGAATTGCTTGACCCCTTCAATCTTGCCTCTATATTTTTGCTCAATCTTTGCTGTGGTTCCTAATGTGATAAGGAAAGAAAAAAGGTTTACAAGTTGGAAAGAAAGCAATAAGCCAATCTTTTTTTGCAGATTGGCATGTGTGGGTGATGCAAATGTTTACTGTGCTTGGCTGCTATTCAAACAGTTGGAACTTTGAGTGCCCCCAGAGCGCGCACGGGGAAAGGTCTGGTGATCTGCTTATGAAACATGAGTCGCTGAACCTCCTACAGAACACAGCTCTGCTCTGCCACACGTGGGGGGTGTGTGTGTGCTGTGAGTTGGGGTGAACTCACTTGCAGTGGGGCTAGTTGTTGGTCACATGATGATCTATGTAGAAAATTCTAAAGTGTTTACAAAAAGTACTTAGGACTAATAGGTAAATTTACAAAGGTCAAGAATTCAATACCAGTATGAAAAATCTATTCTAATTCTATATAGGAGCAAAGAAAAATTAGACATAAAAAAACCTAAAGCTCAATTATAAAAAGAAAACATGGAATATGTCAATACTTAATATAAAATGTTGAACATAAGCTATATGTAAGGTATGTATACTGGTACTGAGAAAACTCAGGAGAGCAAGCAGAGTAGCTTAAATCAGTGGGGATGTATGTCTATATATTGAAAGTCTCTTATTCTAAGATGTTACCTCACCCCAAATTGTTCTACAGAGGCAACTTAATCCCAGTCAATATATTTTTATATAAACAGATAAACTAATTCTATATGGAAAAAGACAAATCTTAATATAATAAATATAATATGGAAAAATCCTAACATAACAAATATAATAAAGAAAAATTTTAAAAGAACCAGTTGCACTACATGACTTCAAAATTTAATGTAAAATTACAGTAATCAATACAGTATGGCATTAATGAAGCAATCAACAAATAAATCAAGGGAATAGAGTTATACAGATGGGAAATTGACCCCTACATGTATAGCCAATTGATTTTTTGACAAAGTTTTTGTAGTTATTAAATCAAGACGGAATAGTCTTTATAATTAAAGATGCTAGGACAGTGGATGTCTATATGATATCTTACAGTAATATCTTTCACTATATAAGTATCAAATCAAATTAGAGAATAGACCTTCGATGAATTTGAGTATAATCTATGGATGTCAACAGGACCTCCAAAGCTTAATAAAAAGGATTATTGACTATGACCTGGGATTATATATAGTACTGATGAATTGGCTCATAAAAAATGAAAACTCGGAGGAATTCAGTAATAATATAGTAATAACAGATATAAGAAGCAGTTGAGATCTCACACCTAGGAGAACTTCATAGACCCTCTGAGGTGCTTAACTCCTTCTCAAAACATACTTTGAGCACTGCTGCTTTAGACAGCAGAGATGAACGGGAATAGCTCTGTGAATTTTAGTTAACGAAGGAAAATAAGTTGGGAAGTACGTACACAAATATAATTCTCTAGGAAATTAAAAAAAAAAAGCACCAATTTATGTGGTGCAAATACTTCTACCAAGGTTACCACCATAATTGTGTTTCTCACCCAGTTCACAGAAGTCCTGCAACTTCAATCGGGGCTATCTCTAGGGCACCAGGTAGGAGAACTGAGATTAAGAAATAAAGAAGAATATTTCCTATATCAGATCAGTTGACTGTAACAATGTGAACACATCACATTTGTATTAATTACATAACTTAAAAAATGAAATGAATCATTAAAAATAAAATGGAGAAAATGCTGCAGAGGATTTATCTACTACATTTAGCTCTTTGGAGACATCCCAAAGAATACATTAGGCTTCATTTTAAACAAAATTCACAAAACAAAAATAAATCTTAGTTCTTATTGCAAGCAATAGAAATAAATTCGATTTTAAAGAGAAGGTGGCTTATTTGAAAAATAATTGCTGTTCTAAGATTGACAAAAGGCTGAAGAGCTAAGCTAGAAAAAATAGTGGGTAGATCCAGAAGCAGAAAGTACAGCTATCCTTGAGAATAACATTTGGGGCAAGCAAAAGGACCAAATAGCCTTAGAAGAAATATGACTAGAATATTCCCCGGAAATGAGAATGGCGAGACTTATACTTCTGTACCATGAACATAACATTTAAATCACAGCCAGTGAGTCCAACTATCCTTTGATTTTCTGAAACTATTATTCTTTATAGAGTTGCAATCCTCATTCTCCTTTGGAGTGGTGGTTTTGAACTGGTGACTCTGTGGTTATCAGCCCAACATGAAACTCACCAGATGTCTTTGAACAGATCACTAGAAAAGACTAATTGTTAGAAGAGAACATTATATTTGGTAAAGTAGAAGGGTCGGTCAATTGTTCCATTGCATGGAACAACATGGAACTTAGGATGGAAAATGAAAGGGATGATCAGATGGCATTAGTTGAGATAATGACAGAAAACAGAAGAGGGAGAGAAATTTCCTAAGCTACACTTGTCTCATGATTTCACCTGGGTTTTAGTGAGAAAATATTTTCTGACAGTATTATTCTTTGCTTTATGAGTTAATTAATTATATGCATCTATATACTTATATATATTATGTATGCTAAATATTATTTAAATATGATTCATTCCAAACCAGGTGGATCACAGCTGTATTAAGGATGAAAAGAAGTCATCATTTTTTTTACAGGGGAGGAGGAAAAAGATTAAAGTGAAACTTTAGGGAGATAGTCAGAAATTTGAATGGACTCTGTGCCAGATTTTACTATTTATCGACAACAAGAACAAGTAAACTTTTGGATTGAGGCCTAGTTGCAGAGAAAGAATAAGACTACAACTAATGACCAATGGCTACACCTACCGTATATACTCATATACAAGCAGAGTTTTTCAGCACATTTTAAATGCAATTTTTGTGGTAAAATTAGGTGCCTCCTTATTAATGTATCTGCATGTCTATCTAGATAAGATAGGCAGGATAAATAATTTGGAGATGAAAAGAACAGGACCAATGCTTCCAGGGAAAAACAGGAGAAGGGGAGGTGGGAGAAAGGAAGAGGGGAGGGAAACCAACCAACGGACAAGGGAATAACAAGCAAACTACAATCAATGGAAAGAAGGGCATAGGCTGCCTAGTGGGCCTTAATCAAGGGCAATGTAGCAGTGAGGAATTACTAAACCCGAATGAAGGCTGAACATGATTGTGGGACAAGAGGAAAGTAAAAGGAAATAGGGGAAAGAACCAGGAGGCAAAGGACATTTATAGAGGTCTAAATACAGGCATGTAGATATGTAAATATATAGAGAGAATGAGAGGGGCATAGAACTATGTACTCATATCTATATGCTAAGAATTAAGGTTGCAGATGGGCATTGGGCCTTGAATAAAGTACTCCCTCAATACAAGAACACTTTGTTCTAACAATCCTGCATTCTGTGATGCATACCTTCCTGACACAATCGCTGAAGACAAAATGGGTGCACAAGCAAATGTGGTGAAGAAAGCTGATGATGCCTGGCTATCAAAAGATATAGAGTATGGGGTCTTAAAGGCTTGAAGATAAACAAGCAGCCATCTAACTGAGAAGCAACAAAGCCCACATGGAAGAAGCACACCAGCCTGCGTGATCATGAGGTGTCGATGGTATCAGGTATCAGGCATCTAAGACCCAGAACAAAACCATATCCAATGTGAATGGGGTAGGGGGGAATGGAATGGAGACCCAATGCCCATCTGTAGACAATTGGACATCCTCTCACAGAGGGGTCACAGGAAAGAGATAAACCAGTCAGGGTGCAGTATAGCACCGATGAAACACACAACTTTCCTCTAGTTTTTCAGTGCTTCCTTCTCCCCTTATCATGATGTCAATTCTGCCTTACAAATCAGATTAGACCAGAACATGCATACTGCTACAGATAAGAGGCTGCAACACAGGGAATCCAGGATAGATAAACCACTCAGGGACAAGGAGAGTAGAGATACCAGGATGATTAGGGGAAGGTGAGGGGAGAAAGGGGGAATGGATCACAAGGATCATACTATAAACCCCTCCCAGGGGGATGAATAATGGAAAAGTGGGTGAGGGGCGATGGAGGATGATGTAAAATATGAAAATAATAATCTATAACTTATCAAGGGTTTGTGAGGATGGGTGGGTATGGCAGGGAGGGGGAAGAAATGGGGAGCTGATTTTAGGGGCTCAAGTGGGAAGAGAATGCTCTGGAAATGATGATGGTAGCATATGTGCAAATGTGCTTGACACACTGGATGAATGTATGGATTGTGATGAGAGATGTAAGAGCCCTCAATAAAAGTAAGAAAAAAAATGTAGCAAATAGCAAACTAATTTTATTAACATAATAAACACAGGCTTTGATTTTTTATATAAAAAAATAACAACAACAACTTGGTGCCTCAGCTGACATTCAGGTTGGCTTATACTCGAGTATATATGGTAACTACTTGTGTTAGGCTGGGTTGTCTAGAGAAATAAACACTCATATAGGTATAAGAAAGAACTTTATATTAAGAAGTAATTTCATATCCAGAAGGCATCCCAGCGCAGTCCAACTGAAGGACTTGGGTCCAAGGCTAGCCAGAGCCCTTTTCTGATTCATGTAGCTGCAGACTGATGACGAACAAAGATGAAGCTGGAAGCCCGGGGATCACAGGGATCCAAGGGTGGTGGAAACGTGGCAGGGTGCCCCCAGCCCCCAGGTTCACATCCAGGCTCAGTGGCCTGCGTGGGCCAACCCTGGAGGCAGACACAGAGTTCCAGAAAGGAGGAAGGCAAAGGGTCAGAGAGAGGGAGGAGAGCTTCCCACTGTCTTTCTGATAAACAGGCCAGCCCCAAGGAGTTATCATCAGGTTGTGACCTAATTGTTAGGTTGGATCCACTCAGGCACTTTTGCACAGCAAGCTGGCATAACTCTAACTCCCACAATACCAAATATCTCAGGGTTCAAGTTTTGTTGTTATAACACTTTTCGTTCTTCTTTCTTCCCTTCATCTCCCTCCCCCCTTACTTCCCTCCTTCCCTCCTTTATCCATTCTAAGGTTGTTGTTGTTAACTGCTATCGAGCAGGCTCCAGGCTCCAGGATGAGGGCATAAAACACTGCTCTTTCCTGGGCCATCTTTATGATTGTTGGTGGACTGAACTTATTGTCATGGTCACCGCATTAGTCCAGCTCATTGAGGCGTTCTCTTGTTTTCACTGATATTCTACCAAGCGGTTGGCCTTGTCTAGTGATCATCCGGTCTTTCTTGATGATATCAAAGTAGAAGGTAAAGTATAAGGCATCTATGAAATACAAGATCTCCAAATATAATAGCCATCCTTGTTTCTAATAGGAGCCCTGGTGGCATGGTTGTTAGGTGTTGCGCTGTGAATGGCAAGGTCAGCAGTTCGAAACCAACAGTTGTGCCGTGGGAGAAAGATGAGGCTTTCTATGTCCTTAAAGGTTTCTAGTCTTGAAAGCTCACAGCAGCAGTTGTACCCTGTCCTGGAGGGTTGCTATGGGTCAGAATTAAATCCACGGCAGTGAGTTTAGTGAAGCATTCTGACTGTTTTTCCCTTTGTTTTGGTCTAAGACCAATTTCATTCTTCTCGCAGTTCCTGGCATATGCCCTATTTTTCCATCAAGACAGACGCCAAAACATGTGAAGATGAGAGAGATGTATCAGGAAGGAAAAATGAGGAAATTAAAGAGTCAGATTCAAAAGGAGGGGAGGGGCGTCCCAAGATCTTTCTCAGGGCAGAGCCGGGATGGTCTGGGGCCCACCGAGAGAAAACTCATCCAACCCCTGCAATTCTTCAGAGTCAATTCATCTCCGAAACTCCAAGCAAAAAGTGTGCTCGGTGAAAGAGGTATCTGATAGGGACCCAAAGCTGCCAGGTTGTTGTATTTCCCCCCCACGAGGGCGGGATTGGTGGGAGCCTAGCCTGGAGAAAATAGTAATCTTCCACCTGCATTGCTTTCTTTCTCAAGGACTTCTTTGTGAGCAGTGGATTTGTGGTAATTGGTCAGGGAGGGCATTTCCTGACTTTCTTGGAAAATAGTCGTGCACCTGCCCTGAGCTCTTTTGCTCTGAATGGAAACTTCATATAAAGTTTTTCCATAGCTCAATGTATAAATCACCCTGCATGGCAATATTAAACCTAAAGCAGCAGCTTCCCATTGGGGAGTGCTTGGTGGGATGAACCTCGTCCAAATTCATAAGCTATAATATGTATGATCCACACAGTCTTTGCATAGTCAATAAAACATGGACAAATGTATTTTTGTTGTTCTCTGCTATCAAGGAAGTGCCCCCATTTCCACAGTCTTCTTCTGAATTTTGAATTATTGTTGACTAATTTTACTTGTATGTGATATTAATGACACTGATGAATGATTTCTGCATTCTTTTGAACTAGACACGTATATGCCTCCTTTTCAATTGGTTAGCCAGGTAGCCGGACTTCCACATTTCTTGGAATAGAGTCAGCAAAAAGAACCTAAAAGGTAAACTCTCAAACAACAGCCTAAGAACACCCTCCCTCCCCCCCCAAATGACACCTGTATCCATGGAAACCAGTAATTGGATACCTGCCACCACGTACACTGGTCAGGGTTGGGCAGAGAAGTGGGCCCTCAGGAGCAGCACTGTCCAAGAGCGGGTGAGACTTTCCCCCTTAATCTTTCATCTCAGTCCCAGGGACAGCCTATCTAGGATGCTGAAAGGACTCTCTGAGTTGAATAAGATACTGAAAGATACCACCCCAAACAATAGTTTTCTTTATTATACTTTACATATATAATTAACATGATAATTACAGAACACGAAACATTTTTGTTGTTAGAGAGACTTCCAAAGACATAAAAGTAGAAAATATGTAATGACTTCCCATGTACTTATCATCCAGATTCAAGCATTATTAGTTCATGCCATTTTGCTTCATTTACACCCCCACCCAATCCTCACCCAGCATCACCCGTTTTTGTCACTTTTCCCTTCATTTCATCTATCAATTGTTGTTACTGGTCATTGCCATGCAATTGGCTCCACTCCTGGTGAGCTTCTCTCTAGCAGACCCCAATGTTGCCTAGCCCTTTCCACCTTCTTCCTGATGGTTTGTATGTTTGCTCCCATTGTGGCGTCTGTGGTGCAATCCATCTGATGAGGGCTGCGCTCCGTCTCATTGGCCTTTTACGTGATCCAATGTGATGTTCTTTTCAGGTATTGGTTTGTCCTGATCATGTGTCCAAAGCAAGTTAGGCTTGTCATTCTCCCTTCGAAGGAACATTCTGGTTGTATTTCTTCTAAGACTGATTTGCTCATTTCTGTGGAAAGCCGTGTCAATTTAAGTATCATTTGCCAGTGCCACCATATGAATGCACATCTGTGAATTGTTCAGTAGATCCTCTAAAAGTTGGCACTTAGATGAAACATTTTATGTTCAGTACTGGACTGTGCTTTGAGAATTTTCGGAGGCATACACCTACAGGTTTTTTAAAGAACGAGAAAGGAAATTCCCACAGATTATGTTTGAAGGTTATCATCAGAAAACAGAACAATAACAACAAAAATTCAATATTATACCCCTCTGAGTTTTGGGATGATCGTTAAGTGCTGAAGCTGCTGACCAGGTTGACTGTTTGAACCCACCAGTGCCTCTGTGGGAGAAAAGGCTTGATGCTATGCTCCCATAAAGATGGTCGCCTAGGAAAGGCTATGGGGACTTTCTACCCTGTCCCACAGGCTTGCTATGACTCTGAATCGGTTTAGTGATATAATAATAATAATAAACCCTTTTAGGCTATTCAATAGAATCATTATAACTTGAGTATGTACTACTTTATAGGAGAAATACATTAACTAGATTTAAGAGCAAGAAGTTGAGAAATTGAGGCTGTACTTAGGAAAATGCCATTGTCCTCAGTGAAATGGTATCTGTGCTGGAGAGAAGGATGATGGTCAAGGCGCACATGCTGACTGGCAATGCTAGAAGAGTCTTTTGGGGAAGAAAATAGCAAATGTGTTTTATTGGCTTTATCAGAGTCACATCGTTGTATACTCTGTCACACGTGACATGCGAAGCAGAAAAGGAAGCATTTCTACCACTCGTGTGTAACAACTACTCAGGAGGAAATTTGGAGGCATTCAGAGGGTTTAATAAAGTAATTAGAATGCTAGGCTTGTATTACTTTAATGACGTAGCTTTTAAATAAAATTCATATACTGGGCTTCAAAATGTTTGTCAAAAAACATCCATTAGCTTTTAATTCCAAGAAGAGAACTGAAGTGCAGTCCGGGGTTCCTGAACACAAGAAGACTGTGATTGATTTGTTTTATGGAGAACACTGTGTGTGATACATAAGCTTTATTCAGGCATAAGTTATAAGTATTGTCAGCTATAACTTAAATGTTAGTGAAACAACAATAGATAGTAAGTTATTGTCAAACAGAACCACACATAAAAGAGGATTATGTGCCTATCGGTTGATATAAGTGTTGTGTGTAAAGGTTCTTGGGGTCAAAAGCCTATACATTTCTTCTGGAACAATAGAGTAGTATCCTTTATAACATATAACTATATGTTATATAAAACATATAACTAACTTGAATAATAAGAATTTCCTGTATTGTGATATCTCTCTACCAATGTATGCATGCTATGTGTCAAGTTAAGAAGTATTGCTATGTGATCTATTGAATGTTTATTAAAAAAAATATCAAAATTTAAAAGCACTATTCCTCAGCATACCTCTATTTTGTTCTCTACACTTTTGATGGTGGCATTTCCAACTATCGGGCCCTTCCCTGAGCAATCATGAGTGCTTTGATTCATGCCAGGTCTAAGAACAGTTTGGGCATTCTCAAGGTCTTCAAATCGTGCTCCTTTGAAATGTTATTCAAGTTTTGGGACCAAGCTCATCTGAAGGGGTAAGGTTGGGGCTGTAGGAGGAATGGGCAAGGTTCCCAGTGGGATTCTCAGAAGCCAGCCTTTGCTCATCTCCAAAGGATGAGCAGGTGTATTGTCATGGAAAGAAACATTTCCTCAGCAAAACTTTCTTGGCCTTTTCCTCACCAATGCAGTTTTCCATTTTCTTAAACAAAAATGGATTATAGGTCTCATGATTGTCCTTTGAGAAAATCTATCAAGATTATTGCTTGAGGTGTTTTTTAGAGAAGTAAAACCAGTAATAGAAATATAGTCACACACACACATGCACACATATATACATATGAAGAAAGGAATGAATGAAGGAGTTTATATGAAGAATGTGGCTCACATTGTGTGGAAGCAGGTAATTCCAGTCCAGTTCTAATCCATGGGAGAAATATTAAGCTTTCGACTTTTCCTGAGTTGTGTACAAACTAACAAATTAGGAGACAGAAAAATAAGCCAGGAGAGAGAGAGAGACCATGGCTGGTGAATTCAGAGATGGGTGACTCCCAGGGCAGCAGGTCAGATGACAGGTAGATGGTAGGCTCTGATGGCTCCCAGGGTTGGCAGGTGATATGGTGGGTCAATGCCCACCATAGAACTGGAAGTTGAGGATCCAAATGCAGGATTCAGACAAGCAAGAAGTGACCCCAATCTCCAGTGTCTATTTATATAGGACGTAGCCTGCACCCTATATATGAAGTAGACACACAGAAAAGGTGTGCATCAGGTTTGTATCCTTTCACCAGACTTATTAAAACTGTATATGCAGAGCAAGTAATCAGAAAAGCTGGATTATATGAAGATGAATTCAGCACCAGGATTGGAGGAAGGCTTGTTAACAATCTGTGATAAGCAGATGACACAACTTTGTTTGCTGAAAGTGAGGAGGAATTGAAGCACTTGCTAATGAAGATCAAGGATTGCAATCTTCAGTATGGATTGCAACTTAGTGTAAATAAGACCAAAATGCTGATAACTGGTCCACTAGGTATCATCATGATAAATGGACATGTTAAAGTTGTCAAGGATTTCTTGCTTGAATCCACAATTAATAATCATGGGAACAGCAGTCAAGAGATCAAAAGATGTATGGCATTAGGTAAATCTGCTGCACACAATCTCTTTATAGAGGAAAAGCAAGAATGTTACTTTGAAGACTAAGGCGCATCTGACCCAAAGCCTTGGTGTTTTCATTTTCCTCGTATACATGTGAAAGTTGGATATTGAATAAGGAAGATTGAAAAAGAATCAATGTGTTTGAATTGTGGTGCTGGAGATTAATATCAGAAGTTCCATCGACTGTGAAAAAGGCAAACAAGTCTATCTTGGAAGAAGTCTGGTCAGAGTGATCCTTAGAGGCAAGGATGGTAAGACTTCACGTTACATACATTGGACATATTGTCAGGAGAGACCAGTCCCTTGAGAAGGACATCAAGCTTGGTAAAGAGAGACAGTGAAAAATAGGAAGATCCATGACAAGATGGATTGACACAGTGGCTGTAACAATGGGTTCAAGCATAGGAACAATTGTGAGGATGGACTGACTGGATAGCACCCAACAGCAACAGGCTACAGCTCCAAGGAAACATCATTGGACAGCACCCTGCGTTCGCAGTGACATCCCACCTCAATCTTCCCACAACCGATTGACTGCTCACAGCAGATCCCATCATGGAGTTAATCACATTGTGTTAGATGACATCAACAGAGAGAGGCCTCAACTGCCGAAGCACTGAGAATCCTGACCCAGCCAAGTTGACACAAATCCCAGCTGCAGCTCCAAAAACAATGCGTATAACCTTCTAAGCTGACTTGTCTGTCTTCCAGCAGATCTTCTTAAAATCCACTATTTGGACTGGACATTTCTAAAAAGGCATCTTAATGAGACTAAGACAAATATATCATTTAGAGAATTTGTCTGCTGACATTCTAGGCTGTCAGATATGTTTAAATTCATCTTGTTTGGAATAAATCTGTGAATGTATGACTTGGAAAACTATTTTTGTGTTTATTCTTTCTCTATATACATATATATCGTTATCAGCAGTGGTGATTAGTGGTAGAATTCCCACGCAGGAGACCGGGCTTAGACTCCTAGCCAAGGTAGCCCTCGTGAGTTACCGCTCATTTGTCTGTGGAGGCTTGTGGGTTCCCTTGATATTGAACAGGTTTCGCCAGAGATTCCAGATTAAGAAAGCCTAGGAGGAATGGCTTGTGCTCTACTTCTGAAAAATCAGACAATTAAAACCGTTTGGCACACACTGATTCGATCCGCAATCCATTATGGGGATGGCAGCTTTTTGTTCTGTTGTGTTGTCATGAGTCAGGGATGTCTCGATGGCAGCATTTGGGTGGAGCAAACAGTTTGCACTTGGCTACTAATTTAAAGGTTGTTGGCTCAAACTCACCCGAGGACTCTTCTAAGGTGGGAAGTGGAGGAGGATGAGAGATAAGAGCATGGATCACCTCACTTATGGTTGAAAAACCCCTGGTGATCTAATGGGTCTCCTACAAAGGGCTCCCTCTTGTGCACTGCACTGGCCATTATACCGCATCTGGAATGTGTCCCTAAGCCGCAAATTATTTTACCATCACAGCTTATTTTATAAAGACCCATCTTCTGAACCCTTCCAGAATTGAGAAAGATCCAATCTTCTCTGTAGCTTGAAGTCCATCAGAATGGCATCTCTCTTTACCTGCTTTTACCTTCTCACCGGTTCAAGAGTCCCAAGGCACGTTAGGTAGTCCCCTGAAGCTCACTGCTCCCGAATCGATCCTCACTCATAGGGACCCCATAGGATAGGGCAGAACAGGCCCCGTGGGTTTCCAAGACTGTAACTCCTTATGAAACTAGAAAACCAAGTCTTTATCACATGGAACCACTAGTGGTTTCCAACGGCTGACCTTGAATTTAGCAGCCCACTGTGTAACCACAAGCAGGAATCCATCCAGGGCTGAAAGTCCTATCTCCCTGTGTGGCAGAACTCAGTCATTATGAATGGTTCTCTTATTCATAGCTCTCCTGGGCTTAGTGAGGAGGAACTAGCAGAAACTTACTGAATTTCCAATGCCAGGGTGGAGAGAAGAAAATAATTTTCCTTGACTGTATTAGTCTGGGTATTTTGGAGAAAAAAATCCACGGTGACTCAGGTATAAGAGAGAGTTTTATGTAAAGAAAAG
>NW_022103904.1:8813053-8828868 GCF_000313985.2 Echinops telfairi
GCCGTGGATTTGTTTCTCCAAAATACCCAGACTAATACATTGACCAACTCACTATTTCCTTAGTCAGTTCCCTTTCTGCGAGGTCTCCCTTGAGAATGACCAGGTATAGTTGGTGGGAGGACTGCCTCTCTCGCTTGCCATCCTTCTGGAAGTTTTTTGGTGAGACAACTGAGCAAAAGTCCTGGCAGCTTTCTGAATTGGAAAAAAAAAAAAGAGAGAGAGAGAGAAAGAGAGAATTTAGAACCATTTGTTCATAATTTGGGCAGTTAAATTCAGTTGTAAACCCTTGGAAGATCCCACTCAACATTCTGTAATATGCTTTTGGTTTGAGATTTGTTTTGTCTTACTTTAGAAACTAACAAGGTGCCACTAGACATTTTTTACAAAATTAAATTTTAGACATTTTAAAATTTGAAAAAAAGAAATTGAAAACCAACCAACCAACCAACCAGAACCATACAGAACAGAACAACCGTAGAGTTCTCTAGGAAGCCCGTGTCTGCATTTTCTAATCCATCCCTTCCAGTCATTTAATGGCTATGTTTACTGAAAAAAGAACATCACATTTGCCTAGCTGGTAGCCATCATTCAATATTTAAGAAACATTTTTAAACTTAAATGAGATACATAGACATGGACCCTTTATTCTGCTTCTGATATTGGATATTACAGAAAAGCAGACACCTATAATTCAGCATCCAGCTTCTCATTACATATCACAGAAAAATCTACTAAATGTATGCATTGATCGTATACATGGATTCACACACATGACTTCTCTGTACCTTGTTATACTAATCAACACTTAGTAGGATTGGGGTGGAAGAGAGTTTTCAGTGGGACATTAACACACTGTCAGCCAGAAGCAAGAAAATGGGATAATTGAACAGGATAGCTCTGGTCAGTTTTTTGAAGAAGCTATCTACAGGTGTACCTGGAAGACATTAGTTTCTAGACCAGAGAAATATAGTGATTATCATAATAGATCAAGTAACATGATTTTTTTTGTTTCCATTGCATGTAGAAGTTATGTTTACACTACATTTGTGGTCTAATAAGTGTACAATAGCATTATGAAATCACTTGGAATATTGTGAGAATTACCAAAATGTAACAGAAAGTGTATACATGCTATTAAAAATAAAAGGCTCTGACAGAATTCTGAGAAGCAGGATTGCCACAAAGCTTCAAATGGTGAAAAAAATGCCATATGTTTCTTTTTAAGAATAACTTTATTAAGATACAGTTCATCTATCATACACTTCCATAGTTCCATCACATTAAGAGAAGTTGTATAGACATCATTACAAGCAGTTCTAGAACATTTCTTCCTACTTATATTCATTATTTGCTCCCCGTTTCCCTCCTCATATCATCAATAAGCCACAAGATACAGTATCTTGAAAGCACAATCAAGTGCACTACAATAAAATAGATTCAACAACTCAAGATGCAAACTCTACTTAGAATTCTGATAGCCTTTAAGGCAGCGGTTCTCAACCTGTGGGTCGTGACCCTTTTGGGGGTCGAACAACCCTTTCACTGGGGTCACCTGATTCATAACAGTAGCAAAATGACAGTGATGAAGTAGCAACAAAAATAATTTTATGGTTGGGGCTCACCACCACATGAGGGACTGTCTGAAAGGGTCACGGCTTTAGGAAGGTTGCGAACCACTGTTTGAAGGGTTTTGGAGTTCCTGGGTGGTACAAATGGTTACAGGACCCAGTCCACCCCAGGGTACCTGGGAAGACAGGTGTGGCAATCTACTTCCAGAAAATGAGTCCCTGGAAGCCCCGTGAAGGTTGATTCTACTCCGACACCTGGAGCGGCCACGAGTGTGGTGCCGGCATCATCTGGACAGCACTGGTTTGCTAAACGAGCTTTGGTACAAAGTGGATCGACTCAACAGGAAAGGAAGCTCTGTGATAGTGCCCTGGATGGTGGTGAGAACAAGCAGGGAACAAACCAGTGCCCATGCTTCGCCACAGCAGCAGGAAAACATGGTGACATTTGGTATCCCAACCCCCGCTCCCGGCAACCTCTTCATATATATGCAAGTTCATAGACAGGAAATTAGGAGCACGTTTAACTTTCTGTGAAAGATGATCACAGAAACGTCTTTTGTGACATTGGGAAAGCCCACGCTGTCTTTGGTTCTCTGCAACCCACCTTCAGAAAGGAAGCTTCCTCCCCCAAGACCTGTCCCCCCATGGTGGGCTTTTGCCAACAGCCTGCTGGGAGCCCCCCAGAGGATTATCTGCTTTACTGTTTGATGCATGCTTCAGGTAATCTGAGTCGAGCTCAGAGATCTAAGGGGATACTGACACCAGCCCAAGCAAGCAAGCAGGGGGCAGGTTAATAAGTCACGCCCCTTGGCTTCCTCGGGAGTAAATCCTTTTCTCCCGCCACCATATGTACTTGATTCACCCCCTAGAGTGGAGGCCTGCTGCTGCTGCCACGGCTGGGGATTTTATGCCTAATAAAGGCTTCATTATCACACTAGCATGATTAGGAAGTGCGTGTAATGTCTGGAAGTGGTATGAGTTAAGTGTATTTTATATTAAAATAGGCACATTTTTCCATCTGTGCTTTTTAACAAAACAGGGGGAAATCTTTTTAAAAATCATGACAAAGTCATTCTCTAATGATCAGTTTATTTGCCCTTCCTAGCAAAAAGAGATAACCATATTGAGAGCATTTCGTACATAGCTACAAATCTGTTTAATGACGAGGCATAAGAAAGTCAAGTATTAGGTTTTGCTAGTCTGGGCCCCCTCTCCTTCTGCAAATAATCGTTGACACTGAACATGATTCCAGAGAGATGAGTTCTCCAAAGAACAAAGCTTTTACATTGCTCACAGCGCCTTAACCTGATTTAAAGGCATCCTTTAGAGATGTAGACAATAGAGAAGACCTCATCAATGACTTCATTCTGGGTCCCACTGACCGCTTCCATTACCTCTGTTAATGCTGACATTTTGATTTCTTTGAATACTTTGCTCTCTGGTTCAGAAAGAGGATTCTTTCTCATTAGTGTTCACTCCCACATCCTCATTAACCCTTCACCTTGGATACAAAAGACAATTTGGCAATCTCTGAAAACACTCTATTTGGGCTTTTGTGTGGTACTTACAGGATGCCTAAATTAGTCCAAAGGATTTCTGGCTGGTGAGTCTTATTACAACTATTGTTAACACCAGTAAACCCAAATGGCAAAAACCAAGTTTTCTACTCCATAATTAGTCAATGGTCCCATTTGGTGATTTCTTCCATCAACTAATTAGAGTCTTCAAAAGAATGATATCATTGCTTGGCTAAAGGAAGAGTTAAGCTAATCCAAGGCACTTTCAGAGATGACTGAAAAGAGAGAAGACAAATTCATGATTTCAGAGAAAACAAGCTGTCAGCTTTGCAGAGGCAATGAATCCACACAGTGCGCATTGTGAAATTAATTTTTAATACTGGTCTATGTTCTTTGTTAAGTTATAGAAATATGAAGTTTGGGCATATGTCAATAATCTAGAAGAAATATTAGAAATAATCTGCTCTATACCGCTCAGTTTACAAATGACAACCTGATGTCTGAAGAGTAAAATTCCTTGCCTGAAATCTCAGACCTGAGTTGAATGAAAATCTCAGTGTCTCTAAGTTTCTCTTGAACATGCTAGTACATAATTTTGTGTTAATAAAATTTAATCAATTCAAACCAAGTATCTCAAAACTCACTGCCACCAAGTCAATGCTGACTCATAGTGACCCCCACACACCCCTGTGGATTTCTGAGACTGTAACTGTTTATGGAAGTAGAAAGCCCCGTCTTTTCCCCATGGAACCACTGATGATTTTGCACAGCCGACCGTGCAGATCACAGGCCAACACATAACCACTGCACAACCGGGGCTCCCTAATATCCCACCATGAGGAGTTTTGTCTGCGAATGAATATAATCACAGCTATTGCTCCAAGCATAACAATTAGTCATTGATAGTCATTTGAAGAGGTGGCTCAGATTATTGTACATTTCATAGAGTCAATTGAAAAATTCAGTGTTTCCATTCACTCTGTTGTTTCTGAACCCATTGCCATAGAGTGCTCCAACTGGTAGGCCTTACATTGGGTTTCCGAGACTGCAAATCTTTTTTTTTTTTTAATTTAACAATTTTATTGATATATAATTCACAAATCATACAATGCAGTAGTTCAATTATCTTTTTTCCCCCAATAATTTTATTAGGGGCTCATACAACTCTTATCATAATCCATGTATACATCAATTGTGTCAAGCACATTTGTACATTCATTGTCCTCATCGAGACTGCCAATCTTGATGGAAGCAGCTAGCTTCCTTCTTCTCCCACTGGACCACGTACCGATACCTCAAACACAGCACCACGAGAGCTCCTCCTTTCTTGGCTAAGAAATGCCCATAACCCACCAAATCTATGAGGTTAACGCTGACTTGTGGGAACCCTATGTATATATGAGTAGGGTTTTTGATTATTTTTTTTCTTTCAGAAGTAGACCTTTAAACGTTTCTTCCAAAATGCTTCTGGGTGGACTTGAACCTCCAAACTTTTGGTTAGCAGTGAACACAGTGCTCATAGATTAAATGACCTATTTGTTTAATGATATAAATGTATACAAAAGACACACTCACATCACTTACCAGGGACAGTCAACCTCAAAGCAATGGTAATACTGATAACGTAGACCTCTGAGTGCCAAGAAGGAGCAGAAGGCCTTCAGCATCCATGATCAAGGAATACATCTTGTTCTAATATCTCCACAGCCTCACTATAGTAGTTAGACAATTTCATGGCAATTTGATAAAAGAATGAGGGGGTGGAGTCTAGCCTGTCAATCAGGTCACAGCCTGGTGATCCCTCCTTGTGGACGTAGCCTACTCATTAGAATTCCGGGTCTTCCTCTCTTTCTCCCTGGAGGTGGGACACACTCTGTCTGCTTCACCTTCCTGTTGACAAGCCACATGGAGCCACGCCGATGGCAGCCAGAGCCCTGGAATTGCATCCTCTGCCTTGGATCCACAGGACTTTCCACCCACCAGCCTGGGATCTTCCTGCATTTTAGCATCATTGCATGTGCTGCATGAGTCTGAAGAGGAATTCGTGGGCCCATATAGGACTTATGGGCTAATAGAAAACTTATGGACTTGATATGGAATGGGCTGGCATGTTTTATTGATGCATAATTAATTCTTGATACAACGTTCTCTCTTACACATATATGAGTGTCAATGAATTAGTTTCTCTTATCAACTTCTCTAATACACTCACCAACATGTTATTTTCCATTATTATTTTTTAAAATTTTAGTCATCCTAGTGGGAGTGACCTAGAATAAGGAAGACCAAGGAAGAATTGGTACATTTCAATTATGGTACTAGCAAAGAATATTGAAAGTACCACGGAATGCTGAAAGAACAAATACATCTATCTAGGAAGAAGTACAACCAAAATGCTCCTTAAAAAGGAGGGTGGTGAGACATTTTCATATGTACATTGGACATGTCAGGGGAGGCCAGTCCCTGGAGAAGGACATCAAGCTTGGTAAACTGAGGGGCAGAGACAAAGAGGAAGGCCCTCAGCAAGATGGACTGACCCAGTGGCTCAGGCGTGAGAAGGTGGCGAGGATGGCTAAGCACCGTTTAGAGCACCACTCAGAGCGTTTCCTTCTGTTGTACACAGGGTGGCTCTGAGTGGGCACCACTCGACAGCGCCTCACGAAGGTAACAACAGGTGGTGTGAAGAGCATCTTATTGTGGGTTTTGATTTGCATCTCCCTAATGGTTATTTCATTTTGTTGGATCCACAGTCAATGCTCGTGGTAGCTGTAGGCAAGACATTAAACGACCTGTTGCATCAGGCAAAGCTACTGAACAAGACTGCTTTAAAGTGTCGGGGAACCAAAATGTTACACTAAGTCCTAAGACATTCCTGCCTCAAGTCAGGGTATTTCTAAATCTCTCACATGCATGTGGACGTTCAACATCGAATAAAGAAAACTGAAGACTGATGTGTTTGAATTATGGAATTGGCAAATAATAACCCAAAGCACCATGGACTGCCAGAAGAACACAACAAATCTCTCTTGGGCGAAGTCCAGCTAGAATGCTCCTTGAAGCAAGGGTGGTGAAATTTTGTCTCAAGGACTTTGTATGCATAATCAGGAGGGACTACGTTCTGGAAAAGTACATCATGTTTGGTAAGTTAGAGGGTCAGGGGAAAAGAAGTAGTCCCCAACAATATGGATCGACACAGTGGCTGCAACAACGGGTTCATCCAAAACAATTATGAGCATGATACACCAGGCAATGTTTCATTTTGCTGTACATAATGTCACATGAGTCATAATTCACTCTGCCTCTAACAACAATAACAATGGCTGGTGATGGTGGCACAGTGATTAAGTGCTTGGTTACTCACCAATATGTCAGTGATTAGAATCTGGTAGCCACTCTGCAGAAGAAAGGTGCTTCCTTCAAGATTTACAGCCTTGAAAACCCTGTCGGGCAGTCCTCTCCTGTCCTATAGGGTTGCTATGAATGGATTCCTATAGAAATCAAATCAATCTCAACAGGCTTTAGGATGGCCAATGAAATCGGGGATTCTTTCATGTATTGTTGGCCATTGGTTTATCTCTTTGGTGAAATGTCTACTCAGGTCCTTTGCCCATTTTCCCCTCTTGAGTTCTTTTTATTGCTAAGTTGTAGGAGTAATTTATATATTTTGGATATTGTACTCATGTCAAATATATGTTTTTGTGTGTAGTCAGATTAATTCCAGTTTACAGTGATCTTTTTTTTTTAATCATTTTATTGGGGGCTCATACAACTCTTATCACAATCCATATATACATCAATTGTGTCAAGCATATTTGCACATTTGTTGACCTCAATATTCTCAAAACATTTGCTCTTCACTTTACAGCGATCTTATATGACCAAGTAGAACTGTCTGAAACAGAGTATCCAAAATTTGCTCCCCTTGGTAGGTTGTATCTTCCCTTTGTTGAGGAAATATTTTGGTGTACCAAAGCATTTAATTTTTATGAGATCCAATTTATCTATTTTGTCTTTTCTTACCTGTGTCTTCTGTGCCATAGCTGAAAATACATTTGTTGAGAATTAGTACTTAGAGAAATACTTTTGTATTTTCTTATAACGATTTTATGGCTTTAGGTCATACATATAGGCCTTTGACATATTTTAAGGCTTTTCGTATCATATGAATATGAATCTATCTTCCTTCTTTTGCATGTGGAAATCCAGTTGTCGTTGCACCATTTATTTAAAAGATTAATTTTCCCTAGTTGATAGACTTAACATTCATATCCTAGGTTAATTTAGAATAGGTATTTGTGCATGTCTCTGGTTCTTAATTCTGTTTCATTAGTTTATATGTCTACCATTGATTATGTCAGTACCAGATTCTTTTGATTACTGTAATTTTATAATATGTTTTGAGATTGAAAAGTGAGACTTCTCCTATTCTGTTCTTTTTCAAGATTCTTTGGGTATTTGGGGCCCTTGAAATTTTTTATAAATTTAAGGATGGATTTTTTTCCCTTTTGCAAAGAAGGCAATTGGAATTTTGAGATGTACTGAATTGAGTTTATGGGATTAGAATGTTTAGCAATAGATATTGGTGATAGTTGTACAGCATGATTTATAGATTTATGTAATTTGTTTCCTTGAATTGTATAAGTAAAATGGATGATGTGTGTTACCTGTATGCTTACAATAATTATGCTTTATTATTTATACCATAAATTTGGAAGATTATTTGATACAAGGTAAGAAAATAAATCTTATTTCAATTTTGCCATATATTTTACAATTGTAAAAGACAATTGAACACTCCAAATAACTGTAATTTAGGTCAGTTATACTATTAATTGTTACTGTATTAGAAATTCAAAACAGAAGCCTAAAATATTTATTGCAAAATAACAATAACAGATCCAGTAAATGCAAGCATTTAATAGTACAAAAGTAATGTGATGTTAATTACTTCTGTAAATGATTTCGCTACTATTAATAGATGTATTTTAATGAAAATATATTTTCCAAAAGAAATACACTTGTAAGAGGAGTGGCTTTGCTTTACAGTTTTGCAAATCTCTTCAAGGTCTGGCTTAATAAAAGACAGCTGAATTTCTATATCTGCTTCTATGAATCTGTTGTGACATATTGTTTTGGTTGAAGTATGTTAGGAACAGTTAGCCTCACACAGAGATGTAGTTAAAAAGGAAGTTAATGTAGCATTTTCAGATAGCTGTAGAGATTCTTGATACTAAACCAAAACTTAACAAGTGGTCATTTCTTAAGGTTGGCTGAATCATCGGCTGAAATCATGTCGATGAACTTTTCATATTCCATTGTATTAAAATATATTTGGTTTATCTGAGAATTCCTCATATATAATTTTATACACAACACATTGGTCTTTTGAAAAGCATTGATTCACTGAGCTTGACAGAACTTTCAAATGTTGGTGAATTTCTTTATTCAGTAGCAAAAGTATCAGATTTATTGATTTGAACAGGATTCTTATAAGCATTAGTGTGAAAAAAAAGTTTTAACCTCATAGACCTCTAAAAAGTACTTCAGGTTTCCTATATCACGCTTTGTGAATGATTGCCTTAAATAGTTCCCTTATATTGTGTTTACCATCTCTGAGATTTCCACTCTTCCGTGTCTGTCATTTTTTTTCTTAATCTGAAACCATAAATCATTTCTATCACCAAAGAAACATGGCATAGGGCAAAATTACAAAATGGTATTGGTAATCTCAACAACATCATCAAGGAGGCATACATTTTCTGTGTGCCTATCCTGGATTTGACATTGTTCTTGGCAAAAGCCTAGAGTAAGGGTTGGTGTGAGTGATTTTATCTCAAAATATCCCTACAGTTATCTACATGAATAACGATTATTAATCAAATATTTTGTATTTACATTAAAAATACAAGTCGCTGAGGGACTATATTGGAACTCCCTGCTTATCTTAATCAAATTCCTGAAAATCTAAAGTATCCAGCACAAAAGCTTTGTTTACATTAATTAATACAATGTGCTTCCATTATGTTTTCTTGAGTCAAAAATATTAGATTAAGATATTAGATTAGATTAAGAATTGGTTTAAGCTAATATCTTTCTCAGAGATATAGATTGATGTTACTGAGAAACTTGACTTCAAAAACAGATATGTTTCATAAGAAAAGAGCAATTGAGTTTAGTAGAGGTGTAAAAATTAATTTTGGAACACTATAAATTGGTAAAAGACATTATTTGGTATTAGTAGGTATCATACTGCATTTATTTCTTACTTTATTTTAGTGTCTACTCGAAATATTTTATGTAACCTTCACAATGTTGTTGCTGTTCTTTTCCACCGAAGAACACCTGGCAAGCTTATGTACAACGTAACAAAACATTGTCCACCTGTGCCATCATCATGATCTTTCACATGAGCTTGGAGTCCATCGTTGTCATAATTGGGTAGTACCTTCCAACCTCGTGATGGAGCAGTGGAGTGGGGTGGCACACATCATACAGCACTATGTTAAACTATATTCTGTTGTGATTCATAAGATTTTCATTTACTAATTCAGAGGTAGAGTGGCATTAATCATAGCCAGGAAGCTCTGTTGAAACTTTCCCACCATGGGTGACCCTGATGGTTCTTGAAGTACCAATACCACAGCTTCCAGCACTAGGGCAGCATCCAAGGTCCCACTGTCTGAGAAACTGACAGGCAGATACCTTAGGCATTAGGCACTATGATTCTGATTTTTACAAAGAAAACCAAAAAATTCAGTGGCTTGCTTTGCCAGTGATGGAGCTAAGCCATGACACTTGGTTTTCCTGGGTTGACCCAGAGCCTCTGCTCTCAGTCACTTGGCTCTTCGTTTCTTACTGATGTGATTTCCAGAAGTGGAAAAACTCACAGGCATGGATGCCATAGCAATGCACAGTCAAGTGCTTTTATTATTGTTGGATTCATTCTCTAGTTTTATGCTACCTTTACCCTTGAACCAATTATAAATATATGAGTGTAGATGCATGGGGCTGAGCATTTGGAGTATAGTTTTAAAGTATAGTTTCTTGCAGATAAACGGGGTTATAAATCAAGGTAACCAAGAACAGAAGTCCAGAAATCCAAATCAATTCTCAGAGACAGGAAGGAAGTTTAAGAGACTGTCCCTACCCAAAGAGAAATGAAACACATTTACATAATTAATGTTTTCTTGTGTTTATGCAACGTATGAAACCTTTTGTAAGCATTTTCTTCTGGACACCTGGAAACTTAGTTGAAAGTAGAGGGGATAAATATATAAAACCAAATCAGCAAGGCTAAATATATATAAAACCTAATCAGCAAGGGTAAAGGAGCCCTGGTGGTGTAGTGAGTTAGTTACTGGGCCGCTAACTGCAAGGTCAGCAGTTCAAACTCACCAGCCACCCCAAGAGAGAAATATGAAGCTATTTCCTCCCATAAATATTTGCAGGTTTAGAAACCCTAGGGAGCAGTTCAACTGTGCCCTATAGGGGTCATTGTGTAAAGCTGGGTTCTCTAGAGAAGCAAAACCAGTGACGCTCATGTATGCATGTATATATAGAGAGATTTATATCAAACAATGTGCATTATATAAAAACAGATTTATATCAAGAAATGGTTCATGTAAGTCATTTTAGAAGTCGGTAAGTCCAGCTCAGTCCAAGTCTGTGGGCCAAATGGTAAGCTGGATACATCTTACTTGTGTAGTTGTGATGCTAATGAACAGGAAGCAAGAAGACGAAACAGGAAGACCACAAGCTTGTTGAGGCAGAGTCCAATGAAACCTAGATCGGCAGCTACTGATGGCTCCTGGTACTTCCTGGCAATATGTCCGGAGGCCAAAGAACCAGACACAAGACTCACATCCTGTAGAAGTGACAAGCTTTCCCAAGCAGCAGGCCACACCTCTAAGGAGTCTTACTTCTAATTGCATATCTAGGCTGTGACCTAATGAAGGGGGCTGCATTCCTCTAGAGTTGCTGTATGCCACAGTTGATTATATTATATTAGAGCTCATCAGGGAGTTGATTACAGTAGATTACATCATGAGCGATTATTGCCAAACTACTGAGAACCCTGACCAGTCAATTTGACACAGAATCTAACTATCACAGTTGTTGAGTTAGACTTGACTCAAGGGCAGGTTTGGGTTTGGTTATGGATCAAATTGTGTCCCTCCCCAATATGCTGTAACCTAACCCCTCGGTTTTTGGTTATAATTCTCTTTAGGAACGTGTTTTCTTCATTCTGTCAATGAGACAGCAGCATGTCTTAATAGCGTGTCACAAATCAATTTCTTTTGAAATATAAAGCAGATTAAACGTGCAAATGAGCAAGCAGAGGTGGGGGAAGATAGATGCTGCATCACATGAAGGTTTCCAAGGACAGGAGAATAAAGACTTTCCTTTACAGCCAGCAGAAAGAAAAAACTGAAGTTCAACACTTTGAGTTTGGAGTTCTACCTTCATAAGCTGGGAAAAATAAAATTCTGTACTTTAGAGCTACCCACTTTTGGTATTTCTGTTATAGCAGCACTACAAAACTGTGAGCACTATTTTGAGAACCTTGTGCTATATCTTTCAATCATATACAATTTTTGGAGGATGACTAGAGTATTTTACTGCAAATCTCAGATTTTAAATAATTTTACCCATAAATAAACCAATCCAATAAACATTATTTTAAAGATATGATATTATTTCATTTAACAAAATGAATCATTCCTCAATATCAACTAATATTCAGTTGTGTTTTGTCTCAAAAATAATATTTGATGATTAATTTATTGAAATCAAGATTTAAATAAGGTCCATACATTTCATTTGGTTGATATTTCTCTTACCTCTCTTTTCTTCTCATACAGTATCTCCACCTCAATCTTTTAAAGTGCCATTTATTTGTTAAAATGACTAGGTAACTTGTCCCATCATGCTTCCTCTATCCTGATAGTTGCAGGTTTTATTGGTTGATTCTTTGTGGTGTCATTGAACACATTTTTTACTCCTTATATTTCCTACAAACTGACAATTAGATGAGAAGGCTTGATTAGAGATTGGATCAATTTTGGGAAGACAAGAATACATCACAGATTCTGCATAGTGTTAGATGTTGTTAATGAGTCAGTCTTGGGCAGATCTTATTGAATTGCTGGTTGATCTTCATCTGATGGAATTAGCAGGCAATTTTGATGGTTACATGAATCCAGCTTCTTAAAAATGACAGAAAGAAGAAGAAGAAGAAGAAGAAGAAGAAGAAGAAGAAGAAGAAGAAGAAGAAGAAGAAGAAGAAGGATGTGGTGGAAAAGATCCAAGTCTATCATTGCTTCTGTATTTCTCTGGGATTCTCCCACGGATAACTCTCCCTTTTCAAATATTTGATTATCTGAAAACACATTATGTATATATAAAAAAAAAAGCAAGATAAATTTTTTATTCTGTATATCATTACCATTTCCCCCCCAGATAATTGAGTTGGTATCCTAGAAACTTCCAGAAGTAAGCAATTTTGGTTAGCACAACATTTTGTATATTTGAGTTGTTGCAAGTTCTTTTAATGCTGAAGTTATTACTTTAAATACTGAAATCATCTTTCTTTTAGCTAGGGGAACCTTGTGTCCTTCAGCTACAATGTCAAAATGATCCAGGTTTCTATTGAGCATTTCTAGCTGTAGGAATTGGATCTGGAATTGGTAATTTCTTCAAAAATGCCTGATTTTCTTACATGGGAAATGGAATTTCAAGATCACAATTTAGGTATATCATAACTTTATGACTTCATTTAATTGACATGTTGTTTGGTAGGAAATATGCTGACTTTATCTAAGATTAACTGTTAGAACACAAATAAATATGTAGGGAAATATAGTTGTGAAAAACAGACGTGACATATGTGAAGACTTCAAACTTGGATTTCATCTTCCAGCACTATATTAGACAATATTCCATTTTCATTGGCTAATATTTGGAATCAGATCACCAGGCCTTTCTTCCTAGTCTATCTTGGTCTGGAAATTCCACTGAAACTTGTCCATGCAACTGCACTATTATTTGAAACACCAGTAGTGTAAGTTCCAGCGGCATAGTAACCCAGAAACCATCACAGTCTAATAAACTGACAGATGAGTGATGAGCTAGCCACATTAATTCATGGCCATCAAATTGATTCTGACCACAGCAGCCTTAGAGGGTAGAGTAAAACAGCCCTATTAAGCTTTCAAGGCTTTAAATCTCTACAGAAGTCGACTGCCACAGCGTCCTCTCATAGAGTTGATGTGTGGGATGGTGGTGGCAGCTGTGGTGATTGAGCTACTGACCTTTTGGTTAGCAGCTGAGCACTTAACCATTGCTCCACCAGGCTTCTTAATAACTACACTACACAATGTGAAATGGCTACTATAAAAATTTGAGTGAATGATTTCATTTTATAATCATTTTATTGGAATATAATTCATATATCATACAATTTAATAATTCCATCATATTCAGAAGAGTTGTGCAATCATCAACACAATCAATTTCAGAGCATTTTCTTCTTTCTCATACTTGTAACGAGCTCTCAGTTCCCCACCAACCTTCCCTGACATGATCATATAAGTAATTCTATAGAGAATTACCTATCCTGGATTTCATATACTGAAACCCATATGAAACCAAAACCCCAACCAAATGAACAAACAAGCAAACCACCTACATTAACAAAACAAACCAGAGAAAGAATTCAGTGAAAATGAAAACAGAAAATATGAAAACTGAAACAATTTAAAAATGAATTTTGTCTAGGCATTGTGACAGTAACTAGATTGATAATTGCCTAATGTCATGACAGGAGAGGTGGGGAACTAATGACAATAGATGCAAGAACAAAATGTTTTGAAGTTGATGGTGATGATGATTGCACAAATCTTCTTAATATGTAATCAAACGATTATAAGCAAGAGATTTGAACAAAAGTCCAATGATCATTAATTCCATAACTTTAGAATACCCGTCATCTACTTCTTACTCTAGGTCCTAGAGTCTTGGATGTTTCAGCCGTAAGTCCAAGGGAGTATGTCAGATACTTATCTACAGGTATTTGAGGTAAAGCCCAGTTCATTTAGAGGGGTTTCCACATCAAATCCTTTTGGTGTGGCCCATGAAGGATGCTGTGAGCCTCAAAAGGACAGAGTGTAAAGTCCCAGTAGTCTATAGCTCATGGCCTGGGTCACCAAGGGCGGGATAGGAACTAGGCCCGAAATGTCCAATTAGAAATGTAGTACCCCCTTGAGTTCTATATGGATATATTTAAGTGTGTTTTTTTTTCCCTAATGGGAGATTGCTCCTCCTGGTTTACTCACCAATAGAAATGGAATCACCTTTCTCGAAACATACGTGCCCCTCTCCCCGTATCTTGACTCGAACTTCCAGGAAGGTTCAATTGTCACTCTTACAGGAGCGTCTGTTGATTTGGAGTGACCTTAGAACAATGTTGTATGGTAGCTGATTGGTCTTCTCCCTCTTACCCTATCTTGAAAAACTGACTCCAGCTGAGGTCAAGTCTCTGCCAGGGTGATTTTTAAGATAAACGAATGGGGATGCCTGTGGTTCATAGGCACTAGGCAGACTCATATTTCTTTGGGAGACTGGATTAGAAGATTATATGAACTGGAAACAAGTTTGCCTTTGCCTTGCTGTGTATCCTTTTAGTTGCTGACTCATACAACATTTGTCCTTTTGTGATTAATTAACTTCCAGGTCCATCCATGGCATGAGGTATTTCATAGTTTCATCACTACTTTTTCAGGATGCCTAGTATTCTATTTTGTTTATGAACCAGAGTTTCTTTGTCTGCTCTTCTACTGATGGGAATTCTGGCTGTTTCCAGCTTCTTGGCATTGTGAACTGTGCTTCAGTGAACACGGGAGAGCCTATGTCTCTGCTCTTTTATTTCTGTAGATGTACTCCTGGGTTGCATGGGATTTCTGTTCCCATTGTTTTAGATAGCCCCATATTGCTTTCCACTATGGTTGTATATGTTTACCAGCTCACCAGCAGTGTATATGAGCTTCAGTCTCTCTACAACCTCTCCAACACTTATCTTCTCTCTCTCTCTCTCTTTTTGAGTTGGGCTTTCATTGTGGGTATAAGGTGATATCTTATTGTAGTTTTGTTTTGCATCTCCCATATGACTGGTGGTTGTGAGCTTTTTTCATATGTTTGTTAGCCATTTGAAGGTAATTTTTGGTCAAATGTCAGTTGATGTATTTTGTCCACTTTTTAATTGGGTCATTTGTTATTTTTTTATTGAGATGTTGCAGAATTCTAACGTTATTTCTTGAAGAGACAGTCCCAATCCCATTTGATACATTTTAGTCCTTTGTGAAAAAAAGTAATTGCCTCTAGGTGGATGCATTTACTGTTGAGTTTTCCATTCCGTCCCATTAGTATCTGTCACTGATACAAGGATTTTTTGGACTAATATAGTTATGTAGTAGGTTTTGAGGTCAGGTGGTGTGAGGGTTGCTAGCTGATTCTTCCTTTTGAGGAGTTACTTACTTATCATAGATCTCTTCCCTCTCCATATGAAGTTACTAATTAGTTTTCCATTTCTTTAAAGCATGAAATTGGGATTTGGATGAGAATTGTATTGTATTTCTAGATTGCTTTAGGTAGTATTGGCATTTTCACAACAGTAAGTCTTCCTATCCACAAACAAGGCATATTCAACTATATATGAAGGTAGGTCTTTTTTTTT
>NW_022103904.1:8829598-8831179 GCF_000313985.2 Echinops telfairi
TTCATGAGGGATATTGATCTGTAGTTTTCTAACTTTGTGGGTTCTCTGGCTGCTTTTGGTGTCAAGATTATGCTCACTTGATAGAACGAGTTTGGGAGTTTTTTGTCCTTTTCTATATTCTGGAATAGTTGATGTAGTATTTGTGACAGTTCTTCATTGAATACTTGATAGAATTCCCTTGTGAATCCCTCTGGCTCTGGACTTTCTCTTCATTTTTTTTAAACAGTTTTATTGGCATCTCAACCATATATCATACAATTCAATAGTTCAATCATATCAAGAAGAGTTGTGCAATCACTACTATAATCCATTTTAGAACATTTTTTCTTCCTTGCACTCATTGTTATTAGTGTATTTATTTATTTTTTTAATTGTGGCAAAAATATACACAACAATACAGTCTTTAATTCAACAATTTCTAAATACATAATTCAGTGCAATTGATTATACTCTTCATGTTGTGCAATCATTATCTATATCTATTTCCAAATTATTCCACCGCTATTAAAATAAACAATGTCCCCTAAATAAAAACTCTTCTTCCTTCACCCATGGTAACCACTGGTTAACTTTGGTTTATTTTTAAGGTAGTTTTCTTGATATAAAATTCACATATCATATACTTCCATAGTTAAGTAGCTTTAAAAAAGAAGTTTTATGTACATCATCACAATAGTTCCAGTACTCCCTCTTCACTCCTGCAATCATAGACCTGGATTTTTCTTGCTTGAAGTTTCTTGATGAAACTACTTCTTATTTTGTTATGGATCTGTTTTCTGCATTCATCTCTGTTAATTTAGGTAGGTGGTCTGTTTATGTGTATTTTCCCATTTCTTCTAAGTTATCAAGCATGTTGGAGTGCAGTCTTTCACAATAGTGTGTTATTCTTTTTAGTTCCATTGGATCTGTTGTGATATTGCCCTTTCCATCTCTAATTCTAGGCCTTTGCATCTTCTTATTATTTTGTTATGGTTTCCAGCAGTCTGTCAATTTTGATAACTTTCAAAGAACTCCTTGTTGATGTTTTCCATAGTTTTATCAGTTCATTTAGTTATATTCTGATCTTCATGATTTGTTTTCTTCGGTTGGAGTGTTTTTTTTGTTGCCCTAGTTCTAGTTGTTGAAGATGTTGTGTTTAGGGCTGATTTTAGATCACTCCTCTTTTTCATATAGGCCTTAGTTGCTATAAATTGACCTCTGAAAACCGCTTCAGCTGTGCCTCAGCAGTTTTGGTATGTTGTGTTATCATTCTAGTTTCAAGCAATTTATTCATTTCATCCCTTATTTGTTTTTTACACAGTCATTTTTTAGTATGTTTGTCTTTATGTTTCTCTTCTTTCTTTTGTTAATTTCTAGTTTTATAGTTCAGTGAGCTGAGAAAATGGCTTGTAGCATTAAAATTTTAAAAATGTGTTAAGGCTTGTCCTGTGGGCAAATATGTGGTTTCTTCTTCTTTTTAAAAAAATCATTTTATTGGGGGCTTGTACAATTCTTATCACAATCCATACATACATCCATTGTGTCAAGCACATATGTACATTTGTTGCCATCATCATTCTCAAAACATCTGCCTTCTACTTG
>NW_022103904.1:8832291-8833943 GCF_000313985.2 Echinops telfairi
TGTCTCATAGTGGGATCAGCCATATGGTCCTTGATAATTTATAAATTATTATTTTGACAAGATGAAGAAAACACGGGTAAACACTTGGAGGATGAATAATTTTCTTTGCAAAAGGAGTGTGTACTGGCCCAGATCTGATATGAAATTAGGAAATTTCAAGAAACCAACAAGAATGAGAACATGGTGTACCAAAACTTATGGGAAACAGAAAAGGAGTTTCATAGCAATACATGCACACATGAAAAAGGAAGAGAGACTTATAGTTGATATGCTAGTAAAAAATGTACAGCAACTAGAGCAGAGTCAACAGCACAATGCTACTAATAGCAAAAGAAAATAAATACTGAAAATCGAGGCTGAGATTCAGGAGAGGGATAACAAGAAACTATGGAAAAAAACTGATGCTGCCATATGGTCCACTCTGTGCATTGGCTGTTCAAAGTGGGTATATCATCCTCCAGGCATGATGGGCCAGGATGTGCTCCACTCTCTCTTCCTTCTCCTTCATTTGCTCCTGTGTGTTCTAATCAGACATGTCCCTCTCCTCTAGCTGCAGCTTCAGTGCCATCCTCTAAAGTAAATTCTTCTGGGGGGAGGGGCTGTTGTCCATGTAGCTTGTATGGGAGCCGAGCCCTCAGGCCCCTATGTGGTTTATTCTTAAGAATGTTCTGTGTGCACTGGAGAAAAATGTGTACCGTGTTGTTGTTGGATAGAGTGCTCTTTGTATATCTAGGAGCTTGAATTTTTGATAGTGTTGGTTAGCTGTCTTTATTGAGTTTCTTTCCTGGTGATCTGTCTTTCCTCGAGACTGGTGTTTTGAAGTATCTTATTATTGTTGAGCTGTGTATTTCTCTCTTCAGATCTTTGAGGATCTGACTAATGTAATTCGAGTGTCTTTCATTGAGGGCATAGATGTCTATTATGGTATGTCTTATTAACTATTGTCCCTATCATTATATGGTATCTATTCTTGTCCTTCATTATGTTATTTGCCTTAAAGTATATTTTTAAGAGGTGAATATAGTCACACCTGCTTTGTATTTTAAAAATGCCATTCTTGGGATATGATTTTGACTAGCCTTTGATTTTTAATCTATTCTTGCTTTATGTCTAAGGTGTTTTTCTTGTGAGCAATATATTGAAGGGTTTTCTTTTCTTACCCAGTTTGCTGCTACTCTCTGTCTCTTGACAGGTGCATTTAATCCATTAACATTCAGTGAGGAAATTTATGTGTTTGGGTTTGTTGCTGTCATTTTGGCTTTTGTGTGTGTGTGTGTATATCTCTGGGTGTGGTGTAATTGTTTCCTTTGTTTTTAATAAAATTTTGGGCTGTTTTGGATACTGCTTTGAGTGTATTGGTTTTTGTGAGGAATTATGTTGTATTTGGTCTCAACTTGTCTGGGGCTTTTGATTTTTTTGGCTGTAGTACTTCATTTGGTATTTTTGGGTAATGTCCAACTTGTTTCTACAACTTTCTTTAATGTATCTTTGTCTGGAAATACTTTTATCTCTCCCTCATATTTGAGTGATAATTTTACTAGTTACAAGATTCTTGGTTGACAGTTTCTTTCCCCCTCAAGACCTTTTGTGTGTCACTCCATCATTTTCTTACTGAATGGCTTCTTATGAAAAATCCTTCAGCACTCTTAACT
>NW_022103904.1:8835141-8837171 GCF_000313985.2 Echinops telfairi
GATGGGTGCCTGCCAATCATGGGACTACGAGGCTCCATGGGCAGCCTATGGGCCAGGTGTATGGAGTTCACCCAAGCTGGAAAAGTAAAAGGCCACTCAAGGCTGCTGTGATATCAACTACTTGGTCCAGGATGAAGTGCTAGGTGTCTCAACCTGGGGTGAGGAGGGTTGAGGGTACTTGTCTATTGAGTTGTTCTCTATGATTGTTTGCACCCTGTTTTCTCTTTCTTAATATTTCCCTCCTAATTGTTGGAGAGGGTTCACTCTTCATGTGATCAGTTGACCATCTTAATTTGGAACTCTACCACATGTAACTTTTTTTTTTAAAAGATCATTTTATTGGGGGTTCACATGTAACTTTTTGATTTCCAAAACACTACTAATAGCCTACTGCTGATTAGAAGCCTTACTGATAACATAAACAGCAAATATTTTGTGTGTTGTATGTATTGTACTATGCCTACATGAAAGCTACATTTTCAATATGAGATAAATAGGTATTTTACAAAATATGTAAGATTCTCATGCCTGCTTGCATGACTGCAGCAATAACAATATATTTTCTTTTCTTTGTTTTTCAAAATGTATAACTGTTCTCATCCTGGATTCATTTTTCTTGAAATGGTAGGTTTGATAATTAGGTTTTGTGTAAAATTGTCTGGGCCTGGCTTGTCCCATGATGTGTTTAATATAATCAACTCCATGATGAGTTCTTCTGTGAGTAGCCAAGCAGTCATGAGAAGATTAGGGTGGAGTGGTACCCCTTTGATCCGATCCCAGCCTTTATAAAATTGAGAGTAAATTTCTTTGAAGGTGTGGCCTGCTCATATTTAAGCAGATTCTGTGGGATGCCTTTCCCCTTCTTGCTGATTCTGGATTTTGCACCTATATCTTCAACCCCTGATCCTTTACACTTGAGCCAATATTCCTCTATAGTTCCTGCTGACCCTGGGAGCTATCAGCAGCCTGCGATGTTGCCTGACAAATTCATTTTTCTCTGCCTCCACCAGTCATCCTTTGTCTTGGTTTGCCTTCCTGCTTTCTGGTCCAACAGTCCTTGCAGCAATGAGAATAAAGAAAAGCCACCAGCTTACCAGATAACTCATGGGCTTGAGGCAAACTAGACTTAAATGCTTCTGTAACCATGTGAGCCATTTCATTGAATAGATTATATAGATAATCGCTGGCTTTGTTACCTCCATAGTGGGAAACTTCAGTTGCAGACCTCAATCTATTGTACACATCAAGCAATTCAACCTTTTCTGGTAATGCTATGACCTTTCTCTGTATCTTGGGAGCACTTCAAGCATCACTAGTGGAACTTTGCCGATGGTGCTATTCAAGGTTTATGGTGTTGCACTAAATAGGATGAAAAATATGCAAGAACCATGAGAGGTCACTTTTTACTATAATATGCAATATACTAGAGAGATGATTTGCACCACAGAGCATTCTTTTTAAAAAAAGAATCCACATATAAGTGGATTTGTGTAGTTTCAACCTATGCTGTTCAAGTTTGAATTGTATACTGTTAGACATCTATTATAGCACCATATCTTATTTGGCACAAATTGATTTATCAGGTGCTAAATACTTTGTTCCTAATTATTACTTTCTGGGAGAAAGATGGACCTTTCTAGTCCTGTAAAGAGTTAGTTTCAGAAACCCACAAGGACAGTTCTACACTGTCCTATAGGGTCACTATGAATTGACATTGACTCCATGACAATGAATTTGTATTTTGTTTTGGTTTTACTTACTTAGGGGTGTTATTACACAATCCCACTAAATGAATGACTTAGAAACAAGAGAAATGTATGATCTCCCAGTTCTTACAGACCTCTAAATTTGAGGTATCAGTAGGGTCATACTCCCTCTGAAGGTGCCAGGGAAGGAGACCTCCTGGCCTCTTCCAGTTTCTTGTGGCTCCTTACAAGGGTTAACATTAGTGGCTTACAGATTCCTCACACTAATCTCCGCCACTGACTTCATAAGACTATCTTCCCACTGTATCTCTTCCTTTTCACTTT
>NW_022103904.1:8837647-8846389 GCF_000313985.2 Echinops telfairi
TAACTCAGGTTGGGTCATCTGGCCAAGTACAAGTTTAGCATATTCAAGGTTACAATGATCTCTGTCTGACAGTAAAGCTGTTTGAGATGCCTGCCTGTGGCTAGAGCTGATCTGCCAGCGGCTCATTCGGACCAGAGACTCTACAGGTGGGTTTTAGCTCCCACTATCCTTTGTAGCCTTCTTCAAATTGGCTGTTCATAAATTTATCTCTGATACTTTTCCCTTTGCCATATTAGACTTTTTAAATGGTCATCTTTGGATCACACAAGCTGCTGGGCTACTTCATTTTGGATATAGTTGACTCTTCCTTTTTTCACTAAGGACAGATCTATCATTTGTATTAGGATCCACCCTACTCCAGTATTTCCTCACATTACCTTGTAGTATTAACTGGGAACATATGTAAAGACGCTGTTTCCAAAAAGATAACATTAGCGATCCTGGGAGTTAGGGCTTCAACATATATTTCTTGGGAAATACAATTCAATCCATAAAAAAGAAACTAAATTGAAAGACACTGGTTCTAATAACTCCTTGTCATTGAGTTGATTTCTACTCCTGGGGATCCCACATCTTTCAGATCAGAACTATACACTGGCATTTTTAATGAGTTTAATCTTTAAGAAGTGTTTCACCAGGCCTTTTATTTATTGCACTGCTGGATGGATTTGAACCCCAACCTTTTGTTTAGTCACTGAGCCACTAAGCCACCTAGGAACTTTACATACTAAAATGACTTTATTTTTGGAGGGGGGCCAAAATAATTAGGTATGCTTCTAGGGAATTATTGTTTTCTCTATATGTTTTGGATGTAATCAATACATTGTTCAATTTTACATAGTTAAAAAGTGCCTACTTTGAGAAATTTTTTCAGGTGTGATTTAGGAAAATAGAAAACAAAGCATACTTGCAGGCAGTTTTAGTTGCCAGATTAAATACTATAATCATTGAGAGACTAATTATTTGAAACAATGATTACTCCCTAGGAAACCCATCATAAATAAAAAGAACAGTAGGGAAAGTATTTCTAATATATTATCTTAAAAAAAAAATTCTCCAAGTCTTTGTTCTTAGGGAAGCAGGCTGCTGTTTCAGCTCCCTGAAGCCACTGATAAAACCATGCAAGAACATCAGAGAAAAAATGAATCCAAGATAGGTGCTGACCCCCAGGGAATGGAGTGCCTCTTTGTTTTATATTTCCATTGGAAATCTGGAGATTTTGCATGCAAACATCTTATTTCATGGCACTGCTTCTCAAATTGAGAGATTAAATCTAGCTCTGCATAAAGGATTTTTCAATAAAGTAGGTTGCACAGTCTTCTGTTTATGGAAAATTGATGCATCATCTGATATGCTTTCACTTGCTAACTTTTGTTTCACAAAAGCTGTAAGGAAGGAATTTCAACCAACCATTATCTAATCAAGAAAATATTTCCTACCTATCTAGTCTTCAGCATAAATTGCTGCCAAATGTAGTTTTCACTATTGTAAATCACTATGCATTTTAACAAGTAAAATGGACTTTCTAGTTTTGTTAGAAAAAAATATAAATTCTGTAAACTATCCATCATTATCAGTGGAATGCTCCCAAATTTACTGCATGTTGCAGAATGATTCTTCTATGACATAATCTAACATTGTATTAGTTTTACTGCTTTAAGGAGAATTTTTATAATCTTGAGTTACTGTTAAGTATTATATAGCAATCCCACAAAATCTTCCCAGGCTTACACCCAATTATCACTGCAGTGTAAATGCTACAATTGGGTATTTATTAAATTACAATATTTACAATGACTTGCAACGTCAAAATGTTACTTGAATTCATTGTAGCTTGAAGTGAAGGAGGAAGCATTTGGAATGTGTGTTCCTTTGTGTATATGCATGTATGTTTTGTGCTTTCAAATAAAAAGAAATTTATCCCAATATATCCAATGACCAATTCCTCCTGGGTATAAAATAGATTGAGGAAACACGCTTTAGCATATAAGGTTCCTGTGTCTCCAGAAATGTTTGTAGCTGATCTTCCCATTTGTTTCAATTCAAGAGAATGGTGAAGCATGCCCCTGAAACAGAGCCTGATCCGAGAAGGACTTTCAGAAATGTACCTCTGAAGCTTGTGGAATTAAGGTACAGAAAGTGTTATGGGTTGAATGGTACCCTTTCAAAATACCAAGGCAAGTCAAAATGTGTTTCCAAAAAATCATAGAAACCTTCATTGAACAAAAATATCAACATGTGAAGCTAGTTTTGTTAACATATCCTCCATCTAGGTCTATACATTTCTGAAGGTAAGGTTTCCATCTCTCTAACCTAGAGGTGTAGTGGTTCCTCATTTGGCTATTAACTGCAAGATCACCAGCAATCTGAGATTTCTACTCCTGTAAAGAGTTACAGTCTTGGAAATGCACAAGGGAAGTTCTATCCTGCCCTATAAGTGTGCTTTGAGTCAGAATCAACTCAATGGCAGTGAATGAGTGAGTGAGTGAACCTTTCCCAAAGGAGCCCTGGTAACATGATGGACAACTATTGAGGTACTAACCAGAGGGTCAGCAATGTGACCCCGTCAGCTGCTCAGAGGGAGAAAGAGAAGACTGTCTGTCCCTGTAAAAATTTAAAGCCTCAGAAACCCAAAGGGGCAGTTCTAATTTGTGAGACCACATAGACATGATGGCATTGAGTTTGGTTTGGTTTGAAACTCTCCCCAGAAGAATTTTGTGGTCTTTGCTTTACATTCTGTCAAATCATCTACTTCTAAAATGTCCTTTGAGCTTTGGGACTGTGTTAGTCTGGGTACTTCAGAGAAACAAATCCACAGAAAACTCATGTATAAGAGAGAGTTTTATGTAAAGATTAAGTGCACATCAAGAAAACATCCCAACCCAGTGCTGCCCAATCCCACAAGTCCAACATTAAGTCTGACACCAATCCACAAAGTCCTCCTCCATTTCACAAAACGCACACTATGACACCGATTTCAGGAGGAAAGCTGAGTCAGTGAATGTGTAAGCATCTCACCGCTGGCAGGGGTCTCCACACAGGTGCTCCAGCACCCAGGGCTGCATCAGGATAGGTCCATGCGGCTTCTCCTTAGGGATGTCTTACAGGAAGTGAGCCTTGCCAGCTAAAGCAGGGAACTGGCTAAGGCAGCCGCACACTGGTCTGACCATCAGAAAGCAAGAGACCCAAGAACTAGAAAAGTGAGGCTCACTGAGCCATTTATCCCTCAGCCCTTCAATTAAGCCCACATGTGTTTATTGGTCAGGTTGACACAATAAACTAACTACCTCAGGGACCAAAAAAGAAGTCTGAAGGAGCAAGATCAGGGCTGGAGGGTGGATTGGGCAAGGCTTCCCAATGAAATTCACAAAGGTCAGCTTTTTCTCCTTTCTAGGAAGGAGAAGGTATATTGTTCTGTTAGGGGAAAATATATATATATATATTCCAAGGTGATATATATATTCCAAGGTGCAACTTTCCTGACCTTTTCCTCATGAATGCAGCTTCCAGTTTTCTTAAAACTTCTTCCCAATAAGCCACAGGATGACCTGGTGTCTTGAGGAAATCTATCAACAGGACTTCTTTGGAGACCTCAAAACAATTGTCATAACCTTCTGAGGTAACCTCTGTGGCCTGAACGCAACTGGTTCAGTAGATCCTCTCAGAAGCCCCTGTATTGATGGGATCCTTTCTTTGATGACACTCTAATAAAACATTTAAAAATGCCCATTAGTGAAGGAGCTTGTCTAAAGCCATCCCCTTATTACAGAGGGCTGTTTTAACAGGTTTTATGTGAAATAAACCCATGCATGTATGAGTTAGGATTCTGATACCAATCCTTTTACACTTACCCTTATATGCACTACACTGAAATTGTAACCCATGTACATGTTTGGGAATAGGAGTTTAGCCTCTTAATATTTAATGAGATTATAATACAGGGGATCATACACCTCGCCACTTATGAGTTATATAGAAAGCAAAATAGACATCCAGACTCCTACAGAGAGGGAAGACAGATGACAGAGACAGATGCATTTGCAGGACTGGGAGGGACTGTTGTTGGAAGCTTGCAGAAGCTAAAATAGATAAGGAAGGATGTCGCCCAAGAGCCATGCTCTAAATTCAGACCACTGGCCTCCTGACCTGTGAGAAAATAAGCTCCTGTTCTTTAAAGTCACCCACTTGTGGCAGCACTGAGAAATTAAGAAGGAGAGGCGGTAGAGGAAGTGGGTGGGAGCTATAAAGATTATCTCCAGAAAAATAAAAGAGCTATCCTAGATCATTCGACATCCAGAATCATTCCATGAGCCCCAGACAGACCCTGAAAAGTCAAGAAAGACATTTGCTGTTCCCTCAATTGGCCCACAGTCAGTTTCTCCACCTATGAGCAGTGGTTAGCACTCTCTGAGCAAAGGCTTGCAGGAATCTGCTCCAAAGTTGGAGCAAGTTCACGATGCATGGAAAAGACACCCTTCCCCCCACCCGAGACACACACCTTGCTCACACACATGAGAGCACACACACTCTCACTATGAGCTTTCTTAGGGATTTTAAAAACTAACGCTACTGTGCCTATAGTGTCCCCTATTGATTGAATTGCATCTACCCACAATAGAAGTTGCCAATCCTCACATTTATGCCTGTGGTTCTCATCCCATTTGGAGATGGGTTATCTTTGTTATGTTAGTGAAGAAGGATTCACATAGAGTGTCTTCTAAATCAATCTCCGTGGAGATATAAAAGAGATGAAATAATAGAGCGAGTAGAGCGGGGGAAGAGAGATGAGAAAACACATGAACACCGCCCAATAGCAGACACTCAGAAAAAACAAGGACCTTCCTTCTGAGCCAACGGGGACGGAGAGTCATCCCCCAGAGCTAGTTGCTGAATTCATCCTTCTGGCCCCCTAAACCATGAGAAAATACATTCATGTCTGCTAAGGCATAATTCTGACATTTCCCTTAAGCAACACTAGATAACTAAGACAACTTACCATTCACCCTTGCTCTGGAATCTAATCCTTCGTATGGTGATTCTTGTGTGTGGCACAAGATGGTGAAGACACGCAGTGAACAACACATACACTTGGTCCTCAGAGAGCAAGAGAATAGAGCCTAGAATAGAGTCCTCCAATTTAGTGTGTTTCAGGATTACCCGGTGTGCATGTTCAAGGGCAATCCCGGCGTCCTAGCCCTAGAAATTCCAATTCTTTAAGTTTGAGGTATAATCTGGCAGCTCAGGTAATTCAGAGATACAGACCCCGGAAAACATACGAATCTAGTGGCTAGGGAGACTTGGATGGCAAGGGGCATTTTGTGGGAAAGGATAAAGGAATATCTCACAGAACCTAAGAAATAGAAATACAGTAGATCTAATAAGGTTACAAACCAGAAAAGAGAGCAGATTTGTCAAAAATTCCTACAAAGGATTGCCAAGGCCACATTTAGAAACATATCCCATGGCAACCCACCTCACACTAGTGGGCTCCATCTGAGAAGCCGAGGGCCTCTGATGAGTTTCTTTGCAGTCCAAGCATTCTTGTGACCAGAAGGTAATCTCACACCTCTGCTCCAGGATTCAGACCCCAGAGGAACCATAAAACAGAGCCCTGTCCTCCTGTTTGGAGCTCCGGGAGGAGTCCCCGTGGAAGCAATGCTAATGGCAGAGCAAAAGAGTCACGCAGAGAGTTGGATCAAGTCCTTTGCCGTCCTCATTCTTGCAGGCAGGCTCACTGATGTAATGGCCTGTGGATCATCAAGAGGACCTTTCTGCTGGTGGAGATAACGTGTTTCCAAAAAGACAGGGCCAGAACCTGTTTTGGAAGAAGTACAGTTAGAATGTGCCTGAGAAGGGATGAGGGGGAGGCTTCCTCGTGAGCTTTGGACATGTTATCAGGAAGAAATTATTGTGGGTCAGCAAAAAAGAGGAAGCTCTTCAATGAGCTGGTTTGATTGAGTGCCTAAAACATTGGATTCAGACATAACAGACCTTCCTTACGCTTTACAGACAGTTTGGACTCCGTGGAACGGACTGCACAGTGCCTCAGGAGCGCAGGCCATTGAGCAAAGAGCTCAATATTTCCATCCACTACATCCATCAGTAATGGAAACAGTCATGAGCAGAGAGGAGTCAAGCATAGGGAAAATTGCCTGGAGTCTTCAGAAGGCAGCCAGGAGAGCAAGTCATGTTTCAGGGAACGACAGACAGTGATGATGACCAGATGATTAGCCAAGGGGTTAGCATCTGTCGCCCGAGTTCCCAGACTCAGCACGGAAGAGGACCCTGGGAGACAGCTGGCATTTTCTGAAGTGAAAGTAGACATGGAAATTTGAGGCATGTCTACATTGTTATTTGGACATGAAAAGGAAATGCCCCCCCTCAATTTTCAGTCATGGGTGTGGTAAAGCCAGATCACTTGCAGGATAGTTTTCCTAATTTGAATCTAATTAATTAATCTCTCATTTATCTTGGTGACATTTGCATTTCCCCACAACTTTGTTTTTGTTCTTGTTAGGTGACTTGTTAATTGACTCTGACTCATGACAGTGCCACACTGTTGGCTAAGAGTTCCTGGGTGGTGCAAATCACTCATGTGCTTGGTTACTAATAGGAAGGTTGGAGGTTCAACTCTATCCAGAGGTGCCTCAAATAAAGGCCTAATGATCTAGTTCTTAAAACCCTGGAGCACAATTCTGCTCTGCAAGCATGGTGTCCTGATGAATCAAAGTTCACCGGACAAAATCTAGTGGTGTGTATTTTAGTATCAACAAAGTTCCTGGCTAATGTTTTTGGTCTTTATTTCCTTGTTCTAAAAGAGCCCTGGGATACAGTGGTTAAGCACTTACTTTCCTGTTAAGTACTTGTCAGTAGTTTGAACCCACCAAGTATCATTTATCACGATGGGAAAAAGATGTGGCAGTGTGTTTCTGTAAATATGAAAATCCTGTACTTCAGCCTTAGAAACACCATGGTCTACTCCATCCTATAGTCAGTGTTGTTAGGTGTCATCAAATTGGTTCTCACCTGTAGCCACCCTTTGCACAACAGAACAAAATGCTGTCCAGTCCTGGGACATCCTCACAATAGTTCCTATGTTTGAACGCAAATGTATTCATTCTTTTTCAGTCTTTGATATCAATAACCAATATTCACATGCATATGAGGTAATTGAAAATACCATGGCTTGGGTCTGGAGTACATCAGTACTCAAAATAATAACATTTTTGCTTTTCAATATTCTTTAGAGGTCTTATGCACTAGATTTACCCTTTAAAACTTGTCTTTTGATCTCTTGACTGCTGCTTTCATGAGCACTGAGTGTGGATCCAAGCAAGAAAAATCCTCGACAACTTCAATTTTTTCTCCATTTATAATACTCTTATTTATAGGCTGAATTGTGAGGATTTGGATTTTCTTGACATTGAGTTGTAATCCCTACTGAAGGCTGCAATCCTTGATCTTCATCTGCAAGTGCTTCAGCTTCTTCTCATTTGTAACAGCGAAGGTTGTGTCATCTGCGTATAGAAAGTTGTAAGTCTTCCAATCCTGGTGCTGCGTTCTTCTTCATATAATCCAGCTTCTCTGGTGATTTGCTCAGCATACAGATTGAATCGCAATTGTGAGAGGATACAACACTGCCCGACACCTTTCCTGGTTTTAAACCACACAGCGTTTCCTTTTTTGTTTGCACATCTGCCTTTTGATCCATGTACAACAAGTACACACATGAGCAGAATGTGTGCTGTGCAATTCCCATTCTTCTCAAGGTTTTCATGTTTTATCATGATTCACACAGTCAAATACTGTGGCATTGTCAATAAATAAATAAATAAACATCTTCCTAGTATTCTTGACTTTGAGCCAAAATCCATCAGCAATGACATTCCTTGTTCTATGTCCTCTTCTGAATCTGGCTGAAACCTCTGTTGCAACCATCGTTGGGTGATCTTCAGCAAAATTTTACTGGCATGTGATTTCAATTATATTGTTCTATATTTTGAGCATTCTGTTGTGTCATCATTCTTTGGAGCGGGTACAAATATAAATGTTTTTCAGTCAGTTGGCCAAGTATCTGTCTTCCAAATTTCCTGGCATGGATTACTAAGTGTTTCCAATGCCTCAACAGTAGGTTGAAACATTTCAATTGGGGTTCCATGAAGTCCCATCCTCTAGAGTTTTAATGAATCAGAATTAAAATGACTGCATTGAATTTTGACTGGCCTTTTTTATTCTAACAGTGAAAGGATCATGATTAGGGCACTTATGATTTAATTCTGAAATAGGAATTGCTGGATCCAAGTTAATGAAAACTTTTAATATATGTATATACATGGAGTCTTCAAAGAGTTTATCCCAAACCCCAAACTACTGCTGATTCATAGTGATTTTGTAGGGCAGGGTAGAACTGGCCCGTGGGTTTATGAGACTGTAACTCTTTGTGGGAATAAAAAGTCTCATCTTTTTCTTGAAGAATGGCTGGTGTTTTTGAACTGCTGATTTTGCCCCATGCATAACCACTATGCCACCAGGGATCCTAAAAATTTCATAGACAATGTTTATTATAAAAAATATATTTAGACCTTTATAAATGTCCTTTCCTGCTGGTTCTTTCCTCTATTTCCTTTTACTTTTCTCTTGTTCCACCATCATTTTTTGTCTTCATTTGGGTTTAGTAATTCCTTGCTGCTATATTGTGCTTCATTAAGCCCCACTAGACACCCTACACCCTTCTCTCCATTG